>NW_020837956.1:16873815-16960277 GCF_003676395.1 Aethalodelphis obliquidens | reverse complement strand
AAAAAAAAAAAAAAAAAAAAAAAGAAAAAAATCAGAAAGCTGGGCTGCCAGGGAGGCTGGAGGATGGGGGAAAGAGTGTAGAGGGGAAAAATGATGTGGTTGGTGACTGATGGGATTAAAACAGAGGTCATTGAAGGTGATTTTTATTTTAATGTTTTTTTTTTTTTAACCATAGGTGTTCAGTGTAAAACAACCTTCCAGTGTTCTCCAAGAAATAATTAACAAACATCTGTTTCTCAGTGTGCTAGGTAGAGGTTGATCTATTTTTGGAACAGTGAGTCCTGATGCAGGAAGAGGGACTGCCCCCAGGGAGCCAGTCTCAGGGGTCACAGCTGTACACCTTTCCTGCTTCTAAAGAAAAATTTGGAGAAAGAGAAGAGACTAATTGGGAGATTGTGCATATGTATTTCTTCCTTTAATGGAAATTATTCACTAAAATAGCACCAGGAGAGAGGAGGATGAAGACAAAGAGGCAAGGGGCAATACAGTAAAAATCCCCCAAGCAAATGCTTGCATGTTTCATTGGGTTGCTCTAGGCAACCTGAAAATTTCCGTGAATGAAGATTCTGGTGTTGTTCCATGACTTGTATCTATCTTGTATCTAAAATTTTTGTTTTCACCATGATTTCTTAAGTCCTGTTATACACTAGCATGAGGCATCTGTCCACAAAGTTTTGGATGAGTCCTGCAGCTCCAGGAAGAAAAGAGAGTGGCATGAGGACTAAGTCTGTCTCTCTTAGAAAGCTCTCCTGCAGCCCATTTAGTGTCTTTTGCTTCTAATTTGTAGGTGAGAACAGGGTCAGCTAGCCCTAGCTTATGGGGATATGAGAAGGTAAGTATTTTTAACTGTCCAGCCTCTTTGGTAGAGGATACATACAGTAGAGAAGCAAGATGCTAATGGCCTTTGGGTAGCAAGTTTATTCCATCTGCCAGAAAATGGTACAGAAGTCATCAGGAAAGTGAATAAATGTGTGATAACTGACTTAACCTAGCAAAGAACCTTCAGCCTAGGTGCCCTCAGGGAGGATCACCCCTGTCAAAGAATATGGAGAATTCCCACACACAGAAGGTTGAAATCTCAGAATTTAGAGAACTTATGCACTATAAAGGTGGGGACGTGGGGAAAAGCTGAAGATGGGCGGCATTGCTGGAAATACATATAGTAAGCAAACTGCCGAAATGGCTCCAAACACCCCCTACACACACACGGAAGAGTTTGGTTTCTGGAGACATTCTTTGAGACAGCATGGAGACCACGTGAAGCCTGCATTCTGAAACATGGGACCCTCATCCATCTCCTCCCTCCATGACCCCAGAATACTGGAACCAGGGGGATATACCCCAGAAAGAAAATGGAAGGATTCTTCTCTGAGGAAATTAAGAGCCCTGGAGAAAAGACTTTTAGACACTGACATTTGGCTTTTAATCTCTCTGTGGTCTCTACCTCTGGGCAAAAGCTCTGAGTCACTGCTCCAAAGCTGGGAGTAAAGATAGTTGTCCAGTTCATTCACAGTGAAGCCCCCACTTTATGAGCTGTGCTCTGGGTGAGTCAGTAACCTTGGCTTTTTGGTTTGTTTCTCCTGACATGGAACTGCAGCCCTATGAGTGGGTGAGGAGTGTTGGAACCTCAGTATTCCTGGCCTACTGTGCTTGGGGTAGACCCTTCACCTTGCTTGTTGGAGGAAGGGCACCCTCAGCTCTCAGGTGCACTCACCTAGAATTGAGCCTCGGCTACAGGGAGCGAGCAATGCTGGCAGCATCCCCCTTCTGCAGAGATACCATGGCCTCTGACAGAGAACTGGGGGCACAGGGACCCTTGTGGGCCTGGCACACCTACCCAGAGTAGAACTGTCCTCATGCTGTTTGGGGATGAAGGAGGGAGTGGGTCATGGCTCGAGCGCCACAGACTCTCACTGTTCTTATCAAGATTTAGTAGATTTTTGAATAAATGTTTCTTCATTTGCTATATGTCCTTAGGGCAATTTCAAGAGATTTTCAGATGGTTGTATTTTTATACTTTTCACCACTTAAGTTTGTTTTGCTGGGGAGTAGGTCTACCAAGCTCCTCACGTCCCAGTTCTGGAAATTGTCCTCCATTTTGGTGGTTGGTAGACATGCTGGAGGGACTTGTTTAGAGCATCCACAGCTCTACACATGTGGAGGAGACATGATAGAGGCAGTTTATTTTTTTTAACTTTTTATTTTATATTGGAGTATAGCTGTTAATGTTGTGTTAGTTTCCGGTGTACAGCAAGTGATTCAGTTATACATATACATGAATCTATTCTTTTTCAAATTATTTTCTCATTTAGGTTGTTATATAATATTGAGCAGAGTTTCCTGTGCTATACAGTTGGTCCTTTTTGGTTTTCCTTTTTTTTTTTTTTTTTTTTTTTTGCTGTGCGCGGACCTCTCACCGTTGTGGCCTCTCCCGTTGTGGAGCACAGGCTCCGGACACGCAAGCTCAGCGGCCATGGCTCATGGGCCCAGCCACTCTGCGTCATGTGGGATCCTCCCGGACTGGGGCACGAACCCGTGTCCCCTGTATCAGCAGGTGGACTCTCAACCACTGTGCCACCAGGGAAGCCCCTCCATTTTAAATATAGCAGTATGTACATGTCAATCCCAAACTCCCTAACTATCCCTTCCCTCCCACCCTTCCCCCCTGGTAACCATAAGTTTGTCCTCTAAGTTTGAGAGTCTGTTTCTGTTTTGTAAATACGTTCATTTGTATTATTTCTTTTTAGATTCCGCAAATAAGTGATATCATAGGATATTTTTCTTTCTCTGTCGAGGCAGTTTTTTTTTATGGTGGAGACATAGAACTCTGAACCTGAGTTCCTTTGCCTCTTTCCAGACTTAGAAGTCATTGGGCAGATGGTATGGATGTTACAGTTCAGCTACATACTATAAATGAATGTGTGGGAACAAGATTTATTAATAACGAATGTTCTCAGTCTTCTCCCACTCTTTTACTAGCTAAAGGTGATTTTGTCTTTCCTCACACAGATTCTTCCCTCCCTTTAGAGAGGAGATTTCTGTGTTTGTCAGCCTGATTCCAGGCTTTTAAAATTATCTAGAATTGGGAAAACTGGTAAAGAAGGATAAGCCCAGAAAGATTAGAGGAAAAGGAAAAAAAGGAAGAGGTTAAGAAGAGCTGGATGAAAGTAGGAGTAGGAGAATGAAAGTGTGTGTGTGCTGGGCGTACCTAGCTAGTTGGGTGGAGAGAGAGTTTGTTGGGGTGGGGAGATGAAAGAATTGGCAAGAAGAGGAAAAGAAAAGAGACTGACAAAGTTTTGCTTTCAGTTATGGATGGATTTTCTTTCATGGTCCTTGACAGATGCGAGGAAGGTTTGTAATACTATTCTAATTTTGTTTGGCTGGTGATCCATAGTCCTCTATATGCAGAGACTGGTCTATGTATAGCCCTTGTTCTTATTATATTTTAATAGGTAAACACTAAATATACCTCTCCCCTGCTTCCTTATTAGATTTCTGCCAGTGGTACTGATTATAAAGAATGCTGATCTTTATATCAGACTCAGGAGAAATGGAAAGAATCATGTTCTGTCTTAAGAAAAGCATCTGATTGTTCTACAGTTCTAATAAAGATATAAAACTTAAGACATATGTATTTTTATTTCATTTATGTATTCAATTCCATAGTTATATAATGTGTGTTTCATTAATAGCTCTTAAAACCGAGGTTCTAAGATGCCATCCCAGCTAAAAGAATTCCAACCAAAAGGGTATGAAATGACATTCTGCCCATATTACTCAAGAGAATAAATGCCATTTAAGGAGTAAATCAAGAGCTTTTTCTGGATTATTTCACTGGCTGATATGGGGGTTGGTGGGGAAGGGGTAACAGCCATGAAGGACTCCTTCTATTTTACAACTTAGATAACTGAGGATGGTGTTGTTTCAGTAAGATATGAGTGTGGGAGAAACACAGTTTAGGGAGGTAGAAGAGATGATGTTTGGAGTTGTTGGGCTCCTGGTGCTTGTGGGACATCGAGGTGTACATTTAGTGGGCAGGTAAATATATAGATTTGGGCTTAGGGGATGCTTGAGTGGAAAATACTGATTTTTGAAGTCAGTAACATAATGGTAGCAGTAATATACAAAGGAATAAATACGATGATCGAGGGAGGAAGTGAATTTGTGGTACAGGAGTCATCTGGGCAGAAGACAGAAGGGACAGAATGCTAGAGTGTGGAGAGAGGAAGAGCATCAAGCATCAGGGACTGAAAAAGCATTAAACAGAGCAAAGTATTTCAGGAACTCTGGGAGGACAGTAGTTTGAATGATCTAGTCTGTTCTCCCTCTTCTTTCATTTCTCTGGACTCAAACCATGCCTTAGTTCTACTATACTTAACAGACACCAGCTGGTTGATAGCTCTTCTGATTGTGGCCCACCTGGTGTCTTTGCTCACAAGTGATGGTTTAGAAATCTTGCCAAGGTGCATGTTCAGAGTACCATGCGCTTACCCTCCCGATATGCAAATGGTTCACTCTGAAGCTTGAGAGAAATGCTCAATGAAATGGTTACTTTCTGATAACTCCCCCCTTTGCCTGACCCTCACCACAAAGTAATCTCTCTGTAGCCCCATTAAATCCCTCAGTCACTTCAACCATTAGTTCCACTGATTCTCCACACTTACGGTTTCCTCTTAAAATTATGTTCAATTTGTCTTATCTTCAGTGAGAGGTTCTTAACCCTGCCTGCACCTGGGAAGACTTTAAAATACTGATACCCAGGTCATATCTAGGACCAGTTTAATCAGAATCTCTCAGAATAGTGCCTGGATACTGGTATTACTTAACGGTCCCTCAGAGATTTTAAGGCGTAGTTACGATTGAGAACCAGTTTCTTAAACCTTTGCGTGGATGTAGTTCCAAGTTGTATGTCCAAATAGTGACCCTATCCTTGACTAGATAAAACTGGCTATTGACCGTCTTGCCCTTCAGGAATGAAAATATAGCATCACATATTCTGAATTTGAGGAAGTACCCTTTCCATATATCAATAAAACTGGGGGGAAAAAAAAAGAACAGAGGAAACACCCTCTGAATGTAGTTGTTATATTGATCTCAAGTTGGTACACTGCTTAGAAGAAGCTGAGCTCACGGGACAAGATGTTCTTGCCTGAATAAATCTTTGGCTCCCTGAATTCCTGCTGTCTTGGGGACATCCTTGTACTATTTCACCTCTGTTCTAGGGTAATGCCATTCAAGCTTTAAAAATCATTTTTTCCACCAAATAATCTTTTCAAATGAAATTTTTTGCAGAAGCTGAATGTAAAGTGTACTTGCTCTAGTTGAGGCAAGGATGTGGGAAGTTTTCGCTCGGCTATTGGCTCCTCCTGAGCTGCCCTGAGGCACTTCTGCTAACCCTAGGGTTACCAGAAACACAGATTGAAAATCACTATTTTAAGGTGATAACAGCAATATAGAGGACCAAAGAGCAAAAGATAACATTAGACATAATGACCTGGCCTGTAGCAAAACAAGGCCACTTTCACTGAGTAGTTGTGAAAGGATCCCAATCTAAAATGGAATTGGAGGATGTGAGATGCGTAATCTCATGTATGTACCCACAGAAGAATGGAATTTAAGAACTGAGAGACTGATATCCCATAAATACCTGATTTCCAGAAGACCCAAGACTTATCTTCTGACCAATCAACATCTGCTAAGAATCTCTTCCCATCCACAAACCAATGAATTTACTCCTTGGACTCCGGACTTTTCCCTCTTTACACTCCATGCTCATAAATACAGCCCACCCCAAATCCTTAATGGACTTGACTGTAGCTTGCTATCGCATGCGTTTGCCGAATTGCATTTCCTCTGCTATCCCTGAATAAACTCAATTTCTGGTAATTAGACTTTGCCTCAGTTTACCTCTTTATTTAGGTTGACATAGTCAGGGCTATAGTACCCAACATGCTCAGTGAGAATGCTAGGTGTAGGAGAGGCATCAAAGAAAGGAAACAAATGCAAGAAAAGTAGAGGAGGATAGCAGGGTAGTGTGAAGATTGAAAAATCACATTGTGACTCAAAAAAAAAAAAATCACATTGTGAGAGATACAATTGAAAGAACTGGAAATGTTTAGTTTGAAGAGAAAAAATGTGGTAACTCTTCAGATATTTTTAGGACTGTCACATGTAAGCAGGAAAGAAGCAATTCTATGTGGCTGCAGAAAGTAGAACATGCACCATTGGGTGGTAAGAAGCTTCAAGGGAAAATTAAATTTGGTTCAATTCAAGAAGTAAGTTTCTCACAGACAGACTCACAGACATAGGAGACAAATTTATGGTTACCAAAGGTGAGAGAGAGGGAGGGAGGGACAAATTAGGTATATGGGATTAACAGATAGAAACTACTGTACATAAAATAGATAAGCAACAAGGATTTACTGTATAGCACAGGGAGTTGTATTCAGTATCTTATAATAACCTATAATGGAATATTAATCTGAAAAAAATGAACCTGAATCATTTTGTTGTACACCTGAGGCTAACAATATTGTAAATAAAATACAAAAAAAGTTTCTAATATTATAATGGGCCCTGCCTCAGAAGTTAGCAACTTCCCAGTGCCTGGAGATGTTGAACCATTTGACTAGATGACAAAGTCATTTGTTTACTCCTTCCATCCCTCTTTCCCTCTCTCACACACTCGAAGATTCACATTAAGTAAAATTACAATTTTCATCAAATAAAATTAAAATGTGAGTACCTGGAACTTCCCTGGTGGTGCAGTGGTTAAGAATCCCCTTGCCAATGCAGGGGACATGGGTTTGAGCCCTGGTCTGGGAAGATCCCACATGCCGCAGAGCAGCTAAGCCTGTGCACCACAACTCCTGAGCCTGCACTCTAGAGCCTGCGGACCACAACTACTGAAGCCCACGTGCCTAGATCCTGCGCTCTGCAACAAGAGAAGCCACTGCAATGAGAAGCCCGTGCACTGCAACGAAGAGTAGCCCTTGCTCGCCACAACTAGAGAAAGCCCTCACGCAGCAACGAAGACCCAATGCAGTCAAAAATTAATTAATTAATTAAAAAAAAATTGAGTACCTATGTATGCCACACTGAGACAGGAAGGGGGCAGGGCACAACCTTTAAAAGAATGACAGCCATTGAGGACATGACAAAAACTAGTTAGAACCAACTAGCTCCAAGATGGCAGACGATTGACTTCCACTAGACCTTGAGCCTCAGTATACACTCACTGTAATACATCAGCAGCCTAAATGACACACTCCCAGGCACTAAGACAGTTCTGAGGCCATTCCATAAAAGGCCAAAAAGTGGGTGGTGGTCCATTCCTGGAAATCTCTGCCTCCTTCCCCAAAATAGTTGGAATAAGCCTCCTACTCATTAGCCTGTGAAATTACCCACCCCTATAAAAAACCGACACCCCCGTACCCTGGCACCTCTCTCGCCTTCGGAGATGGCCCACACTCTCTCTTTGTAGTGTTTCTCCCATAGCCTCTCGCCTTCCGAGATGGCCTGCAGTCTGTCTATGGAGTGTGTATCTCCCTGAATTAAACCTTCTATCACTTTACTATGGCTCGCTCTTGAATTCTTTCTTGCTCGAAGCTAAGAACTGACACTTGGTGGCGTCCCAGGGACTCGTCTGGGACCTGGGATGTGACCGTCCTCTCCGGCCCCACTTTCTTTCTTGCAACAACACAAGTGGTTCCTAACTGCAGTGTTGACAGAGAGATACATCACAATTAGCTGTGAAGTGTCTCACAAGAAATCAGTTTCTATTAATGTAGTACTAAAGCTTGTAAATGATTTGCTTTAAAATGAATGACACATTAGAATGGATTCAGTGTAGTACCTATACTACGGTCATTTTTATTCCGCATTCTGTGGTAAATATTTGAGTTAAAGAAAGATGTGGGTTGTTTGCTAAAGTGTCTAAAGTTAATTATAACCTTTGTCATAACAAATAATTATAACTTACAGTAAGTGTAAGCTATCCTAGCTATCCCAGGTCTAATAAATAGAACTTTTATTATTAATGTTTGCTTAGATTCTTTTGTTGAGGTTGTAAGAAGTCTACTAACTATACATACAACAATATCTTTTTAGAAAGAAACTTAAAGTTTCCCTGAATCAGAGCATAGAGTTTGTTAGTTTCCTGTGTTGTGGAAGAGAATCCACTAGATGGTACTGTTACATAAATGATCATACTTGGAACAATACACTGAAATTTTCTTCTCCATTAAACAACTGCTCACTGAAATATTTTGTTTTTCAACTCAAACTATGCCAACTTGATTAATAGTGTAGCTTGGTCTAAAGTGAGGAAGTAAATTTTCACTATTAGGATTTATGGTAAGCTCCTTGCAAAATAAATAAGTAAGGTAATCAATTAGTAGTCTTCTAGCAGTTTGTATGCATGGAAAATTGTGCATCACAACATGCTATATTTTGTATTTGAAAATGAGCTCCTTTCAGAAACACATTTTGGTGCTTATGAGAAGGAAATTGCATTTGGTATGCATTTAAAATTTCCTGATTTATAGATGGCAATTTATTGATTATTTGGTGTTTACAGAGTTTTGCCAGGAAATCAACCACTAATCTGGGAAAGTCTAAACATTACACACTATGCAATTAGAAGCAGATTTGATTTAATGGAGCAGCTACATGGAAGCCTCCTTGTACTATTTCCATGGAGTTCATGCTCTGGAATCTACCTTGGAGTTGGGCCATTTGAAAGCAAGCCATTTTGATACCTAAGTATCCTTGGAAGTAATCCAAGATGAACCTGCTTCATATAGAGTTCACTTTATAGTATCGTTATAACAATGAATCTCCAGATCACCAAAGTATGAATTACATATGGAGAGTTCAAAGGCTTGAATGGAAAAGATAATTCTATATTTGTATTAAAATCAGCAATTAAATATATCATCAGTAAAGTCACTACAGTTATTTAAATACTGGGAAATGTACTTATAGTGAGTTATAATACAGTAAATAAGATAATATTACATTTTTTCTTTAAGGTAAGTCCCTCTAATTTAGGGGTTCTTAACCTGGTCCATGGTCCCTTGAGTGTTCATGGATAGAAAATAGGGGTCTAGGAGCTTTGAGTGGAAAAACTACAGTTAACTAAAATTCAGCATTTTCTCTAATTACAAATGTAGACAACAAATTATGGAAGTATTATCAGAGCCCGTGCTTTCGACATCAACAGAAATAACAGTTATCTTCATATCACATTACAGTTGTAGCATCTTGAAATATTTTTCTTATTCATCACTACTTTAAAGTTATGGTGATTATTAGACTGTTAGATCTTAAGATGTTAATAAATGAGTTACTCTATAATAGTTTAGAAATATTTTAATAACCATATTTTAGTATAATTATTGTCCTTTATAATCCTATATATTTTACTTTATGCATTTAGAAATATTATTCTGACAAGCAGTTCATAAGTTTTACACCAGACCACCAAAGGGGTCTGTAATACAAAAATGTTCAGAAACCTTGCTCTAAATTGTGCTTTGAGATAGGACATTCTGGAAAAGCTGCACATCGTTTCTCTTCCTTAAAAAAAAAAAATAGCATCCTTTGGACTGTACCATTTAAGGGTACTGAATAACCTAAAGGGTGGGTGACCTTGAATAGTATCAGAATCAATGATTACCCTTCCATTTAGCTATAGGAATTTAGAAGGTGACTATTTCAAATAAGAGAATACTCAGGATTTCAAAATTTGTCAGAAAGTAAAACTTTTAAAATGCAGAGCAGTAGATTCTCTACTTTCTGTGGCAAATGGAATTGAGAATTGAAATAAATAGTGAGGAACCTGGTTTCTTAGTACTCACTTCCCCTGAAACAATTCAGAGGTTGAGAGACTAGACTGATGATTAAGTTCTCAGTTAACACACAGGTCCTGGTAACCTCAATAAATTAAGGAACATTTAAGAAACAGGAAGAAAATTTCTTCCAGGAAAAGAATTAAAAGTTTGTGTGGTAAAAAATATAATACAATATCCTAAAACTATAAAATTGAGAAGAAAATCAAACTATAATGAATAACAGTAATTTCAAATTATTTGAATTTGGTAGACTCATCAGTAAATGTTATATCTGTAGACACACTTCTTACAGACATAGTAACTACCAGTTGTGACTAATACCTTAAATGTGTCTCCTTACACATTGCCCACTTTTAATTCCCATTTAACTGTGAACCTTGGCAAAGGTTTATGTGACTAATATGTCCAGTGTATTCTCCCAATTCTCCCCATTTCTTGCTAAAAAATGTCAGTTTAGATTGAACAATATATTTAAAGAGAATTTTAAGAACTCAGAGGAATTGAGGGAAGAAGTGAGAGATTTATTATTTGTCTACTTGGTAGAAAACACTACAGCACTTTTCCTCAGTCTTGTAAAGGCTTTTTACATTTTATTTGTTAGATGTGAATGATAGTCTCTGTGTTTAAAGAATGACTGATGGTGCTAAGTGCTCCTCATTCTGCACCGTTTACCAGTGGGAAAGTTAGAGCTTCTGGGTGTGGGGTCAGTGCCCTTCATCTGGAAGGATTTTTTGCTGGAGGAATCCAGGCATGAATGCATGAATACATGAATGCAGGCTCATGCCTGTTATTTTGTTTTAGGAGGCCTCCCGTTCATCTGCATGTGGAAAATCAACAGGTCTGCTGCTAGGGCCCTGAACTCTCTCCTGCTCAGCTAAAGGTTCACTCACTGGGAAGAACTGTTTCTGCTCCCTCAAGCTTTTCCCTCGTCTCTCTTAGAAGCTTGTCTCCTCAGTGCCTCAGTGGCACCACTGTTCCTCTGACATTGCACCTCAGAATCAGTGTTAACTTTTTATTTATGCCACTCTGTGCACTCAGTCCTTAGATCTTGATCAGATAGGGGTTTTCCACTTCTTAATCTATATTGCCATGTTAATTCTCCAGTCCCTGGTCATTTCTGACCTCACATGATATATAAAATGTGGCTATAGACCATTGGAACTGATTTTCCTTTGTGGCTTCTAGAATTCAATCTTATCACATTAGCTTAGAGCCATACCCTGCATCATTTTCACTTCGTTAATCTCTTTTCATTCAATACTAAATGGATTGCCAGCCATCTTGTCACTGAGATTATGTGACAGTTATGATTATTTTAATCCCTTAAATCCTTCAGTGGTTCTCTGTTTTCCTCTTCTTTATTAATGTGTTAGTTGCAGTCAACATTTGTCAATATTATTTTCTTCATATCCCAAGATACACTTTCCTGTTCTTTCTGTACCCCTCAGAAGTCTTTTATTTGTAAGCCATTTGTTTAAGCTTTCTCCAATATCTTATTTCCATAGTACTCTAGAAACATGACCTCATATTCCAGATTTTAATCTGTACCTTTTATAAAATCTTTCTCAATTATTTAGAAGAAAATGCAGGCTAAAAAGCCTCAACCAGTTAGGGTATTTATCCTCAGTGCTAACACTTCTGTTACATACAAATGAGGATTCATAATTGCAACCATTTCAAGAAAGGATTAAGTCACCTATAAGTGTTTGAGTGGTGGCCTCTTCATGTGCAACTGGCCCTACCCCATGAAATATTTTATCAAAAACTAGAAAGGTGGTTTCTGAAGCTAAAGTTAAATCTTGTGAAGTTGAGCTACAGAACACATCCACTGGGTTGGCTAACAAGGAATCATTCTTTTCATACACTTTTAATCTTTAATAGCTTCTCTACATCCAGTTAGACAAATAATTCAACAGTGAAAAGATGTGGAATTTTGGAAAAATTTTGAAAACAATTTGGTTAAAGTATATTTTCAGGGCTGGTGTCTTAGCTCAGACTGCTCTAACAAAATGTTATAGACCAGGCAGCTTAAACAAAAGGTATTTATTTCTCAGTTCTGGAAGTTGGGAAGTTCAAGATCAGGGTGCCGGCAAATTTGGTTCCCAGGGAGAGCTGCTCCCCGTCTTACAGAAAATCACTGCCTTATTGTGTGTTCACATGGCCTTTCTCTCAGTTTTCCTATTCTTGTAAGGACATTAATCTCATCGTGAGGGTGGGACCTAATTTAAACCTAATCACCCCAAAGGCCTCATCTCCAAATACCATCACAGAGGATGTTAGGGCTTCAACATATGAATTTTGTGGGGACACAAGCAAAATTTACTATGGGCACATAATCAGCAGGACCCAGTGCAAGATGAAAATGTGAAGGAGCCCTTGTTTAAAAGCAAGAAAAGGGAATTCCCTGGTGGTCCAGTGGTTAGGACTCCACGCTTTCACTGCCAAGGGCGGGGGTTTGATCCCTGGTCTGGGAACTATGGACCCTGCAAGCCGTGAGGCGTGGTCCCCCCCCCCCCGCCAAAAAAAAAGAAAAAAACCCAAGTAAAAAGTGCCATTGGAGGTACTAAAATACAAAACTTTCCCCTTCTGCAGTCTCTCTTGACCTGTCATCGTGTCTTTTTCTTGCTACTTAATGTCACAGTCCCTTGAGCATGGGGATACTTGTTGGTTGAGTGCAGATCCTCACAGGTGCCTGGGACCGCACTACTGGCTGCCAGGCTCTCCTTCTTGTCAGCACTAGACCTCCATGGGAGATCAATCTCCCTTTCCCATGGGATTGCTACCTTAACCAGCAGTGGACAGGTGATCCCTAAGTGATTGTATGTGTCACACTGGGATGTGCTAGGTGCCTGGATAAGGGGTGAATGAGAAGGTTGCCCTTCTTGTCTCCTGCTAAGCTTGCTGTGGTGCTGCCAGCCTGGAAAGGGGATGGCCACCACCATGCCCTTCCCTGAGAAAAGGGTGTATGTCCTCTTGTACGCATCACCCTGAAGCCCCCCATGCCCACACCCTGGCCCACTGGGAGGTTGAGTGGGGCCCAGAACACCATGGAGTCAGGAGATGGGCAGCTGAGAACCCATCCCAGGGAGGCAGGGGGCAGCAGGACTGCCCCTGAGCCAGGCCTCTAGATCCCCAGGCTTGTGCTGCATTGTCCCATTGGACTTCACTTACGCAATACAAATTCAAAGATAAAATTATTAAGAACTTTAAGACAAAGACTGCAGTGCCTTGAACTCCAAACAGGGGGCCCTTCTGGATGTGTGCCTCTGTGCTACTGTACTGGTCACACGCCCATGGAGGCGGCCTTTCATGCAATCCCTGAGACGTGGCTGTTATGTAGTATAGTGTTTAAGATCAAGCTAGTAAATCCTCTAAGAATTGGAAGGATAGCATAACACTGTATCACTCCTCGTGAAAGGCTATGTGCCATTCATTGTCTCTGAACCCCATAGTATCCACTGAATTAGCATATGCGAAAAGGTTATTCATTGAACATTGATACATCAAGACAGTGAACCAACAACAGGATATAATCCAAAATTAAATGTTATCAAGGAACATTCATTTATCAATATAATTTATACTTTAGACAGACATTTCAATTTTGCACACATGTGTTCCCATATTGGAGGCTCTCTTTACAAAGGTACCATTTAGATTATTTTTCCTCTGATAAATTCATCAGTATGTAGGAAGGAGGAGCATTCACAGATAGAATCCACAAGGAGGAGCTCTGAACTCATTTAAGCATCAGGATTTGCAGTTTCTATCTCAGAGTGTATTCACGAGTAAGATTGTCTTGAAGTACATAATTAGTTCCAAGGCAGAGTTTTATCAGCTGAGTCTTTGGGGAATGGTAATGTGTAAACACTTATTAAAATGTTGTGGTGGGAGGGGGCATAATTCTGCATAAGTCAAATTAGACAGGTACAAACAAAACCAAAGGCTTCCTGCCCTTGGGATTATTTGTTCTTTGGTTGAAGATACATACCATATTGTGGATTCTCATCCATGTTAAGAGATAGCAAGGAAAGAGTATGGACATTTTTGCAGTTTACAGTTAGCTCTGACAAATAGAGATATAAACCGTGCAGCTCTCAGAATATGGTATTTTTCCCAGGGCATCTCTGCAGGGTGGGGTGGGCAGGGAAAGTTATTGAGTTATGTTTCTATATATTGAGTTCTCATATCAGGAAAGCATGAATTAAAGTGTATTGTGGGATGTCTTGTACAAATATAAATAAATGGATACATAAACAGTATACTGTAAACAGATGAGACAAAGCAATAGAAATGAAGGCTTATAAAGTGTATTGGATTGTAGACTTTGTTTTCCTGTCTCTATTTTTAATCTATATAAAGCCTCCAAGTCTCTTGAGCCAGCTGGAGAAATTAAGAGTAAGTGTCATATTGAGTCAGGAGTATGTTGGGACAATGGCTGGTGAAACTTGAAAGGCGGAATCATTCCTTTGATCTTTCTTCTTGGTGCTCCAGCCTGGCTTTGGGATAGGGATATATATTGATACTTAGTAAAACTTGGCAAGCTCTACCTTGTGTGGCTAAATACTCATGACTTGGTTGGTTCTACACAGCTGGAGAGTTTGGATGATTTTTTTTTTACTCTTGTTGTAAGGTTAGTAGAAGTGAATTGGGAAGGAGTGGTATAGTTTGACTGGTACTTCCCCCAAAGAAAGGAAAGTTGGATTAGAGTCACAGGGTGAAAAACTAAAGAGGTCTTTCTTGGCAAAATAAAACCACCTACCCTTCTATCACCATTTCTTTACCTTTTATTTTTCACCATCTAGCTTTGTGTTGTGTATTTATTTGCTTTTAATGTGTTCCCCCCACTAAAATATGTGTCATTCTGAGGACAGGACTTTGATTTGGTTTAGATTTATCCTTAGAGTGTAGAACTGTGCATGGCACAAAGTAAGTAGGTGCTCAATAATTATTTGTGAAATTAATAAATCAGTGAGTCTGTAATGTCACATGATTTATCTTTTTAAATTATATTTTATCATCTTTTGATTGAGATCAAAATCACGATGTTGTAATGCTGCTCCTCCTTTGATATTGGGAAATAGGGAAATTTTCAACGTTAACTAGGCTGATAATTAAGGTTTCCTCTACTGAGGGAGTCTCCTATATCTCCCTACTTGAAGTGGGGGCCTGCAGATCAGCAGCACGTGGGGGCCCCAACCCAGTGCTATTGAATCAGAATCTGCATTTTCACAAAATGCCCAGGTGGTTTGTATGAATAGTAAAATTTGAATGGGTGACTCCACAGAATGGGCCTTTAACCAGGCATGTAATTAGATGAGAAAGTTTGGCTTCGATTTACTCCTGAGCAAAGCAAAAGAAGAAAGGAGGCTGCAAATGGGATGAAATGGAATGTTTTACAGTGCCTTTTACTCTTTCTGCCTTTATATCATCCTAAATACTTCTATATCAAGTCCTTTCAACTGTAAATCTTTGTTGGTGCTTTTCATTTCTTTTCCATCTTAATTTTTTTTCCAGGTTTCTTATGTTGTTATAATTTCATCTACTATGTCATAAGCCAATAGAATGCTTTGTATTTCACATATGAATGCACTTCTTTCAAATAATGGCCTGTCCTAAAAATCTTACCTCTCTGTGTATAAATATTTTCTTCCTCAGCTTTCTTAGATGTCAAGAAAAAAGTCCATATTATAAGTGAGATTCTGTCCTTCAAGCAACATTTTATAAAGGATCCTTTTTCATCTTTGGACCGTTGCTTACAGCAGTGCCCTCCTTGGGCTTGGGGTCTCTTTTTTAGTGGCTTTTCAAGTATTAACTGACAGTGCTTGAGTGAGAGTTATGTTCAGAAACTAGGTGCTGTGTATTTTAATAAACATTACCTGAACTGTATCCTCAGGAATGGTTAACTTCTTTTTTTTTTTTTTTTTTTTTGCGGTACGTGCGCCTCTCACTGTTGTGGCCTCTCCCGTTGCGGATCACAGGCTCCGGACGCACAGGCTCAGCAGCCATGGCTCACGGGCCTAGCTGCTCCGTGGCATGCGGGATCTTCCCGGACCAGGGCACGAACCCGTGTCCCCTGCATTGGCAGGCGGACTGTCAACCACTGCGCCACCAGGGAAGCCCAGGAATGGTTAACTTCTAATGGATATAATTGAGAGTCAGACAGAAGGTCACTCTTAGAGATTAGGGACAGGAAAATGCCAATAGTGGTTTGATTTTTTTTTTTTTGGTTACAAATGTCCTGGGTCAGCATTTTAAGATTTTTGTGTTAAGTGTTAATACATAGAATAAATTATCTTCCTTCCCCCATTGCTACCATCTTATCTCCACATTGAAGTTAGATTCCTTGATGAAAGAAAGTTTACCTTATAATTTCCTCTGGGGGTTATCTAACACAGTATTGCGCACTTCATAGTGTTCAGTACAAATTCATGATTTGAAATTTGAAAAAAGAAAGAATTAGCTGCAAATAGAATTGTGAATAAGCAAAAGATCTAATAAGACAAATAAGCCATGCATTTAGTAGACAGAAGCACAAATCGAAAGGGTGGTTTATGGTGTTTTCTATGGACATTTTAAAGTTGCATGAATCACTATAATTAGCAATCATTAGAAATGTTTTACATTGTATAGCCAAAATATCTTTAATTTTAATATGTATTTAGGGTTAACTATAGAACTGGTTATCTGTTTTCTTTTGGAAGCTATATTCATGCATTCATCTAGGTAAAAATTGATAATGCCAAGATAGCATCATTTTGCTTCATTCATATTCCCTAGTGATGATCATACCATCTTTCCTCAGCTGAATAACAAAAACCAGTTTCTTTGTTCCGTCTTGAAAGGTGATATGAAATGAACTCAGCCTGCCTTTGTTTGTCTATATCCTGTGCCGAATTAGTCTTAGTGAATAATATAAAGTCAGGACAGGCTCTCTTTTCTAGCTTTTGGTGGTGCTGACATACACAGAAACACAGTGCTTTATATTTTGCAGGTTTAAGAGAATACTATGTGGAGTACAGCCTCACAAAAATAAGGTTATACAAGTATGCAGTAAATTAAACAATGCTGACATGGATGTGATAAGATATAGGTAGGCAACATCAAACTGTTAGGCTTACTGTTGTAGTTTATTTTTGAACTGATGCAAAATGTAAAGTACCCAATTTTCATGTCATTGGATTCTATTCTATTCTAACTCGCCCCCCCCCCCCAACCCTGTTTCATCAGGTCCTTAGGTATGTTCCAGTTTAACCCTGCCTGTGCTTACTATTTATGTTAGGTATATTATGTATAATTATAGATACAAAGTTTGACCCAATTACACTTTGGGGCTGATAAGAGAAAGTCTGTGATGTAAATGAAACTCTTTTGGGCAAGTTTTCATTAAAAACAAGTCCCAAAGCTATAGCAGAGGAAAAGCTATTTGAATTTAGTTTTTCCTTTTCCTCTTCCTATCTGTATTTACTTTTTCACTGCTGAGAAATAAGAGAGATCAAAAACAAGTGTGTTTGAATTGCTTTTTCCCCACCTAATATGGTAAAATCAAAAACCAGAATATCAAGGATCACAACGGGATGAAAGGGCTTGGTACCTCCTAAGCCAAAGAGAATAGGAGGGGGCCTAGTGATATAACTTAGGGTCAGGAAGGAAAGAGATGGTGTTTTAATATAATATGATCTAGGAGATCACTTCCACATTAGTGGAGTAAGAACCCTTGAAAATCCACTCCTCTATAAAAAACAATGAGAACATTGACAAAAATTATCAAAGCCTTAATCAAAGGCTTGCAATAATTTGAGGACCATTTATTCAAGAAAAATGTTTAAATGTTGGTAAGAACAGCGAGCTTTGTGTTGTTTTGATTTTGCCATATCCTATCCCCCTCTAACTGGCCTTGAAATCATGGTAGCCAAGAGAATCAACAGCAGCCTAGTAGTTACTGGGAGGGACAGAACAGGTTTGAAGATTCTTAAAAAACCCCATTCCCAGATAAGTGTCATTATATGGCTTGTCTGTCAGTTCCCTGGACACCTCCTTGGCAGGGCTTGTCTTTATGTGACCTAACTGGTTCAATGCTAACAGCCTTTTCCTCTGAAGCATTTGTTGAATATAATCAGTGACAATTATTTAGAATTTCAGCTGCCTGATGTGGGCCACACAGGAACCTGGTCAAAAACTTAAAAGGAAAAGCTGGGTAATGAGATGTTCATAGGGGTCTTTAAAAGGATCTGACATATTCCTAGGAATCTAGAAGGCCACACACATGCAAAGCTGTGTGCATGTCTAGGAATAACCTGAGAAGGCTCTTATGTCTCACTTCTGGTTGACCTGAAGTTCTGCTCAAGCAGGAAGTGAAGACTAAGGTAGTAAACTACCTGCCTGGCATTGAAGGCATAACCCACACAGAACCCCTTAGCAAATGCTAGGAGACTTATTGGTTCTAGATATTTAAGAAAATCTCTATCCAATTGTTAGCTGATCCAAAGCTAACTGAGCAGAGACATCAGTGTCCACACCTGACAAACAATACAGATTTTATAGAATTAGTCCAGGAAACCTGTTAAACAAACAGCAACAGCAAAAAACCTTGGGGAGAAGATCTGATTTTCAGAGTTGCCGTATTATTTAAAATATTTAGTTTTTGCCATAATATGTTATTTCAAGGCATGCAAAGAAAAGGAAAGTATGGCCCATGAACAGGGGGATAACAAATCAATAGTAACTGACTCTGAGGAAGCTCAGATATTATTAGAACACCATAAATTACTAGACAGACTTTAAATCAGTTGTTATAAATATGTTCAAAGCACTAAAGGAAACTTTGTCTACAGAATTAAAGAAAAGTATGGGAGTAATGTCTTGTCACATAGAGAATATCAATGAAGAGGTAGAAATTATAAAAACGGAATAGAATATCTGGAGTTGAAAAGTACAATAATTGAAATTAAAAAAAAAAAAAATCACTTGAGCTCAACAGCAGATTTGACCTGGCAGAAGAAAGAATCAGAAAATTTGGAAATAAGTCAACTGAGATTTTATAGTCTGACAAACAGAAAGAAAAAAAAAAAGAATAAATAGAGCTTCAGAGATATGGGGAGACCATGAAGTATCAATATATCAACAAATGCATAATGGGAGTACCAGAAGGAAAGGAGAAGAAAAAAGGGGCTGAAAGAATGTTTAAGGAAATAATGTCCAAAAACTTACCAAATTGATAAAAATTATTAATCTCCACATCCAAAAAGTTTAACACGGTTCAAGTGGAGTAAATTCAAGGAGATCCACATCTAGACACATCCTAATCAAACTGTTGCAAGACAAACACAAAGAGAGACTACTGAAAGTAGTGAGAGAAGCAGCTCATCACACACAAGAGGTGTTCAATATGAATAACAGCTTATTTCTTAGAAGAAACCAGGGAGGCCAAGAGGCAGTGGTATGACATATTCAAAGTGGTGAAATAAATACTGAGAGAACGTGTTGCTAGCAAGCCTGTCATACCAAAAACACTAAGGGGATCCTTTAGGTCAGCAGTCCCCAACCTTTTTGGCAGCAGGGACTGGTTTCATGGAAGACAATTTTTCCATGGACTGGAGGTGGGTGGATGGTTTCGGGATGATTCAAGCACATTACATTCATTGTGCTCTTTATTTCTATTATTATTACATTGTAATATATAATGAAATAATTATATAACTCACCATCCTGCAGAGTCAGTGGGAGCCCTGAGCTTGTTTTCACTTGCCACTCACTGATAGGGTTTTGATATGGCTCTGCAAGCTATTGATTTATTATGGTCTCTTTGCAGTCAATGATAAGCTACTAATGATAATCTGTATTTGCAGCCACTCCCCAGTGCTA
Organism: Aethalodelphis obliquidens; assembly: GCF_003676395.1. NCBI lineage: Eukaryota > Metazoa > Chordata > Mammalia > Artiodactyla > Delphinidae > Aethalodelphis > Aethalodelphis obliquidens. Next base: position 16,940,559 of record NW_020837956.1, on the reverse strand, counting down.
GCATCACCGCCTCAGCTCCACCTCAGATCATCAGGCATTAGATTCTCATAAGGAGTGTGCAACCTAGAGCCCTCACATGTGCAGTTCACAGTAAGGTTCTCACTCCTATGAGAATCTAATGTCGCCGCTGATCTGACAGGAGGTGGCGCTCAGGCAATAATGCGAGTGATGGGGAGCGGCTGTAAATACAGATGAAGCTTCACTTGCTTGCCCGCTGCTTACCTCCTGCTCTGTGGCCCAGGGGTTGGGGACCTCTGCTTTAGGTTAAACAAAAGGACCCTGGAAACTAACTTGAATCCACACGAAGAAATAAAGGGCACTGGTAAGGGAAATGATAAAGATTAGAGATTTAGAAATAAAAGAAGTAGAGAATAGAAATCTAATAGAGAAATCAATGAAACGGAATTTTTTTTTATAAAGATCAAGAAAATTGACAACCTTTAGCTAGACTGACCAAGAAAAAAAACACCAGACTCAAATTACTAAAGCCAGATATGAAAGAGAAGTCACTACTGACCTTAAGGAAATGAAATGATTATAAGGGAATATGTAAATGACTATATCCCAACAAAAACTAGATAGCATAGACGAAATGGACAAATTCTTAAAAAGACACAAATTACTGAACTGACTCAAGAAGAGAAAGAAAATTGGAAAATACTTATAACAAGTAAAGTGATTAGACATTTAATTTAAAAACTTTCCACAAAGAAAATTTCAGGCTCATGTGGCTTCACTGGTGAATTCTGCCAAATGTTTAAAAGGAATGAATACCACTCCCTTACAAATTAAAATATAGAAGAGCGAACACTTTCTGTGGTAGGCTAAAAAATAGCACCTCCCCCGCCCCCGCCACAAGATATTCATGTCCTAATCCCTGGAACCTATAAATGTTACCTTTCAGGTAAAGTCTTTACAGATATGATTAAGTTAGGAATCCTGACACCAAGGTAGAGATTATTCTAGATTATGTCAGCCCAATGCAGTCATAAATGTCTTCATAAAAGAGAGGAAGAGGGAGGGAGATTTTAAACAGAAGAGAAGAAGTCAATGTGACAATAGAGGCAGAGATTAGAATGGTGCCAGCCACAAGTCAAAGAATACTGGTAACTACTTGAAGCTGAAAGAGGTGGGGAATGGATTTTCCTTTAGAGTTCCCAGAGTGAGCATAGCCCTGCCAACATCTTGATTTTAACTCAGCAAAACTGCTTTTGGACTTTTGACCTCCAGAAGTTTAGGAGAGTAAGTTTTTGTTGTTTTAAGCCACCTGTGTTGTGATAATTTTTAACAGAGCTATAGGAAACCAGTATACTTTCCAACTCATTTTGTGACGCTGGTATCATCCTGGTGCTAAAACTGGATGGAGACACAGAAAAAAGAAAACAAAGACTGATATCCCATGTGGATATAGATACATAAGTGCTCAGCAAAATACTAGCAAATTGAATCCAGTAATATAAAAAAAAATCATACAACATGACCAAGAGGGATTATCTCAGGAATGCAAGGTTGGTTTAATATCTGAAATCAATGAATTATAATACATTAATAGAATAAAGAACAAAACCCACTAATCAACTCTCTAGATGGAGAAAAACATTTTGACAAAAATCCAGTAAAAAATCCAAAAAAATAGGATTGAAGGGGTATTTCCTTAAACAGATAAAGGATAACCATGAAGAACCCACAGCTAACATCATATGTAATGGTAAAATGCTGAACACGTTCCCCTTAAGGTCATAAGCAAGACAAGAATGTCTTCTCTTGCCATTTCCTTTTTTTAATATATTTAAAAAATATTTATTTATTATTTATTTTGGCTGTGCCAGGTCTTAGTTGCAGCATGCGGGATCTTTAGTTGCAGGCATGTGGACTTCTTAGTTGCGGAATGTGGACTCTTAGTTGCAGCATGCATGCAGGATCTATTTCCCCAACTGGGGATCGAACCTGGGCCCCCTGCATTGGGAGCATGAAGTCTTACCCACTGGACCACCAGTGAAGTTCCTGCTCTTGTCATTTCAATTTGACATTGGATTGGAAGTTCTAGGCAAGGTAATTAGGCAAGAAAAAGAAATAAAAGACATCTAGCCTTTTGGCCAGAACTGCCATCTTCCAGTAATTTGCCAACATGACCAACACAGAAGGAAAGAGGAGAGGCACCTGCTCTATGTTCTCTAGGTCTTTTAGAAAATATGGAGTTGTTCCTTTGGCCACATACATGTTAATCTATAAGAAAGGTGACATTGTTAGACATCAAGGGAATGGGCACTGTTTAAAAAGGAATGCCCCACAAATGTTATCATGGCAAAACTGGAAGAATCTATAACATGTGTCCCCAGCATGCTGTTGGCATTGTTGTAAACAGACAAGTTAAGGGCAAGATTCTTGCCAAGAGAATTAATGTACATATTGAGCATGTTAAGCGCTCTAAGAGCTGAGATGGCTTCCTGGAACATGTGAAGGAGAATGATCAGAAAAAGAAGGAAACCAAAGAGAAATGTACTTGGGTTCAGCTGAAGCACCAGCCTGCTCCACCTAGAGAAGTACACACTGCGTGGCTTGTGGAGTCTTAGTTTGACGGCAGTGAAAGCACCGAGTCCTAACCACTGGACTGACAGAGAATTCCCTAGAGAAGCACACTTTGTAAGAACCAATAGAAAGGGCCTGAGCGGCTGAAACCCAATGAATTCATGGCATGACAGGTCTAAAAAAAATAAAAGATCTCTGGACTGTAAAAATGTTTTTCTTAATTGAGTTAAAGTGTGGTGTCCACACCCCCAAAGAAATATTTAAAGCGCACTTTGTATCCTAAAAATGAATGAATGAATGAGCGAATGAATAAACAAATAAATGGTATCCAGATCGGAAAGGAAGAAGTAAAACTACATCACACCATATACTAAATTTAACTCCAAATGGATCAAAGGCCTAAATGTAAGAGCTAAAACTATAAAATTCTTAGAAGAAATCATATGAGTAAATATTTGTGTCCTTGGATTAAGTAATGGTTTCTTAAATATGACACCAAAAGTACAGGTGACAATAGAAAAAGATAGACAAATTGAACTTCACCAACATTAAAAGCTTTTGTGCTTCAAAGGGCACCATCAAGAAATTAAAAAGATAACCCATAGAATGGGGGGAAATATTTGCAAATCCTATTTTGATACAGGGACTAGTATCCATAATATAAAATTATCTCCTATAACTTAAAATGACATGGCAAATAACCCCCCAAAAAATTAGTAAAGGATTTGAACAGATATTTTTCCAAAGAATATATACAAATATCCAATAAGAACATGAGAAGGTGCTCAATGTCATTAATCATTAGGGAAATGCAAATCGAAACTACAGTGAGATACCAATTCTCACTCACTAGGATGCCTATAATAATAATAATTTAAAAAGGAAAATAATAAGTGTCGGCAAAGATGTGAAGAAATTGAAACCCTCATACATTGTTAGTGGGATTGTAAAATGGTACAGCTATTCTGGAAAACTGTTTGGCAATTCCTCAAAATGTTAAACTTAGAGTTAACTTATGATGCAGCAATCTACTCCTAGGTATATACCTAAGAGAATTGAAGACATATGTCTACATAAAAACCAGTACACTAATGTTCACAGCAGCATTATTCATAATAGCTGAAAAAGTGGAAACATCTCAAATATCCATAAATTGATGAGTGGATAAACAAAATGTGATATATCTGTACAATGGAATATTATTTCACAATAATAAAGAATAAAGTGTTGATACATGCTACATCATGGAAGAACCTTGAAAACATTATGCTAAGTGAAAGAGGCCAATCACAAATGAGTACACATTATATGATTCTGTTTACATGAAATGTTCAGAATAGGCAAATCCATTGAGACCAAAAGTAGATAGGTAGTTGCCAAGGGGTGGGATAGGGTGGGATGAGGAGAGTCTGCTAATGGGTGTAAAATATTTTTTTATGGTGATGAAAATGTTCTGAAATTAGACAGTGGTGATGGTTGCACAACTCTGAATATGCTACCAACTTCTGAATTATGTACTTTAAAAGGGTGATCATATTACATACGTTATGTATGTAATATGATCTAAATATTATACTAGGAGGATGATAGCTAACTTTGATACAGACCTATGAGGGATATGGACAAGAGATTAATTCTTATAGTATTAGATAGCATAGAAACAAGCTATCAAAAACCCCAAATTATTCAGAGGTGATCAAAGAATACTAAAGAGAAGAGGAAAAAAAGCAAGATGCCACTTCAAGGTTTCTTGTTCCCTCACCCAGGACTCAGCTTTCCCTTCTACCCAGTATCACAAACTTGTGCACATGGGCCTGTGCAATACAATATTTATAAGGTGAATATTCAACCTGTTGCTACTCACATACCCTAACCGTATACTTTCCATATTATTCTTTACCGTTCTTTTTTCTTTTAACATCTTTATTGGAGTATAATTGCTTTACAATGGTGTGTTAGTTTCTGCTTTACAACAAAGTGAATCAGCTATACATATACATATATCCCCATATCTCTTCCCTCTTGCATCTCCTTCCCACCCTCCCTATCCCACCCCTCTAGGTGGTCACAAAGCACTGAGCTGATCTCCCTGTGCTATGCGGCTGCTTCCCACTAGCTGTCTATTTTACATTTGGTAGTGTGTATAAGTCCATGCCACTCTCTCTCTTCGTCCCAGCTTACCCTTCCCCCTCCCCATGTCCTCAAGTCCATTCTTAGGTCTGCATCTTTATTCCTGTCCTGCTCCTAGGTTCTTCATAACCATTCTTTTTTTTTTGTTTTTAGATTCCATATATATATATGTTAGCATACGGCCTTTACCATTCTTTACACACATGTAGTCAATCTCAAGACTCATGAAAGAAACTTCTCCCTTTTTATTCTGAATTCTTGTGCACTAGCAAATATTTTAGAAGTTTAAACAATATGTCAACGTATTTTATACTTACTTTAACTGAGAAACATAACTAGATTTAAAAAAACAGGACAGTTTCCTTTTCTAAATTCTCATTTATATCAATCAGGGTTTAGTGAGAAAAATAGAAGTTACCCTAGGTGTCTTCAAGATTTTCAAGGAGAAAATAATTTTTTTCAGGGAATTAAGTACTTACAAAATTGTAGGAAAGGTCGGTATAACTGAATCACTTTGCTGTACACCTGAAACTAACACAACATTGTAAATCAACTATAATCCAATAAAAATTGGATTAAATTTTTGTAATTTAATCCAATTACAAAATTGGATTTTGGCGCAGTGGTTGAGAGTCCGCCTGCCAATGCAGGGGACACAGGTTCGTGCCCCGGTCCAGGAGGATCCCACATGCCGCGCAGCGGATGGGCCTGTGAGCCATGGACTCTGAGCCTGCGCGTCCGGAGCCTGTGCTCCGCAATGGGAGAGGCCACAACAGTGAGAGGCCCGCATACTGCAATTAAAAAAAGAAAAAAAAAATTGTAGGAAAGGCCAGAAGAAGAGAAAGAGGAAGTGGGGGGTCTTCGAGAAATGAGAAAATTGTAGGCAGCTGCTGCCTACATTCCAGCTGAAGCCTGATGGTAGACCATAAAGTCCAAGAAGCAAGCTGTTGTTGATGCCACGGCTGCAGGAGTCTGAAATGCTGTGTGAGGAAGAGTAGATTCTGCCTCCTTACTGCCTTCCAAATCTTACGCAAGTGCTTGTTTTTGATGGAATCTCAGATGGAATCCTACTAGCAAGAGATTCTGAGAAATGTAGTTCCCAAGCTTCTAGCCCCTGCAGTACCAAGAGAATATGTACAAAAGAGTGCTGGAATGTTACTGATCGATAGCCAGTATGACATGACTTCAGAAGCCAAAGCACTGGTCAAAATGAACTTTGGGTGAATGATGCTTTAGGTTTAGCAGTTGACTCTTTGTTCTTTTAAATACTAGAGAATTTACTACTGCATTTCTGCCTTATATTATATTTCTTATGTCTCTGGCTACCTGAATTAAACCCAGAACATATTTGTCTTAGTGTTTCCTTTCTGCTGTAACAAGTTGCCACAAACCTTAGTGGCTTCAAACAGTACAAGTTTGTTCTCTTACTGTTTTAGAGGCATAAAGTCTGAAATCAGTGAAAAGTCGAAGTGTCAGCAGGGTTGGTTTCCTTAGTAGGCTATGGGGGAATGAGTTTCCTTGCCTTTTTTAGCTTCTGAAGGCTGCCTGCATTCCTTTACTTGATTCCTTCCTCGAATAACTCTGCTCTCTTGTTTCCATCATCACATTTCCTTCTCTTCCGTCGTCAAATGTCTCTCTGCCCCACTCCTATAAGGACAGTTGTGATTATGTTTAGGTCCCACCTAGAAAAGTCAGGATAATCTCTCCATCACAAGAATCTTAATCACATCTGTAAAGTTTCTTCTGCCATAGAAAGAAACATTCACAGGCTCCAGGGATTAGGACCTAGATATCTTCGGGGGCCATTGTTCAGCCTACTACAACATTTACAAAATACGTGCTTTTCTTTTTAAAGACACATCCTTATTCCTATTTTGTGCCAGTACTTTCCTGTCCAAGATGTAAGCTACCAGGCTTATCCCATCACTATAACTTTGGATCTGTGATTTTACAGAAAGGGTACTCTGGCATATATTGCTCTTTCTGTGATGATCCTTGTTTATATGGTGCTGAGTACTTCAACTTTACAGGCACAAAAGGCTCTGGGGCAGTGGATGCATTAAAAAGAACCCTTGGGGCCTCCCTGGTGGCGCAATGGTTGAGAGTCCGCCTGCCGATGCAGGGGACACGGGTTCGTGCCCCAGTCTGGGAAGATCCCACATGCCACGGCGCGGCTGGGCCCCTGAGCCATGGCCGCATCTGGAGCCTGTGCTCCGCAATGGGAGAGGCCACAACAGTGAGAGTCCCATGTACCACAAAAAACAAAACAAAACAAAAAAACCCTTAATTCTTTCAAATGTCATATCCTAATTTTGCGCCAAAAGAAGTATTACCTGTTTTCTGCTAAATGCTTTACTTGTTCTGCTTCTGGTTGATTCTTGGCTCACACATCCTGTTTAGTGGTGTCATGACTTTATTTGCTGAGGCATGGTCTACAGCTGTACTATAGTTGGAGCCTGGTTAAAGGACTGGGAGCAGTTCTGGGCTTTTTGTTGCTCAGGACCTAAAATGTGTTCCCTTGTTCCACATTCTTGGACCTTGCTTAACAACTTGGCCCCAATTTTCCCAAGGAAGGATTCTAGTGCATTTCTCTCCTTCCAGTTTCAGTTCTTATAGTTCTTCTGTTGGGGATGAGGGTTCCTTTCTGAGGCCTCAGTCATAAAGACAGGAGAGTAGTAGATGGATCTCTGTGAACCTTTCTATCAACTGACCAATGATTTCACTCAGATTACATGAGAAGACTCTTTATTAGAGCAGGATTCTATTTCCAAAGAAGAAAGATGACATAGAGTAAGAATATGAAATATGGGAATTCCCTGGTGGTCCAGTGGTTAGGACTCTGCACTTTCACTGCTGAGGGCCCGGGTTCAATCCCTGGTAGGGAAACTAAGATCCCACAAGCTGAGTGGTGTGGCCAAAAAAAAAAAAAAAAAAAAAAGTCTATGCAATAATTGGAGGTGAACAGTGGCAAATGCCAAACAATATCTCAGTTTTGGGGAACTGTACTGTCTCTTTCATTTGAACATGGAGAGAATAGATGTTCTAGAAATACAAAGTAAATTATGCATGGTCTGTATATAGATGAAAAAAGGCCCTGAAAAACAAACTAGAATTAATAACCAATTCCCTGCACTTACTTCTTGTTTTCTTACTATATTACCATTCGAAATGGACTAATGTAACCTACTAATCTTAGGTAGAATTGCTGATTTTCTAGGATAGTGAAGTAATTAGATAGTTGTTTTTATCATAGTTTTTATTTTTGCCCCTACCTGAAATAGGGTAAACAAAGGTCTCATTTATGTCAACAAAACACTTTATGAAGCTGGGTAAATGACAATGTCAATAAACACTTGAAGATTTGCTTCCAATTCATTGTAAATAATTGAGGTGACAAAAATCTCATATCAACAGTTCCTTCCTGAACTAAAGCTTTGGATTAAGTAAAATGTACTAGCACACAATTTTCTTGCATCCCTATCTCACCAGTTTTATCCTGTAGTAGCAAAGTGACATCCAGACAACACAAAGATTGGCAGCAGTTGGAAAAGGAAAGACCTCTAGTGTTTGGTTATACAGTTGGATACTCGCCAGCATCTAACATCAGACTACTTTTTGCAAAATCGCCAATCTATCAGCCAAGTTATCCAAAGCTACAGACACAGAGGGGTCACTTAGGTGTGAACCTTCCCTGTTAAAGCCATTTTTTAAGGGCCCACAAGGAAAGGCTTCAGTGTGGAGGATTTCCTTTGTTCTATGAAATAATCAGATATGCAGGAATGATCCTTTATTTACACAGGGAGTTTCTAACAGTAGATTCTGATTTTGCTATTGGGGCTCCTATTTCTCATTTATCCTAAGAGAATTTGAAATTCAAAAAGAAAGAAGAAGAACTGTGAAAAAGCAGAATGTCTTGAATATGCTATTGATGTAAAGATTAACCTTTAGAAGAGGGCATCTGCTATGGCACGGCTCTATGTAGAAAGTCTGTTTACAAAAGAAGGCATTAATCAAGACATATGAATCCATTTATAATGTCTTTGCACTGTTGCAGACTTCAGAGTGAGCTAGTGAGGGAGACAGCTGAAGCCTGACAGCTAATTTAAACCGGAGGTCTTCACTGTCCAGAGATTTATCAGAGAGTCAAGCAGCCAGTATAGTATCCTTTATGACTTGTATCTTCTCCGTTTTCAGAGGTAGTAAATGAAAAAGACTGAAAAAGGAGGTGCCATCTATTGCAGCTGTGTAAAATCACATAAACACCATGCCCTGGGCTTTCATTATAACACTTTCTTCTTAGCTAATTACTGTCAGCATTAAATTACAGAGTCAGGAGGCCCCACTCAATACCAATTCATTCATTTCAGGACACAGTTTGGCAGAAAACCTGTAGTGAAAGGCCAAACCTTTATCCACTAAGCCTTTTATTTGTGATTAAACAAAAGTCTTGACAAGTAGTATAATTTGCATCAAGCAGGGCTACACCAAGGGCCGATTAATAGTTTTTTTAAAAAAATAAAAATCAGCTCTAGCCTCTAGTCCACTTGACAGGATTTATCATTTTGCATATCAAAAGGCACAACGGTGGTCAATTATTTTTTTCCCAGTTCAAGCATTGTACCTTTCATCCAATGAGTAACATGACTTTTAAAAAATAACCGTAACCTTTTACACCCATCAGATCTAAGTTGTTGTCTTTTAATACTGTACTGGAGAGGTGAGATTTTTGGTGGTATTGGTTTTTATAATATGTTGACTGGAGAGATTTACTATCCTAACCCTTTTATTTTTTATTTATTTATATTTTGAATTTTATTTATTTTTTATACAGCAGGTTCTTAATAGTTATCTATTTTATCCATATTAGTGTAAATATTTCAATCCCAATCTCCCAGTTCATCCCACCACCATCACCCCCCACCCCGCTTTCCCCCCTTGGTGTCCATAAGTTTGTTCTCTACATCTGTGTCCCTATTTCTGCCTTGCAAACCGGTTCATCTGTACCATTTTTCTAGATTCCACATATATGCATTAATATACGATATTTGTTTTTCTCTTTCTGACTTACTTCACTGTGTATGACAGTCTCTGGGGCCATCCACATCTCTACAAATGACCCAATTTCGTTCCTTTTTATGGCTAATATTCCTTTGTATATATGTACCACATCTTCTTTATCCATTTGGCTGTTGATGGGCATTTAGGTTGCTTCCATGAACTGACTACTGTAAATACTGCTGCAGTGAACATTGGGGTGCATGTGTGTTTTTGAATTATGGTTTTCTCTGGGTATATGCCCAGTAGTGGGATTGCTGGGTCAGTTGATAATTCTATTTCTGGTTTTTTAAGGAACCTCCATACTGTTCGTCATAGTGGCTGTATCAAGTTACATTCCCACCAACAGTGCAGGAGGGTTCCCTTTTCTCCACACCCTCTCTAGCATTTGTTGTTTGTAGATTTTCTGATGATGCCCATTCTAACCGGTGTGAGGTGGTACCTCATTGTAGTTTTGATTTGCATATCTCTAATAATTTAGCAGCTTTTCATGCGCCTCTTGGCCATCTGTACGTTTTCTTTGGAGAAATGTCTATTTAGGTTTTCTGCCCATTTTTTAATTGGGCTGTTTGTTTTTTTATTATTGAGCTGCATGAGCTATTTATATATTTTGGAGATTAATCCTTTGTCTGTTGGTTTGTTTGCAAATATTTTCTCCCGTTCTGAGGGTTGCCTTTTCGTCTTGTTTATGGTTTCCTTTGCTGTGCAAAAGCTTTGAAGTTTCATTAGGTCCCATTTGTTTATTTTTGTTTTTATTTCCATTACTCTAGGAGGTGGGTCAAAAAGGACCTTGCTGTGATTTATGACAAAGAGTATTCTTCCTATGTTTTCCTCTAAGAGTTTTATAGTGTCTGGTCTTACATTTAGGTCTTTAATCCATTTTGAGTTTATTTTTGTGTATGGTGTTAGGGAGTGTTCTAATTTGATTCTTTTACATGTAGCTGTCCAGTTTTTCTAGCACCACTTACTGAAGAGGCTGTCTTTTCTCCATTGTATATTCTTGCCTCCTTTATCAAAGATAAGGGGACCATATGTGTGTGGGTTTATCTCTGGGCTTTCTATCCTGTTCCATTGATACATATTTCTCTCTGTGTGCCAGTACCATACTGTCTTGATTACTGTAGCTTTGTGGTATAGTCTGAAGTCAGGGAATCTGATTCCTACAGCTCCGGTTTTTTCCCTCAAGATTGCTTTGGCTATTTGGGGTCTTTTGTGTGTCCATACAAAATTTTAGATTTTTTTCTAGTTCTTTAAAAAATGCCATTGGTAATTTGATAGGGATTGCATTGAATCTGTAGATTGCTTTGGGTAGTATAGTCATTTTCACAATATTGATTCTTCCAACCCAAGAACATGGTATATCTCTCCATCTGTTTGTGTCATCATTGATTTCTTTCATCCATGTCATAGTTTTCTGAGTACAGGTCTTTTACCTCCTTAGGTAGATTTATTCCTAGGTATTTTATTCTTTTTGTTGCAGTGGTGAGTGGGATTGTTTCCTTAATTTCTCTTTCTGATCTTTCCTTGTTGGTGTATAGGAATGCAATAGATTTATGTGCATTAAGTTTGCATCCTGCAACTTTACCAAATTCAGTGATGAGCTCTAGTAGTTTTCTGGTGGCATCTTTAGGATTATTTATGTAGAGTATCATGTCATCTGCAAACAGTGACAGCTTTACTTCTTCTTTTTTGATTTGCATTCCTTTAATTTCTTTTTCTTCTCTGATTGCTGTGGCTAGGACTTCCAAAACTATGTTGAATAATAGTGGCAAGAGTGGACATTCTTGTCTTGCTTCTGATCTTAGAGGAAATGCTTACAGTTTTTCACCATTGAGAATGATGTTTGCTGTGGGTTTGTTGTATATGGTCTTTATTATAATGAGGTAGGTTCCCTCTATGCCCACTTTCTGGAGAGTTTTTATCATAATGGGTGTTGAATTTTGTCAAAAGCTTTTTCTGCATCTATTGAGATGATCATATGGTTTTTATTCTTCAATTTGTTAATGTGGTGTATCACACTGATTGATTTGCGTATAGTGAAGACTCCTTGCATTCCTGGTATAAATTCCACTTGATCATGGGGTATGATCCTTTTAATGTGTTGTTGGATTCTGTTTTCTAGTATTTTGTTGAGGATTTTTGCATCTGTATTCATCAGTGATATTGGTCTATAATTTTCTTTTTTTGTAGTATCTTTGTCTGGTTTTGGTATCAGGTTGATCATGGCCTCGTTTAATGGGTTTGGGAATGTTCCTTCCTCTGCAATTTTTTGGAAGTATTTGAGAAGGATGGGTGTTAGCTCTTCCCTAAATGTTTGCTAGACTTCACCTGTGAAGCCATCTGGCCCTGGACTTTTGTTTGTTGGAAGATTTTTTTATCACAGTTTCAATTTTTTTACTTGTGATCGGTCTGTTCATATTTTCTGTTTCTTCCTGGTTCAGTCTTGGAAAGTTTCACCTTTCTAAGAATCTCTCCATTTCTTCCAGGTTGTCCAGATTTTTGGCATAGAGTTACTTGTAGTAGTCTTTAATGGTGCTTTGTATTTCTGTGGTGTCCATTGTAGCTTCTCCTTTTTCATTTCAAATTTTATTGATTTAAGTCCTCTCCCTCTTTTTCTTGATGAGTCTGGCTAAAGGTTTATCAGTTTTATCTTCTCAAAGAACCAGCTTTTAGTTTTATTGATCTTTGCTATTGCTTTCTTTGTTTCTATTTCATTTATTTGTGCTCTGATCTTTATGATATCTTTCCTCCTACTAACTTTTCGTTTTGTTTGTCCTTCTTTCTCTAGTTACTTTAGTTGTAAGGTTAGATTGTTTATTTGAGATTTTTCTTGTTTCTTGAGGTAGGCTTATATAGCTATAAACTTCCCTCTAAGAAGTGCTTTTGCTGCATCCCACAGGTTTTGGATCGTTGTGTTTTCATTCTCATTTGTCTCTAGGTATTTTTTGATTTCCTTTGATTTCTTCAGTGATCTGTTGTTTATTTAATAACGTATTGTTTACCCTCCCTATGTTTATGTTTTTTACATGCTTTTCCTTGTAATTGATTTCTAATTTCGTAGCGTTGTGGTCAGAAATGATGCTTGATATGATTTCAGTTTTCTTAAATTTACCGAGGCTTGATTTGTGACTCAAGATGTGATCTCTCCTGGAGAATGTTCCATGTGCACTTGAGAAGAAAGTGTAATCTGCTGTTTTTGGATGGAATGTCCTGTAAATATCGATTAAATCTATCTGGTCTATTGTGTCATTTAAAGCTTGTTTTTTCTTATTAATTTTCTGTCTGGATGATCTGTCCATTGGTGTAAGTGAGGTGTTAAAGTCCCCCACTATTATTGTGTTACTGCTGATTTCCTCTTTTATAGCTGTTAGCATTTGCCTTATGTATTGGGGTGCTCCTGTGTTGGCTGTCTATGTATTTATAATTGTTATATCTTCTTCTTGGATTGATCCCTTGATCATTATGTAGTGTCATTCCTTGTCTCTTGTAATAGTCTTTATTTTAAAGTCTATTTTGTCTGATATGAGAATTGCTACTCCATCTTTCTTTTGATTTCCATTGGCATGGAATATCTTTTTTCATCCCCTCACTTTCAGTCTGTATGTGTCCCTGAGTCTGAAGTGGTCTCTTATAGACAGCATATATATGGGTCTTGCTTTTGTATCCATTCAGCGAGCCTGTGTCTTTTGGTTGGAGCATTTAATCCATTCACATTTAAGGTAATTATCGATATGTATGTTCCTATTACCGTTTTCTTAATTGTTTTGGGTTTGTTTTTGTAGGTCCTTTCTTCTCTTGTGTTACCCACTTAGAGAAGTTCCTTTAGCATTTGTTGTAGAGCTGGTTTGGTGGTGCTGAATTGTCTTAGTTTTTGCTTGCATGTAAAGCTTTTGATTTCTCCGTTGAATCTGAATGAGATCCTTGCTGGGTAGAGTAATCTTGGTTGTAGGTTCTTCCCTTTCATCACTTTAAATATATCATGCCACTTGCTTCTGGCTTGTAGAGTTTCTGCTGAGAAATCAGCTGTTCAGCTTATGGGGCTTCCCTTGTATATTATTTGTTGTTTTTCCCTTGTTGCTTTTAATAACTTTTTCTTTGTCTTTAATTTTTGTCAGTTTGATTACTATGTGTCTCAGTGTGTTTCTCCTTGGGTTTATCCTGACTGGGACTCTGTGCTTCCTGGACTTGGGTGGGTATTTCCTTTCCCATGTTAGGGAAGTTTTCAACTATAATCTCTTCAAATATTTTCTTGGGTCCTTCCTCTCTTTCTTCTCCTTCTGGGACCCCTATAATGTGAATGTTGGTGTTATTAATGTTGTCCCAGATGTCTCTTAGGCTGTCTTCATTTCTTTTCATTCTTTTTTCTTTATTTTGTTCCGCAGCAGTGAATTCCACCGTCTGTCTTCCAGGTCACTTATCTGTTCTTCTCTGCCTCAGTTATTCTGCTATTGATTCCTTCTAGAGTATTTTTCATTTCAGTTATTGTTCATCTGTGTTTGTTTGTTCTTTAATTCTTCTAGGTGTTTGTTGTTTAATTCTTCTAAGTCTTTGTTAAACATTTCTTGCATCTTCTTGATCTTTGCCTCCATTTTTTTTCCGAGGTCCTCGATCATCTTCACTATCACTATTCTGAATTCTTTTTTCTGGAAGGTTGCCTATCTTCACTTCATTTAGTTGTTTTTCTAGGGTTTTACCTTGTTCCTTCATCTGGTACATAGTCCTCTGCCTTTTCATTTTGTTTATCTTTCTTTGAATGTGGTTTTCATTCCACAGGCTGCAGAGTTGTAGTTCTTATTGCTTCTGCTCTCTGCCCTCTGGTCTACCCTAACCCTTTTAAATTCCATTATTGTACAATTCATCATGCAGGTGGTCAGATAAAAATGTGTTTTTAAGAAATGCAGAAGGGTTTTAATCTGCTTATGATTTTCTGGGATATAAAAGTCTATAAAGCTACTAACCTTCCTGGGGGTTAGATTTGTTTTATTTTTACTATCTAGCTGTCATTCTTCAGACTGCTTCTTTAGGAAAAAGAAATAAAAGGTACTAAAGCCCAGTGTATATGGATGACAGTTTGGTATAGTTTCTTAAATAAACTGATTTTCTGATTGTACAGAAATAAGATTGAATGAGAAATTCAAAATCAGCATATCTTAAACTCGGGTAGAGTGATATTATTAATCCATAAGAATCTGATTCTTCTCATCTTCTCTGCTTGGGTTTTAGGACATAGGAAATGGTTTTGGTGAAAACCTTTGTTGTTGCTTTCAGTGAGTAGTTCTTGTGGCCTTAATGGGGTCAGAGCCTACACTAGGCACCTTCTCACTTATGACCTATTTATTTAATTCTCACAAGGATGGTGGGAGTTAGGGGTAATCTCCATTTTATAGATGAGGAAAGTCAAGCTACAAGAAATTATATATCTTGCTCAAGATCATATTCTGCTAAGAGGCAGGGCTTGAATTCAAGCACAAGTGTCCTATCTTGAAGACCCCTGTTTTTCCTGCTACACCATTGCCTCTTCTGCACATTGGAATTATCAGTAGGGGAAGATTATATTTCTGTTGGGCTCATCATTACCATTAGCAATGGTCAGTGTTTAAATGCAGTGCCCCTAGCAAAGTTTCTGGAAGAATAGCCTTCTCTTTATCAATTGCCAAACCAAGAAAACTCTAGTGTTCTTCAGTTCATAGACTGTTTTGGCAGTGTTTACACTTGTGAACATACAAAACAAAAAAAAGAAGCACTTGAGGAGACTATAACTGAAGTGAGTGGGTATGGAAATATCATGGTTTGTGGTGTCCTTAAGATTTAGATGCCTGAGACTTGCAGGGATTGGGGCCTGGTAGTTACATTTGTAATACAAATAGCATCATAGGTAAGTGTCTGCAGTGCTTTAGTCCTGCCCCTTCTGTCTCAGGGCTCAGTGAAAGGTAACCTTTTGACTAAGATGGATTCTATTACTGCAAAATAGTTCCTAACAAGGCATTTATCTCTGTTACAGATATGTTTTGTGACTATGCCATTCTTCTAAAACTAAGTTAGAAAGAGATAGCCTTTGTGAGTGTCTACAAAATGCTTGGAACTGTGTTGGATGCTCAGGGAGGGATCAGCACTGAACAGGACATAGTTTCTAGAAGTACTTCTATAGCAAATGGTAGTGCCGTTGGACAGCAAAAATAGGCAGATGTTACAGCGATAGGTGTAATAATAAAAAAGTACGCAACATAGAATAGAGCTATTAAGTGCGTTTTAGGAAATCTGGGTATAGGAGCTGAGGAAGGCTTTCAAAGAAAGTGCCTTTAAAGCATAAGAAATGATTTTCTAGGCAGAGGAAATTGCAGGTTCAAAGACAGGCAAGAGGATGTGAAACAGCATAGCCAAAATGCCGTGGGTCCAGGGTAAGAGAAGGTAGGTAGAAAGGTTTTACAAGATAGCAGAAGAGGCTCGTGGCAGGTCATAAAGAGACTTGTGGATCATGGAGCTCAGACATTTGAAGGCCACTGAAGGGCTTCAGCAGGAGATCACCATGATCAAATTTGTGGTTGGGAAACATCAGTCAGCAGTGTGGGGACATTTCAGAGCAGCAATATCAGAAGCATGGAAACCAGTTAGCACCTCATGCTGCGCAAACAGATTAAGGAAGCACTGGCATTCTTAAATAATTCCTAAATTTGGCTGTAATGTTTAAATATTTTTAAGTGCCTTAAGTGATCAACTTAGATCTTTAGCTGGCTTCCCCAGGGAAACAGCAGCAGAGATGGAGATCTGCATATAGAAGGTACATTGGGAAGTACCGTTAGCATCAATACCTGTAGGGGAGTAAAGGATGTAGCACTGGGCAGAGGGAGGAGTTGAGCAGTGACGCAGTCACGCAGAGCCAGTTCATGGGGTGCTCAGGAGCTGGTTGGCCCTTAAAGGCAAGGGAGCTAGATCTTTATATCTCTGAGGCCAGTCATTGGATATAGACTGTCCCCAGGGACGGGGGAGACTCTTGTGGGGTGGGCAGTTCCTGGAGTGGGACTCAGCTAAGAACCATCAGTTGCAACAGTCTGGCAGCTGGGGGAATGAGTGCTCAGATGAAGCAAGGCATCCACTATCACTAAAGATGTAAATATTCTCCTGAGAACATTCTTGTAGAGTAATCATGCTCAGAGAACAGCTCTCTTAGGCCTTTGCACTTGCTCTTCCTCTGCCTGCAGTATTCTCTCCCCAGCCGTTTTGTGTGGCTGGATTTTCTTGTCACTTGGTTTTTACTTCTAATACCTCCACCAAAAAGGCTCTTCTGTTCACTCTCTATAATCTGCTCCAAGCCCCAACAGTCACTGTCAAGGACATCATCCTGTTTTCTTTTTCTTTATAGCAGAACAAGATGAATACAAATCTCCCTATCTGTCTCCCCACTCCTAAATTGTGAACTCCAGGGATCTGCATCCCCTGCACCCAGAACAGTAGATGCTCAATCAATCTTTGTGAAATGAATAAATAAAAATTAAATTTAAGAGAATGGATATCAGGAGAGGTGGAATTTTCCAAATGAGGGATCCTGAGGAATTCTTATCTTTTGCTTTTGACACTGGTGGGACTCAAGTCCAGGAAGAGGGTTTGTGTCTTATCACTCTTCTACGGTTTTCAGTCACCCACAGAGAACTACTGGAGAATATCTCTTGATCATGTTAAGATGGATAGGCCTCTGGCAAGAGCTTAGCTCTTAGATCTCACATTGGGTATCATTTTTTTTTTTTTTTTTTTTTGGTCTCTGGGATGTTTGAGGGCTTTTATTATTCTAAAATAAAACTATCTTAGAGGAACATAAATTATCTATCAAAGAGACTTGGAATTTTAGCATAAAAATCACGTGTGGAATTTCTGCAGAATTGACAAGCCGTTACTCCTCTATAATCACCTAACCCATTTTCTTTCAAATAGAAGCAAACTGAAAAATGTAGTAATTTTCAAGTGTAGAGGCAAAAAGACACTTAGTACAGCTTGAAGATTCAAATTATTCTGGAAACAACACTGCTGTACTTGGCTTTAATTTGAACTTCAGCTCTTAGGAACAGATTTAACATCTAGCCTCATGACAACTGCTGACTTTAGAAGGGCCTGTGCAGGGCAAAGCATAGAGGAAAGAGACTTCTTTTCACTTCCTTTTGATTTCTTCTGCCTGCTTCATCCATATCACTGTACCTTATATGGTGATCCTGTCCGGGAAGCACTTACTGTGTTTGTTCGAGAAGAATGGAAGGAATCTTTGGAAGTCATTTATTCAAGTCCTTGTTACTAGCCAGGAATAAATGGACATCAATAACATAAATTCACTTAGCTATATTTAAATATTTAGATTCTTTACTAAAATGTTCGGTCTTCTGATTCAATTAAGAGTTCAGAGAAGAGACAGGAAAGTGTTTGGGTAGTTATCAAAGGTGCTGAGGGGCTTCCCTGGTGACGCAGTGGTTAAGAGTCCTCCTGCCGATGCAGGGTACATGGGTTCGTGCCCCAGTCCGGGAGGATCCCACATGCTGCGGAGCGGCTGGGCCCGTGAGCCGTGGCCGCTGAGCCTGTGTGTCCGGAGCCTGTGCTCCGCAATGGGAGAGGCCACAACAACGAGAGGCCTGCGTACCGCAAAAAAAAAAAAAAAAAGAAAGGTGCTGAGGATATTTAGGGCAGATCTGCAGTATCTTCAAGCAGCAGAAAAGAGAATAAAGAACCACAGAGTAGAAGTGGGGCCAATGTGGATGCAGATTTGGCTTTATTAAAGGAATTCCCAGTCAATGATTAGAGAAGCTCAAGGTAGAAATGGAATGCCTCAGAGTGTGGTGAATGCTCAGTCCTCTAAGTGTTCAAAAAAACCATGGATAGCTTTTGCAAAAGAGATTCCTGAAAGAATTCAAGAAACAGAAGCAAGATGATCTTGCAGCCTTAAAGTTCTGTAAGCACAAAGAGAGTGACTTTTTATGATTTTGTGTCACTAGGTGGTTCTTTTTTGCCATAGACGCTCTACACGTTTTTATCATAATTGCTATTCTCTTTGAAACCAAGCTTTCCTTTTGACCTCTGCATCTTCCCAGTCACTTAAATCTGAAAATCTGAGTCTAAATAAATACAGATCAATCTCTCTCTCTTTCTTGTACATATCCCTCCCTCATCCTCAGCCTGTTGGTTTTTTAAGTTAAAATAGTCTTTTATTCAGTCTTTATTTTTATTAAAGTTATACATGCACATGTAGCAGCAGAACCGATCCTAAACTGGCCCTATTCTGTTTCTAATAAGATACTGAGTTGCTTTTCAGAGACAACAGAACAAAACTGCAAGTCAGGCAGCTGAAGCATGGGCAGAGGAGAAAATTTTGACTTCAAACAACACCCGGAACCAAAATTTCTACCCCCCACTCTCCCCCAAGAGGTCAAGTTCCAAAGACGTCCAATAGAAACCTGCCCTGCCAGCATTTCCACATACCAACCCTCCTTTCTGAACTCATACAAGTTTGATGGAACCTCAAATTGAGGGAACAGATTTGAGCCATACTCCCTGTCTCTTTGTCTCTCCACCTTGCAATAAAGTTTTTCTTTCCTCAAAAGCCAATGCCATAGTATTGGCTTATATGCATGTTGGGCAGCAGGCCCTTTTCTCAGTAATACACAGTTCAAGAGTTAAATGATTTTTTTTGGCTGTGCCATGAGGCTTGCGGGATCTTAGTTTCTGACCAGGGATTGAATCCTGGGCCCCTTGCTGTGGAAGTGCGGAGTCCTAACCACTGGACCACCAGGGAATTCCCTAAGAGGCAGATGATTTTAGACTTGTGAAAACAGCAAGAAAACCTACTCTTCATTTCCTCTGTCTATTTAAACTCTTTTGGCTCTTTCATCTGGTGGGTATATATCATTATACTTCTACATAGCAAGTTCATATTTCTAGCTCTTAATTTTTCAGATTTAGGAGTGATATGTTGACTTCCCATGATAAGGATTTAGTTCTTTCACTACTTTCACCATCTCTTCTCTCATCTCCTCCCTCATTATATTATAACTTAGGTTAAAAGCATTATTCAGTCTTACGTTATTATGACTATTTGAGTTGAAGCATACAGTACGCACTTTCCTTCCCAACTTTTTATTTTCCCACAGTTAATAATTATGTTTTTTGTGTGTATGTTTTCTTTATTTTCTTTGTACATACTCATCATTAATTCAACCCAAAGCTCTTCTATATTTTTCTCAGTCTCTTCTCAATTCTTTCTTTAGGTGTATCAGTTAATTTATCAATTTCATTTTCTTGAAGAAATGCTCTCCTAGAATCTTTTGGTTGTTTTGACATGCTACAGTCTGGACTGGTTGCCTCTACAGCTGGTGCACAGATGACTTTCTGAGATTTCATGTTCTCTAGTGATCCTTATCCTTCATGGAAAGAGCCCCCTTTTTGCTGTATCCCATGTTTTCATCCTTCTTGGTTGACTCCCTAATTTTGATGGAGTCATTCATTATCTTCCAGAGAAAGGGTGCTTGGGGTGAAATTTTTTGAGACTTATTTGAAGACTTTGAGAAGAAAATGTTTTTATTCTACTCTCATACTTAATGGTAATGTTTGGCTGGGGGAATTCTAAAACAAATTTTTTCCCCAAAATACTTAATTGTAGCGTTTTCAAGGTTAATGTTAAGAAATTAAAAGCCATTCTGATTCCTGAGACTTTGTATGTGTTTTTCTCCCTCCCACTCCTTGGAAGCTTGTAAAAAAAAATTTTCTTTTTTCTCTCAGTGTTATGAAATTTCACAATGATGTCTATCTTTATTTGTTGTGCTGGCCTCTTGGATTGGCCTTTAAAATCTCAAAAATGATGACCTTTAGTCTTGGCTGTTTTCTTGAATTATTTCTTTAACAATTTCTTCCCTTCTGTTTTCTGTTTTTTCTTGTTGAAAACTCTACTATTTGGCTGGTGGATCTCTTGGACTATCTCTAATGTTCCTGTCTTCCCACTCATGGTTCTTGTCTGCTTGTCTTTTTGCTCTTCTCTCTGGGAGATTTACCCATCTTCATTTTCTATACTATCTGCTGAGTTTTTCATCTCTACTATCACATTTTTAATGAGTTTTGCTTTGACTCTCCTTTTCTCTTTTTTGTTGTAATAGCATTCTGTTTTTATTTCACGGATATATCTCTTTATTTCTCTAAGTTTATTAACATTAGTTTTCTTCCCCTTGATCCTTGAAGAGTTCATTTCTTCCAAGTTGTTTTTCTTAATTAATTAGCTAATTAATTAATTTTTGTTTTCTGTCATTCATGATAGGTACTTTTCTCATGTATCTAATAATCCTCATATGTAAGAATAGGAAATTAGACCTGATTAGAAAATCTCAGTGCATGGTTGGTGATTGTCATCTATGGGATGCACCACAGGATGTTCTGGCTGGACATTTTCATTGAAGGACTTCTCATGTCAATATCTGTAGCTTCATTTGGGCTGGTCAGATTCACCAAAAAAGAATCTTTTCATCTCCTGTTTGGAGGATATTTGTTTGTTGTTACAATTCTGGAAGCCAAAATGGGAAAGAGAATTTTATATCTTAGCGTTGGATATGTAAAGATTAATTTTATACCTTCATGTTCAGTATCATACTCCTATTCTTATTTGTGTCAGAAGTCCTCCATTGTGAAGATCCTCTATTTTACCCCTTTCAGAGAATAAACCTCCTTTGGAAGGGAAGAAGGGCTTTTGGTGATCTGTTTTTCAGATAGACTGCCAACCAGTCCTTTTACTTTCAACTCCATTTCTAGAAGTACCTGGTGCTGCCAATTCCTGAGCCTTTGGGGGATTCCGTATTATAAATAAGCTTGCTTCAATCTACCATTTTACCCAGAAATCTCATTCCTGTTATTACTACCTCAGAAATCTCTCTTTTATCTATACTCTATTCAAGGTCACAGTCAGTATCTCTATTATGTTTTAAATGTATGATAGCAGTAGGTTTTAAAAATAACTTTGTTTTCTGTGGTAATATTAGCATAGGCTTTTTATTGTCTTACCTTCTTAATCAGTGAGCAGCCTAAATTTCACTTTTACATGTCACCTCCTGCTTGTAAAATGGCAGTGTCTCACTATGTCATTAGGTACCGATTTTTATCCTCCCTTCCAGGCTTTCTGCAACAGAACCATATCTTTCTGGGCAAGTATTCCATTGCACCCTACACTTAACCCAGTAAGTTTGGATTCCTTATGGTCCCTTTCCTGCTTTATGACTGTCTAACTCTGTGTCATTGCTTCTTACTGTTCTTAGAACCTGAAAGTCCCTGCCTACCCTTTTCTGATGATCACAATCTTACTTTTCCCTCACCACTCATTTCCAGTGTTACCTCATTCATGTGATCTTTATCTTAATATTTATTCATTTAATCATACTTTTGTTGAATCAGTATATATTTATTGAGCTCCTACAATGTACCAGGCAAATGCTAGGCTATGAGGATAGAAAGGAAAGCAAAGAAGACATTGTCTTTGCCCTCATGGATCTTATAGTGCAGTGGGAACAGGATAGAAGTAGGAGTTAGATGTTATATAAATAATCGCACAATAAATATATAGTTATAAGTTGTGATGGATATTATGAAAGAAGAGTATGAAGTCTTATGAGAGGAACTAATTGTCTCTGGGAAGTCAGTGAAGGTTTCCATGACTAAGTGATAATTGAGCTGTGAGTGGAGGATGAGGTAGGGGCAGAGCATTCTTGGTAAAGGGAAGAACAAGTGGAAATGTCAGACGGTGTGAAGACTAAGGAATGTTCAAGGACTTGAAGGAAGGCCAGAATAGCAGACAGCAAAGAGAGAGTGGGAAAGTGGTAGATGGTGGGTCAAGAGAGTTAGGCAGGGGCGAGCTACAATAAAACAAGTCCTTGTAGTCTAAGAGCTACATCAAACAAGGCCTTGTAGTCCAATTTAAAGAATTCGGGCTTTACCGTAAGGGTAATGAAAAGTTTCTGGAGTGGTTTGAGTTGGAGAACTTACGATTAGATTTGTATTTTTACCAAGTCACTCCAATTGCTGCATGCAGAATATATTGGGTGGGTCCAGAATAGAAGCACGGAGACTATTCAGGAGGCAGTTATAATTCATACAAATGGGACATGATGGTAGGTTGAACTCAGTTGATGGCAATGGTGATGGAAAGAATGTTTGAGAGATATTTAGGAGGTAAAATTGACAGGACTTCTTGTTGGACCTTATCAGATGTGGCTGAGAAGGGAGGAGGAAGAATCAGGAAGGATTTTTGAGTTTCATGGCTTGTTCAATAGGGAAAATCTTGGTGCTGTTCACTGAGATGGGGAACAATTTTGTTTTCTTTTAGGACAGTAAAGAACAATGCCAGACAGAGTGTGCTATCTTGCATGTGTTTCATCTTCCTGCACTAAAATATGAGCTTGCTGAGGAAGGGAATATGCATTAATTATCTCTGTTTTTGTTGCCCCTCCCAACTTGTCCCCAAAGTATTCAGCCCAGTGTTGATACCAGTGGAAGAGAGAAATAATGCTTGACCCTGGTTTGGGGAACTGAAATATGACTGAGAGTTTGCACTTTTTTTTTTTTTGCTGTACGTGGGCCTCTCACTGCTGTGGCCTCTGCCGTTGCGGAGCACAGGCTCCAGATGTGCAGGCTCAGCGGCCATGGCTCACGGGCCCAGCCGCTCCGCAGCATGTGGGATCTTCCCGGACCGGGGCATGAACCCGTGTCCCCTGCATCGGCAGGTGGACTCTCAACCACTGTGCCACCAAGGAAGCCCTGACATATTTTTTAAATGTAATTTTGTTAATATAGAATGACGGAAATTTTTTGGTTCATGTGTGATTTCCCCCCCAACATATTAATATTTTGAAGTCATCAGGGGAAGACTTTCTCACAATTAAAGAGAAACTTAGGGAATTCCCTGGTGGAACAGTGGTTAGGACTCTGCGCTTTTACTGTGGGTGGCACGGTTCGATCCCTGGTCGGGGAACTAAGATCCTGCATGCTGCATGGTGCAGCCAAAAAAAAAAAAAGAGAGAAAACTTATAGGTATTTAGGTAATACATAAAAGACCCTAAGAAAAAAGTCTTAAGTCTTATAAATATTTCTTCCCTGAGTGCAAATCGTAGTTAGTTTAGTCTTCAAGAACTACTACATTTTCTAAAACACAAAGCCCTTTGTTAAATCTGTGAGTGCAGATGAAGAAACTGTAAGGACATCACCTTCTGTGTTAAAATTGATTGTTGAAAAGGCTATACACTGGATCAGATTTTTAATTTTGATGAAATTGGTCTCTTAATGATCTAAATCTGAAAGAGAAATTCCTAAGATTTAAGGAATAACTATGATATTGGGTGAAATGCTGTTAAACCAGACTGTGAAGGGTCTAAGCTTTTACTCTACTTGCAATCTAATATGTTAACCTGCCACAGGATATATATACCTTATATGTGTGTGTGTATAGTATATGTGTATATATATATGGGTGTGTATAGAAGAACACAAGACCCTTGGGTCAGAGGTGCAGATGGTTTATTACTCACAGCAGAAATAGCCAGAGCAACATCTTGTATCACTTCCCCATCCCCCAGTTCCCCACAGGGAGATGCAAATGAAGGCCAGATACTGCCTGCACATACAGTGGGTTTTCATTACAGGAAACAAATCTTGAATTAGGAGACTGAGCTTTTATCACAGTTGCTGATGACCTGTCCATTCTCTCCACTGGAGAGCTATTACTCATATCCCTGGAACATATTTAAATGTTCTCAGGGAAGAGAAGGGGGACTTCACTATTCTGGAATATCTCTGGGGAAGGAGGTGTTCTCTATCCTGGATTTGCTAACCAGTCATCCCTGAACAGAGCTTGTCAGTGCCCTTTGCTCAGAAAGCCTGGACTATGTAAGAAAGTAAGGAATCCATGGAGAATTATCTTGTAACAAATGCCAGTGGATATTTAACTGTGGTTAGTATTTGTATTGGATTGATATTGGTTGTGTTATTGCTCTGCTTACAAAGTTGCACAGGTTTAGCGTGAACTCTTCCAAATGTAATTTTTTCCCATAAACTCTCTAATTTTTAGTGCATAATTTTACAGAAAATAAAGTTTAGCAGGAACACATCATCATAGCAACAGTGTCTATTACCTTCAAATCTGGAAAGAAGATGAAGAGTAGATTTATCTTTTCCCTCCTCTGACTGGAAGTATTGGAATGAGGAGAGAAGAGTAAATGGAAGAAATGTGAGGAAGGGAAGGGTCCAGGATTTCATATCAATTGGAGAGACACTCTAAGACCTAAGAATGTCCATTCACTTAGAGGTAGATTTACAGTGAAGGTAATAAAATTTAAGCTTCAGATACTCCCATTGTTATAGGTCCTTTCCAATGCCAGAGGATGTGCCCTAGCACAATCATTTCACATTATCTTGTGTTTCTGTAAAATTTTCAAAAGGAACATATTTTAACTGCAATCAGTTAAGAGAGCTGCTTTTCCCGCTCTGGCTTCTCCTTGAGTTGCGTAGCAGTGGAGTGGCCAGTGATTTTTTCTTGTGTATGTGTGAATTAGTTAAGGGAAAATTGAACTGAGGATATAATGAGATTAGATTTAGTGGGATATATTTAAGCAGTTTGCAATATCTATAAATATTTATGTTATTGTTAGCTGGACCAGTGTAGAAATTGCCTTCAGGAATACTTCTACCTTCTGCTGTGTAAGCCCAACTGGAGTCATTTTAAGCAATTACAAAGCCAGAGGCCACATGATATGAGAGTGTCCTATGGTTTAACTGGTACTGGAAATATGGGGCTGCTGCAGGAGAAACAAGATTTGAAAAATTTGGAACCAAAAGCCAGAAGATGTAAAATGCTTCAAATATGGTAGCTTATATATGAAAGAACTTTGATAGAGAATCCCAAATTTGATAATATTCCCCCAAGTTTATATATTACCAAGAATGAGTTTTGAAGATAAAAGAAATTCTCAATGATAAAGCTATCAATAATAAAAGAAAATTTTGATAAATATGCTAGCAGAGACTAAATTATTTTTCTAGTGTCTCCACAGAAAATGATTTTAAAAAATTGTCATCATATTAAGAGGTGAAAGAAAGACTGTGGCCAAAAATGTAGGGAAAAAATAGAAGTGTGTAGGCAGTTAATTATTAGCTGTTATAATTCTAAATATTATGATTTTGTGGTATTTTCTATCCTTTTAATACCTACAAAGTTTTGGTTTCTTTTTTCAGTCTAAATAAAAATTCATGTTCATAATTAATTTTGTACCATAACTTTGTATTCTTTTCCTTAAAGACAGTCCCTCAAATTGTATAAATTTTATGTTCCACAAAACCCAGGTCTACCCTTGATCCTCTGCGATGTGCTGTCTCATGTCCTTCAATCTCCTTCTCCAAATAGATGGAGTGATCACTTTCAGAAAAGAGAGTGGAGCTCATGTATTCTTCAAGAGACTGTTCATAGCATCAGCTGAGCTCTTTCTTGTCTTTTACTCACCCCACTACCTGTGTGCTGTGACTCAGTCTATGATTAAGCATGAGATATCCAGCTTTGAAGTTACAGCTGAGGGGACAAAAAAAACAGTAACCCACACTATATCAGAGAAAAATTTTTGGGACAAAGCAACTCAGATTAAATATGAATAGCATGAGAAGAAATGACAATGCAACTATGAAAACAGATTTCAGCAACAGTAAAAGCAAGCATGAACAAAAATAAAAAGGAACAAACAATAAATTCAGTCTGGGAGATACCATAACCCAGAACAAAAGAAAATTCCCCACAGTGCTCTGTGTTATTTAGCAACTTAATAGAAATGACAGTCATGTACTATCTCAGGGAAGGGTTGATAGATACCATAATGGATGCTGTGGAGCACATAAGACAAATTGAGGACCAAACCAACACATCACAGAGCCAATAAAGTGATTAGAAACATCAGGAAACAGACTAGCATAGGTGAAAATAAAAATGCTGATGTAGACAAAAGGCTTGAGATAACCATAATGAATGTAGATGAAAAATAATAAGATATTTAAGGATTTAAATGTAAACTAATAGACACAGAGCATAGGCAAAGACATTCAGTCCAGTGCAAGGATGATGGATGACCCTGAAATGCATAATTAAACAAATGGAACTGAAAATGTATTCAGAGACTGATATAATAGAAGAAAAGTTCCATGAAATAAAGAAAGAACTGAATGAATAAATTGGAGAAAGATACTGTGTTCTAGGAAAAAATAATAAAAAGCAATTGACATCTAGACGTAACCTGGTTAGGTTGAACTTCAGGGATAAAGAGAATTCTTAAGGTATCAAATCAAAGTAGAAAAAGAATATAACATACAAAGAGAAAAATTACATGCTGTCTTCAAGGTTTTTTAGTATAACAATGAGTACCATATTGAAAAAATAGTGGTCTAATATTACAATATTCAGACAGATTGTTTTCAAGGGAAAGGAAACATACATTCTCACTAGTGTATCAAATACTTCAGACAATAAAACACTCATGAACCCTTTCTAGAAACAACTGGATGAGATTAAAGAAATAGAAGAAAACCAAACCACCTGTGGTAGGCAGAATAATATCCCCCTCCCCACCAAGATGCCCACGTCCTTACCCTCAGAACCTGTGAATATATTACCTTATATGGCAAAAGGGACTTTGTAGATGCAAGTAAGTTAAGGATCTTGAGAGGAGGAGACTGCCTTGGATTATCCTGGTGGTCCCAATGTAATCAGAAGTTTCCTCTTACATGAAAGAGGGAGATAGGAGTGTCAGAATCAGAGAGATACTTGAAGATACTATTCTATTGACTTTGAGGTTGGAGGAACGGGCCATGAGCCAAGGAATGAAGATAGCTTCTAGAAGGTGGAAAAGGCAAGGAGATGAATTCTCTCCTAGAGCCTTCAAAAGGAATGCAGGCCTGCAGACACCTTGATTTTAGCCTAGTGAAATCCACTTTGCACCTCTGATGTACAGAACTGTAAGATAACAAATTTGTGTTGTTTTAAGCTTTGTTCGGTAATTTGTTACAGTAGCAACAGAAAAATAATATACCACCAAGCCAACCAACCAACCAAATAAAGACAAAGAAAGAAAGAAATCTCCCAGAATTTAGGATGGAGCCACCATGGTAAGAGGATATGGTAGTGAACATTGACTACCTTTGAATATGGAACTAAGACACATTAACTCTAGAAATTATGGTTTCAGGATAGACAATAATTGTATGGTCTGTTGATGGATTAGTTGACATATTAGCTAGAATGTAGTTAGGATACTATAATGAGAAACCTAAAAGTGATTTGGCTTAAATAAAATAGAAATGTTATTTCATTCTCACAAAATTCTGGGTAGACAATTCAGGGCTGGTTTGGTGGCTGAGGGTATTGGGGTCCCAGGCTTCTGCTTTGTTATTCTGCCATCATCAGCTTGTGGCTTTCATCTCATATTCCCACATGGATGCTTCAGCAGCCACCGTCAGGTCTGCGTTCCAGCCTGTGGAAGGGTGGAAAAGATATCTAGGCAAGGCCAGTTTCCTTCTCTGTCAAGGCTTGGCCCAGAAATTGCATACATCACTTCTCCAACATTTTGTTACCCAGAATTTGATCGGTTGGCCACAACTACCTGCAAAGGGGACAGGGAAATGTAGTCTTTAGCAGGGATGTTTTATACTCAGCTCAAACTTATATTACAATTGAAAAAAGGGAAAATGGAGATTGGGGAAGAAGAAACAGTTTTTGCCACACTTGATAATGTAAAAATAATGATATAATCTGAGCCAAAGAGTGAGGAGGGAAACAGAAGGTGTTATGATCTGCTTACCACCCTCACATTTTTATAGTAGGAAGTCAGTTCATTGGAAGCATCTAAAGTTGAAACACATATTGAAATTATTTCAACTTAAAGCTTTTCATAATCACTTTTTGACCTGAGAGAGTTTTTTTTGAAATACTTCTTATAGTGGAGAAATATTTAATATTCAGGAATACTTCAATTTTACTTCATTTATTTATTTTTTTGTTAAATAAAATTTAAAATATTTTTTAAAGTTAAAATAGCATGCATATTATGATCTCATTTTAATAAAAGTCAATCAATCTTTCTGCATATAAGAATAGACAGACAACTAGAATAATATTCACATAGTGTTAATTATGGCTATTTATAGGTGGTGGGATTTTAGGCAATTTTTTCTTTCTGTTAGACTTTTCTGTACCACTTTAATTTTCATAATGAGCACACATCATTTTAAACAAAATGATGAAGTCTTTGTTCTTAACGAAGACACAGTCATTACTAATGTGAGGAGGAAGGGATTTTTAAACATTTTATAAGGAGTATCATGAAATGTCTTTAATTAGTGCAATAAGACAAGCTTGAATTTCTGAAAATCTCTTTAACAACTCTTCTTAACATATTAATTATATTTGCTGTTTTACATATCTCCTTTCAGTTTTCCTGTCATGATTAGCAGTAAACCCCTCAAACTCAAAAGTGAACATTTTTAGATAGCAGTAAAGTGGAGATGTTTTTATTCTAGAAGTTCTTGCGGGACTTCTCTGGTGGTCCAGTGGTTAAGACTCCACTTCCACTGCAGGGAGCGAGGGTTCAATCCCTGGTCTGGGAACTAGGATCCCATATGCTGTGCGGTACAGCCAAAAAAAAAGCGTAGAAATTCTTGCATAGGGAAGGATCTCCAAGAAGCAGAGGGTGTGGTGATAGCTGTGAAAAGAAAAGGACTCAGACTGAATTCTGTGGATTGTAGAAAGAAAGGGACAAATCCATGGATCTACCCTGGAAATGGTAAGAGAAAGTCAACCCTGTCGCCCTCTAAGAGCCACACCCTTACCTCAGAGCTCCTGCTACTCAGAAAATGGTGTTTCCTACATATAACCTTATCTTGGGGTTATTGAGTCATAGCTTATTGGATCAGGAGTGGGCACTTAATCTAGGGCAGGCAGTACTTCAGCTGGCTGTTGACAACCTAGATGATTTGGCTTGAAGATACGATGTGTGCAATTTATGAATTATGCTCACTTCACTGATTGGTTTCACATGAAGCAGACTCAGAGGTGATCAAAGTAGAGGGAGGTCCTCCAAGAGCGATCTGGAGATGTACATCTGGGAAAGAGGAGGGAAAAGGAAGGGAGGAGAGGAAGGGGAAGGGAAGGAAGAGAAGGAAGGAAGCAGGAGTGGGCATAGGGAGCAGTTGAATGGTGATGCAGTCTCAGTGCAGGGCTCAGCAGATACTATAGGGAGTTCTGGACCTGGAGTGACTCTTCAGAGATGTCCTGAATCAGGACAAGAGGACTAGGCCTTTATCCTCTCTAAGTGCCAGCTGCTCAGGAAGGGGACAGTGCCTTGGATGAGGCAACTCTCTTTAGCTGAGGCAATCTGTGTATCTCTGTGGGGGGCTGACGGCTGGGGACTGTCTGCCAGCAGCACTAGCTGTGGCTAGGGGAAAAATCCCTTTATTTTGGAAGGGGATCTGGGTGACACCTCCCAGTATTTGTCCACTACAGTGCTTTTCACTTTTTTGCTGGCAACCAGAATCTCTGTTTTGGGATTTAAAGTAGGTAATGTGTGCGTTATCATTGTCCATGGAAGAGAGTGAAAGTCATGCTGAAGAAGGGGCCAGCAAGGCCATCAAGAGGTGTAGGGAAGTTAATGTCATAAAACAGAAGCTGTGAGGGACTTCCCTGACAGTCCAGTGGTTGAGAGTTCACGCTTCCAATGCAGGGGGTGTGGGTTCGATCCCTGGTCGGGAACTAAGATCCCACCTTCCATGTGGTGCGGCCAAAAGAACAAAAAATAGAAGCTGTGAGCACACAAGGAAGAGCTTGAAGCAAGGCCAGAGAGCACAGAGTGGTGTCACCAGCTGGAGTTAGGATGTTTGAACTCCTGTGGCTGAGCCCTTAGAGACACCTCAGCTCCAATGTGGTTCCTGATTTTCTATAGATGAAATTTTCCTTTAGATATATAGGCCCAAATCTGAAATTCCGTGGTGACCTAAGTATACATAATTTCTTGTAGCTTGATCTACATAAATGCAAGGAACTCAGAACCAGGATATATAGGCCATCCTGTCTTAGGGTTCATTTATCTTTTTCACCATTTCTTAATAATAGGGCCGCAAGTTGTGCAGGATGATGAAAGGTACAGGTCTACATTTAATGGTCTTTTATCACATTGATCTTGTGCCACTTCTGTGTTCCTGCCCCATGTCATTTATTCCTACATTACACTGTGTTCTGGAACAAAATATTATCACATTAGGTATTTAGTTAATAAGTACCCTGGAAGTATTTAGTTAAAGAAATGAGATTGAGCATTATTTGATATTGACCTTCATAATAATATCAATAATATAAACATTTATTGTGTACCTATTACACGTCAGTTGACTATGCAAAGGGCCTTACATACATTATTTCAATTAACACTCGAATATCGTATAATAGGTAAGTTCCCCCCTGCCCCCCACCCTTTTTGCAGATGAGGAAACTAATGGTTAGGGGATTAAACGTCTTGTCAGAGGTCACAAGGCTAGTAAGTGGTACAGCCAGGACTTAAATCAGGCAGCTTGCCTCTAGACTATGTACGTAATTATACACTGCTCTATACTATAGATCTAAAGGATTGTAATCCTTATACCCCCAGTACTGGGCTTTTGATGGAGTAATGGGTGGTGGTCTGCCAAGCTCTGTTCTCCTCACCCAGGGACTGCTCTTTCTGAAGTTCAACCCTTTGAGATTCCTTTTTCAGGCTTCTCTCACAGCTGGCCTCTTTTAAGGGGCAGAAATATCACAAGACACCAGACACATGAACTAATTCTCACCAAGATATTGGATTGTTGAAACAGTTTAATTCTGTAAAACCAACCTCAGATACTGGATGTCTGGGAGCCAAGGGTACACTGAAGACAGGAGACCAAGTTGAAGCCACCACAGGCAAATTTCTCTTAGAGGTATTTTCTCTCCCACTGACCCTGTGTAAAGAAAAGCTTGTGCGTAGTATAAACTTTAGAGTGCACAGAAAATAACACCCAGAGTCGTGCAGCAAATGGCAGCTGAATTTTAAAAGCTGAAATACAATCCAAACAAGGTTTATTGTACTTATTTTACTTACTTTGTAAATCAACATATTAAACTCAATAAAACATGGTCAAATACAGTTTTGGGAGAATGGCGGTGTTTCTGAGCTCTGTTTCAACTTCTTACTGTCAGTTTTCTTTCATTGCTTTAAGCAAGAACCTTTAGGTGGTAGCAGCACAGTAGTCTCTTTGTTACCTTGAATGCTAAAGCTTGTGCTGCGTGGTTGCCTAGCAACCCTTGTCTCTTTTGTGAAAAGGTATTTTTGTACTGTGCAATGCAAAATTTTGTATTTGTATTTATTGGCGACTTAAAATGAGATTCTTATTTCTGTGTTAGAATACAGCAAATTCCATGTGGATCCATCAAATCTCTGAGTAGTAATTATGAGACAGTGAAGCCGTATTTGGTGAAACGACAAGCAATAACAGCCCCACAATCATAAAGACATTTCAAAATCCTGCTGGAAAGCATAAAGGACTCAAAGAATGTTCAGTTCTAATGGAACTGCATGTTTCTTATGAAATGTTGCTTTTTTAATATATAAATTATTAGTGCTCTCATGGGCTAAAGGTACTTTTATTGAAGATATTATCCTAAAGTTGCTTATCACTTAAAGTTATAGCAATAAGATGCAAAACAATATAAAACATGTATAGAATATTTTTCATTGTTTTTTTCCAGAATTTTTGAACATGATGATTTGCCTTTTTTTTTTTTTCCTCTCACTGAGGAAACTCTTAGGCTTTCATGTGATTTACATTCTAATTTTCATCTTTGAACTTGTCTTTCCTTGGTCTCTCAAGGGTTCTGAAGGTTGATAACCATAAGGCTCGAGAACTGAACCTCTATAAAGTATTCATGGAAGAAGCCATGGTCTTTTTTTTTTGCGGTATGCGGGCCTCTCACTGTTGTGGCCTCTCCCGTTGTGGAGCACAGGCTCCGGACGCGCAGGCTCAGCGGCCATGGCTCACGGGCCCAGCCGCTCCGCGGCATGTGGGATCCTCCCGGACCGGGGCACAAACCTGCGTCCCCTGCATTGGCAGGCAGACTCTCAACCACTGTGCCACCAGGGAAGCCCCATGGTCTTCTTAAAGTCAGGAGAAATTAGATTCTGATCTGCAGAGATAATCTTAGGGCAAATATTTGGCTGCTACAAACATATAAGTTAAGTTTGTGTAAATAGTGAAACCCAAATATAGAGTTGAAGTGGAGTTTAAGGTCTTCATCCATGCAAAAGGTTCCTAATTAAGTAATGCCAGGATCAAATAGAAGAATATTTTTAGAAATTAATGTGATCCTTTTAGTAACATGGAGTTAGTATTAAACAATGCTCAGAAGATTTTAAATACTCTTACGTTTGTCAAGACTTTGGTATATGATGGGTTATATAAATAACCAAGTTAAGCAGGTTCCCTAAATGGCCTACCCAAATATTCTGTGGTGGAGGGGAGAAGCAATGGACCATTCGTTTGCTAGTAGCTCCTTTGGAATGATTTCTCATCTGCAATGTGAGAATTTTATTTACTATACCTTCTAAAAGTAAGACAGGATTTGAATAAAGATGTAGAGGGAAATTCTGTTCCTGCAGTCCTGACCCAGAGTTTGCAATGAGCTGGACTTGCCCTTTAGGGGCTGTCTTACTGGGGGCCAGCCGCAGAAAAGATTCAAGAGGGTACCAGGTAGCAAGAAGGTGGCTAAGTTAACTGATATATTAAAAAGACCTGAAGTTGTTGCTTATTTCATCATCATCTAATCTGGTGATCAACATACCCATGATTTAGGCAAACTGCGAGTGCATGTGTGTGTGTATATGTGACCTCTTGCTTTTCCTTCATTCCCTATTTTCAGGTTTTGAAATTAAAAATTTTTTCTCCCTTTATCCTGCTCTAGATGTTCATTTTGACTAACTCTTACAGGTATGGAAGAGTGTGTGTGTGTGTGTGTGTGTGTGTGTGTGTGTGTGTGTGTGTGTACGGGCATGGCTAGAGTGAGGCAAGGATGTGAGCTTACTGTGTAATTCGAAGCAGGGTCCATCCCTACTTCCTTTTGAATTGACTTATGGACACAGTATGTCTTTGCAAAATTATATCCGTAGGAAGTGTGGGTGAGGAAGGATCTTTTAAAATATATATTTATTTACTTATTTGGCTGTGCCAGGTCTTAGTTGAGGTGTGCGGGGTCTTTTTTCTTTCTTTTTTTTTTTTTAGTTGAGGCATGCAGGATCTTTAGTTGTGGCAT
Source organism: Aethalodelphis obliquidens (assembly GCF_003676395.1). Taxonomy (NCBI): domain Eukaryota; kingdom Metazoa; phylum Chordata; class Mammalia; order Artiodactyla; family Delphinidae; genus Aethalodelphis; species Aethalodelphis obliquidens. The sequence goes on along the minus strand of NW_020837956.1, from coordinate 16,906,499 downwards.
GCGAACTCTTAGTTGCGGCATGTGGGATCTAGTTCCCCGACCAGAGATCAAACCCAGTCCCCCTGCATTGGGAGCGTGGAGTCTTAGCCACTGTACCACCGGGGAAGTCCCGAGGAAGGGTTTTGAATTTGAGAATTGCCTGATTTTTCTTCCTTCACACTTAAGTAGGGGGAGCCCTGTATGTGGCAAGTCCTATTCATGGAGTCAGTTGTTCTTTTGTATCTGCATCTGTCAGGGAGGAGGAACTGCTCCCTACTTGTTACTAGCAGCTGTGCCGCCTTTTCAGAGCCATGCATGAATAAGCATGGCATTGGAATCCAGTTCCTTTTCCTTTCTGTTCTTGGAGAACAGAAAAGAACTAAGAGTCAGTTGAAATTTCCTGGTCAAATGTGCCTCAATATTAGTTCCTGAATTTCATGAACTCATTGGCTCTTCCATAACTGACAGGTGGACTTCAGACTTTCAAGTCTTTCCACTTTTTATGTACGTCTTAGAGTTCTCAGGGGAGATCTTCCTTGTTCTGCCAAATAGACCCTTTTGTTCCTTTCTGCTACGAGACTAGTCTGTGTCATGCTGTTGCTGTCAAGATACCTGCAGTGTGATGAGATGTTACTGCCCTGCCCTGGGACCCTGCCTGTCCAAACTGGTGGTCTCCTGCAGCCACCATGTTGCTTAATAATCCCTTCTGTTGGTGTTGATTCCGCCCGCAAGAGTCCATCTACAAAGTGTCTTGGTCCTAATACTGTTGCACCATCCTGGCAGCTTGCTCAGACCAAAGGAATTGTAGTAGACTGCTGTTTATGTTTATCCAGTTTCTTATACTCTTCATCCTACCATTTATTTCTTTGTGGACCTACCCCGCCCTCTTCCATGTGGTCTAGTGGGAATGTTTATCACAGTGCTTTGCACACACATGGCCTACAGGTGTCTCCATGATGGAAGCTAGGATGAGCTGACTCAGTCTCCAGGAAATTTGCATCTTGCATAGAGGGACACATTGTTGGAAGGAAGTTGTTATTCCAGTGGTATTGCCTCAAAGAGACTGACTATGAGATTTTGACAGTGGTCCTGGAGCTACTCTGCTTTCTGTCCTTTCTGGCTTTAGGTGGATCAACTTTCCTTCTATGGCTAAGATATCCAGAGTCTGTTTTCATTGCTTAAAACCAATTAACTGTTCCTGATACCACAGGAGAATGTTACCTCTCTGATCACTTAGGGTTAGTTGCAACAGGTTAGTTGGCCTTTAAGGAGTTAGAAGATTTAATGAGATGCCTATTTAAGTTATGACTACAACTTCTGTCTTTCCAGAGGATATGCTGATTTCTTAGGTGAGTGCAGTGGGAGGCTCAGGTAACATCCAAGTGCTATAATCAAGATAACTGCTTCCATCTAACCCCAGGTCCTACTATTGAGACTCTCTTGAACAGTGGTTCTCCACTGAAGGCACAATGTCCAGTGGGTAGTCACCTGAAGATATGTGACTTGAGAAAATATGTTCAATTCTAGGTCCATCCATGTCTCTACAAATGACCCAATTTCGTTCCTTTTTATGGCTGAGTAATATTCCATTGTATATATGTACCACATCTACTTTATCCATTCATCTATCGAGAGGCATTTAGGTTGCTTCCAAGTCCTGGCTATTGTAAGTAGCGCTGCAGTGAACATTTGGGTGTATGTGTCTTTTTGAATTATGGTTTTCTCTGGGTAATGCCCAGTAGTAGGATTGCTGGGTCATATGGTAGTTCTATTTTTAGTTTTTTAAGGACTCTCCATACTGTTCTCCATAGTGGCTGTATCAATTTACATTCCCACCAACAGTGCAGGAGGGTTCCCTTTTCTCCACATCATCTCCAGCATTTACTGTTTGTAGATATTTTGATGATGGCCATTCTGACTGGTGTGAGGTGATACCTCATTGTGGTTTTGATTTGCATTTCTCTAATGATTAGTGATGTTGAGCATTCTTTCATGTGCTTGTTGGCAATCTGTATATGTTCTTTGCAGAAATGTCAATTTAGTTCTGCCCATTTTTGGATTGGGTTGTTTGTTTTTTTGATATTGAGCTGCATGAGCTGCTTGTATATTTTGGAGATTAATCCTTTGTCTGTTGATTCCTTTGCAAATATTTTCTCGCACTCTATGGGTTGTCTTTTGGTCTTGTTTATGGTTTCCTTTGCTGTGCAAAAGCTTTTAAGCTTCATTAGGTCCCATTTGTTTATTTTTGCTTTTATTTTCATTACTCTAGGAGGTGGGTCAAAAAAGGTCTTGCTGTGATTTATATCATAGAGTGTTCTGCGTATGTTTTTCCTCTAAAAGCTTTATAGTGTCTGGTCTTACATTTAGGTCTTTAATCCATTTTGAGTTTATTTTTGTTTATGGTATTAGGGATTGTTCTAATTTCATTCTTTTACATGTAGCTGTCCAGTTTTCCCAGCACCACTTATTGAAGAGACTGCCTTTTCTCCATTGTATATTCTTGCCTGCTTTGCAAGTTGCAGGATACAAAATTAATGCACAGAAATCTCTTGCATTCCTGTACACTAACAACAAAAGATCAGAAAGAGAAATTAAGGAAACAGTCCCATTCACCAATGCAACAAAAAGAATAAAATACCTAGGAATAAACCTACCTAAGGAGGTAAAAGACCTGTACTCAGAAAACTATGAGACACTGATGAAAGAAGTCAAAGATTACACAGAGAGATATACCATGTTCTTGGATTGGAAGAATCAATACTGTGAAAATGACTGTACTACCCAGAACAATCTACAGATTCAGTACAATCCCTGTGAAATTACAATGACATTTTTCACAGAACTAGAACAAAAAATCTTAAAGTTTGTATGCAGACTCAAAAAACCCCAAATAGCCAAAGCAGTCTTGAGAAAGAAAAACAGAGCTGGAGGAATCAGGCTCCCTGACATCAGACTATACTACAAAGCTACGTTAATCAAGACAGTATGGTACTGGCACAAAACAAATATTGGTCAGTGGAGCATGATAGAAAGCCCAGAGATAAACCCCACACCTATTGTCAACTAACCTATGACAAAGGAGGTGAGAATATCCCCTTAGGTTTTGGTAAGTGTCTGATTGCTCTGTCACTCACTGCACTTTTGATTCATTCATTGACCAAAGAAATGTATGGAAGAATTTATCCTAAAAAGCTTTAGGTATCTGGGTTTTTAATTTCTACCTCTTTTACGGATTTCTAATTTTATTGCATTCTGGTCAGAAAATTTGTTTTATTAAAAGTTGTATTGAGGTTTCCTTTAGTACATAACTATATTCTCATTAAAAAAATATTCCCTGGGTCCCCCGAGGGATTACTTTTGTTTTTTTAAGGACTCATGAAGAATTTATAAAGTTTGATTATAGTATAGACCAGAAAAGCTGAATGATAACAATAAACAAGGATAATGACATATTTTTTTCTCAATCTATACATATTACTCTATTGCCTTCTGGCATTTAATGTTGCTGAAAAGTATAAATTTATCCTGATTTTTTTTATTTTGCAGATTCTCTATTTCTGCCTGATTACTTATAGACTTTTTTTAAAAGTGCAATAGCTTCACTTTGTTTCTAATAATGTTACTCATAATTTTTACTTATATGTGTAAATCCTTTCAATCTGCAGCTTCCTATCTTCTTTTATTTTAGAAAGTGGTTTTCTATTACACTCAATATTTTTCCATTCAGCCTACTCTGCATTTTTCTTTAGGACTACAGTTCAGATGCTAGATGTCTGTTATCTTTATTTCATACCTATCATTTTATCTCTATTCACTTTTACGTGTTTTCCCTTTGCATTCTATCTTCTTCCTCAAGCCAGTCCTCCACATCACTGACTGTTTTTACTAATACTGATCTTACTTCCTACTGCCACTAAAGTGGTTTTCATTATGTGATGCTTTTTAAAATTAATCTTATTTTTCCTCTTTATTTTATTTTATTGTCTACCTCTTCATTGATCTCATGAGTCTCTTCCTTGATGTTAATTTTTGTAAAGTCCATGTCCTCTTTGATTTTCCAAGACCTTGAGAAAATCTTACCTAGAAAAGTTTTCTGTTCTATAAAGAAGTGTTACTTGGAATAACTGTTCTCCCAATGTCTGTTCTTCATCTTCCTTTTGCTTGTTGGAGCTTTTTCTTCTTTCTCTTCCTCTTTTTTTCCCTCCTGTTCTTGTTTTGGTGTAAACTCTGCACAGGTGCAATTGTTTGAAACTTCACATTATTCATTCCCAATGAATGGGGCAGCTTTCTTTGACCTGTTATTTACTCTAAATCATTCTTCTCCTACTTTATTTGGGAACTTAAAAATTATGCCACTGGACTCTGAGGTGGAGAGTTCAACTCTGTTTAATTCTTCATCTGCTTGAGGGACAGAGGGACAAATAAGGAGTCTTAATTCTGGTGTGTTCTTTTCACATTCTTTGCCATTGTATATGATGAATCCTCTGTCCTGGGGCCCAGCTCCCCTTGGTTTCTGTTCATTTTACACTTCAGGGTCAGTGGTTCACTCTGTAGGAGGCTGGGTGAATAGGAATCCGTGGGACTCATTGTTAAGACCTTTTGTTTGTTGGTGTAGAGTGACATTTAATTAAGCCAAGCAGAACTTTTGGCTTATGTTTATTGTTCCTCCTCATCTGCAGATTTTTTCCTTCTTTTTTAATATTATTTTTAAATTTAATTTTTAGTTTATATTGGGGTATAGTTGATTTACAATGTTGTGTTTGTTTCAGGTGTACGGCAAAGTGATTCAGTTATACATATACCTATATCCATTCTTTTTCAGATTCATTTCCCATATAGGTTATTACAGAATATTGAGTAGAGTTCCCTGTGCTATACAGTATGTCCTTGTTGATTATCTATTGATATTTTATATATAGTAGTGTGTATATGTTAATCCGAAACTCCTAATTTACCCCCCCCCACCTTCCCCCTTTGGTAACCATAAGTTTGTTTTTGATGTCTGTGAGTCTGTTTCTGTTTCGTAAATAAGTTCATTTGTATCATTTTTTTAGATTCCACATATAAGTCATGTCATATGATATTTGTCTTTGTGTATCTGACTTACTTCATTTAGTATGATAATCTCTAGGTCCATCATGTTGCTGCAAATGGCATTATTTCATTCTTTTTTTATGGCTAAGTAATATTCCATTGTATGTGTGTACCACATCTTCTTTATCCACTCCTCTGTCGATGGACATTTAGGTTGCTTCTGTGTCTCGGCTATTGTAAATAGTGCTGCAATGAAAATTGGGGTGCATGTATCTTTTTGAATTATGGTTTTCTCTGGATATATGCGCAGGAGTGGGGTTGCAGGATCATATGGTAGTTCTATTTTTAGTTTTTTAAGGAACTTCCATACAGTTCTCCATAGTGGTTGTACCAATTAACATTCCCACCAACAGTGTAGGAGAGTTCCCTTTTCTCCACATCATCTCCAGCATTTATTTTTTGTAGACTTTTGGATGATGGCTATTCTGACCAGTGTGAGGTGATACCTCATTGTAGTTTTGATTTGCATTTCTCTAATAATTAATTATGTTAAGCATCTTTTTATGTGTTTTTTGGCCATCTGTATGTCTTTCTTTGGAGAAATGTCTATTTAGATCTTCTGCCCATTTTTTGATTGGGTCGTTTTTTTGTTTTTGTTTTTTGGTACTGAGCTGTATGAGATGTGTATATATTTTGGAGATTAATCCCTTGTCCATTTGCAAATATTTGCAAATTTTTTTTGCAAATATTCATTTGCAAATATTTTCATTTGCAAATATTTTCTCCCATTCTGAGGGTTGTCTTTTCATTTTGTTTATGGTTTCCTTTGCTGTGCAAAAACTTTTAAGTTTAATTCAGTCCCATTTGTTTATTTTTGCTTTTATTTTCATTACTCTAGGAGGTGGATCAAAAAAGATATTGCTGTGATTTATGTCAAAGAGTGTTCTGCCTATGTTTTCCTCTAAGAGTTTTATAGCATCTGGTCTCACATTTAGGTCTTTAATCCATTTTGAGTTTATTTTTGTGTATGGTGTTAGAGAATGTTCTAATTTCATTCTTTACATGTAGCTGTCCAGTTTTGCCAGCACCACTTATTGAAGAGTCTATCTTTTCTCCACTGTATATTCTTGCCTCCTTTGTCATAGACTGATTGACCATAGGTTTGTGGGTTTATTTCTGGGCTTTTTATCCTCTTCCATTGATCTATAGTTCTGTTTTTGTGCCAGTACCATACAGCTTTGATGACTGTAGCTTTGTAGTATAGTTTGAAGCCAGGTAGCCTGATTCTTCTAGCTCCATTTTTTTTTTCCCCTCAGGGTTGCTTTGGCTTCCAGATTTTTTCTTGCATACATAGCTTGCTCAGAAAAAAAAGTATAAAACAGCCCCACTTCTCTGGCATATAGATATTGCTCAATAAATATTTGTTGAAATAATGTATGCAGTTTCTCCTAATGATTGCTCACAACTCCTGTCCCCATTTTTACAAGCACAGGATTTTGGGTAGAACATGTTAGGACTCTCTTACTTTTTTAAGGGTAATCTGCATTTTTCTTAATAGGTGTGGATTAAGCATACTTGGTTGGTTTCTATACATACTTCTTTGACTTAGTTTGAGTTTTCTTGCACAGACATTCATTATGGTCTCTGTTATGATGTTTTCACCATTTCCTAGTTTCATCATGGGTGACATTTTTCTGGCTCTATTTTTGGTTGTTGTTATCATTCATTTCAGTGAGTTTCTGAGAAAGGAACTAAATAAATATGCATTCATTCTATCATCTTTTAGCAAAAATTATCAAGTTGTTATTTTAAAACAAAGCATAAATAATGAAAAAACTGTTCCCCTGGGACATGTTTAAAAAACTGTTTGAGATAGATGTCACATTTCTAAGTCTCCTTGTTGCTAATAGTCTGCTCTTCTGATTTCTGCCATTCCAGAATTCATGAGGTCCTCAAAGCATGACTATTCAGCAGGTTTTTGACTCATTTTTAAATTTTGACTTTTGGGACCTGTGTTTCTGTGACATACAACTGTTCTTTCAGCTTTTTGACCGAAGCCTCTTAATGCCTTGGGTTTAGCTAGTTTTCAAGTTGTTACCTTTTTTGCATCCTCACTCCCAGTTTCCTGGATTGTATCCCCAAGTCTACCATTTCTCATGATCTGGGTGCAGAGCTTACTTGGAAGGATGACCTACCACTCCATATTTACTTATTCCGTTTTTTTAAAATTTTCATTTTATTTTTTTGCATTACTTTTTTTATTAATTTTTTTCCAGTTGATTAAAGCTACCATTTTCCCCAAATGGATGATACATTGTTTCCTCATGGTTTGATACAGCCATATTCACATAATAATATTTGTTAAGAATTGGTTTATGATTTCAGTGTCTGAAATTGTCCACCTAATATTTATTTTTGCATTTACTTTCATGTCATTGGGAACAGGAATGATAAGGCCAGAGCAGTGTTGGAAGCAAAGTGGAAGAGTCAGATCCTTGATTCCAAGGCCATGCTTTGGGACCTGAGGGTGGTGGAGGCTCCTGGAGCAATCTCTGCCCAGGCTCTGTGGGGCTCTCTCTGCCTGTTGTGGATTAGGGCCCCCAGTTCCAGCCTCGGCTCTCTCTCCTCTGCAGTTTTTGTCATCCCTAGCTGGGTTCTCCTGCCCTCTGCCCTCCATCTTGTCTTTCCACACCACCTCATCATGGTGTCCTTTGCACTTAGCTCATTCTAAGGACCTAGACGCACAGTTTTGTGTCTGCCTTCACCAGCTTCCCACAGGTATGAACAGACAGGCTGGCCTTGTCCTCAGGCAGTCTATCCTTTGGTAGGGACCATGGTGGGGGGGATGTCCAAAGGAAGGGGGAGGTGGTTCAACTCTGTGATATCAAGAGAGAGATTAAAGCACCTCTCTTCTATTTCCTTCTCTGGGAAGTAACGCACCCCTCAACCACTCTCTCAGAGTTTATGATCCCTCTTCTTTGGGGCTTCTCAGCCTTCTATATTTTCAGCTAGCACAGCCCTTACTACAATGGCTTGGGGTCATTTGTCTGGGGGTCATTTTTCCATGATCTCTATCCCAGTGACCATCAAAGAATCTGGCATAGAATTATAATATAATTGAAATATTATAATATAAATGAAATATAAATGTTTCCTGGATGAATGAATGGCAGAGACCATCTCCATCCTTTGGAATCTTTTGCCTTTAGGAGGCTGACTGAGGCACTTAAATGGAGGAGGAGGAAGAGGTAGAATATTTACGGTGGGAAAATCAGGTTGTATTTCATCCAAAGTGTCACATCCAGAGGTCTCAGCCTGAAGTCAGCCGAAGGCATAGACATAAGGGATACCCAAGAAAGGGATTTCTGATTATGGGGTTCTGGGAAGGTGAAGCACATGGGCTTTGAGGTGAGTTAGGAAGGAGGGGGTGAGATGCATGTGGGGTTGCGGTTATTGGCTCTGAGAGGGCAAGGAATGGTGACAGGAGAAAGGAGCCTCCAAGCAGGAGCTACACAAGTTGCAGACCAGTAGCTCTGTCTGATTAAGTCACCTCACCTCTGATTAAGTCTTCTCACATAATTACCATTTCTTTTTTGTAGTGAGAACATTTAAGATTTATTCTCTTAGCAACTTTCAAGTATATAATACAGTATTGTTAATTGTAATCACCATGCTGTACATTAGATTCCTCAGAATTTATTCATCATACAAATGGAAGTTTGTGCCTTTGAACAGTATCTCCCCATTTCACCCATCCCCTCATCCCTGGCAACCAGCCTTCTACTCTGTTTCTGTGAGTTCAGCTTTTTTATATTCCACAAGTAAGTGATATCATAGAGTGTTTGTCTTTCTCTGTCTGACTTGCTTCACTTAGCATAAGGTTCTCAAGTTCCACTCATGTCCTTGCAAATAGCAGGATTTCCTTTTTTCTCATGGCTAAATAATGTTCCTATATACATATATCACATCTTCTTTATACATTCATCCATAGATAGACACTAAGGTTGTTTCCATATCTTGTGAATAATGATGTAATGAATGTAGGAGGGCCAGTATTATTTTTGAGATCCTGTTTTCATTTCCTTTGGATATATACCCAGAAGGGGAATTGCTGGATCCTTTGGTAGTTCTATTTTTAATTTTTTAAGGAACCTCCATACAGTTTTCCACAGTAGCTGCACTAATTTTACATTCCTGCTAACAGTGCAGAAGAATTCCCCTTTTTTTTAATCACTGTGTTCTGAATTCACAGCTTTTTAAAAATTTTATTTATTTTATTTTATTTTATTTATTTTTGGCTGTGTTGAGTTTTTGTTGCTGCGTGCGGGCTTTCTCTAATTGTGGTGAGTGGGAGCTGCTCTTCACTGCGGTGTGCGAGCTTCTCATTGAGGTGGCTTCTCTTGTTGTGGAGCATGAGCTCTAGGTTGTGGGCTTCAGTAGTTGTGGCATGTGGGCTCAGTAGTTGTGGCTCCTGGGCTCTAGAGTGCAGTTTCAGTAGTTGTGTCACACGGGCTTAGTTGCTCCGCGGCATGTGGGATCTTCCCAGACCAGGGCTCCAACACGTGTCCCCCACATTGGTAGGCGGATTCTTAACCACGGCGCCACCAGAGAAGTCCCCAGAATTCCCTTTTAGTCACAACCTTGTCAACATTTTTTTATTTCTTGTCTTTTTGATGATAGTCATTCTAATAGGTGTGAGGTAGTATCTCATTGTGGTTTTGATTTGCATTTTCCTGATGATTCAGTGATGTTGAACACCTTTAAACGTACCTGTTGGAAAGATGTCTGTTCAGCTCCTCTGTTTTTCAATTACATTTTTTGGGGGTATTGAATTGTGTTTATATATTTTGGATATTAACTTATTATCAGGTACATGATTTGCAAAAATTTTCTCTTATTCCATAGGTTGCCTTTTCATTTTTTTGATGGGTTTCCTTTGCCTGTGCAAAACTTTTTAGTTTGATATAGTTCCACTTATTATTGTTGTTTTATGATTATTGTTATTTTTGCTTTCATCGCCTTTGCTTTTGGTGTCAAAACCAAAAAATTATGGCCAAGACTGACATTAAGCAGCTTACCCTCAGTGATTGTTTTCTGGTTTCAAGTCTTACATTTAAGTCTTTAACCATTTTGAATTGATTTTTGTGAATGGTATAATATATGGATCTAGTTCTAATTTTTTTGCAAGTGGAAATTTTTTTTCCAGTTTTTGCTGCATCATTTATTGAAGAGACTATCATTTTTCCATTGGATATTCTTGGCTTCTTTGTCATAAATTAATTGAAAATACATGTGTGGATTATTTCTGGGTTTCCTATTCTGTACCATTGATTTATATGTCTATTTTTATGCCAGTGCCATAATGTTTTAATTACTATAGCTTTGTAATGTAGTTTGAAATAAAGAAGTGTGATGCCTCCAGTTTTGTTCTTTCTCAAGATTTGTTTGGCTATTTGGGGCTTTTTGTGGTTCCATACGTATTTTAGGATTGTTTCTTCTATTTCTGTGAAAAATGCCATTGAAGTTTTGATAGGATTGCAATGAATCTGCAGATGGCTCTGGGTAGTATGGACATTTTAATAATATGATCTATGAATAGGAAATATTTTTTCCTTTATTTGTGTCTTCTTCAATTTCATCTTATAGTTTTCAATGTACAGATCTTTCATCTCCTTGTTTAAATTTATTCCTAAGTATTTTATTGTCTGATGATTTGTAAATTTCTTAATTTCTTTTTCTGATAGTTAATTAGTGTATATAAACACAACTGATTGTTGTATATTGATTTTGTATTTTTCAACTTTTCTGAATTTGTTTATTAGATCTAACAGTGTTTTTGGTGGAATCTTTAGGGTTTTCTATATATAATGTCATCTATAAAGAGAGAAAATTTTACTTCTTCCTATTGGATTTGGGTGCCTCTTATTTCTTTTTCTTGTCTAATTGCTTTGGCTAGGACTTTCCATGTACTGTGTTGATTAAGAGTGGTGGGAGTTGGCATCCTTGTCTTGTTCTTGATCTTAGAGGAAAAGCTTCTAGCTTTTCACCATTGAGTAAGATGTTAGCTATGGGTTTGTCATATATGGCTTTATTTTTTTAAATTGTTTTTTATTTTTTAATTTTTGGCTGCACCACGCAGCATGCAGGACCTTCCCCAAGCAGGGATCAAACCTGTGTCCCCTGAATTGGGAGCACAGAGGCTTAACCACTGGACCGCCAGGGAAGTCCATATATGGCTTTATTGTGTTGAAGTACGTTCCTTTTATACCCAGTTTGAGAGTTTTTTTTACCATGAAAGTATGTTGAATTTTGTCAAATGCTTTTTCTACATCTACTGAGATGAATATATAATTTTTGTCCTTCATTTTGTTAATGTGGTGTATCACATTGATTGATTTGCTGATGTTGAACCATCCTGCATCCCTGGAATAAATCCCACTTGATCATGAAGTATGATCCTTTTAATATACCGTTGAATTTGGTTTGCTAACATTTTTCTGAGGATTTTTGTGTCTGTGTTCATCAGGGATACTGGCCTGTAATTTTCTTTCTTTGTGGTTTCCTTGTTTGGTTTTAGTATCAGGGTAATGCTGGCCTTGTAAAATGAGTTTGTAAGTCTTCCCCCCTCTTCAGTTTTTTGTAAGAGAGTGAGAAGGATTGATAATTTTTCTTTCTTTCTTTCTTTTTTTTTTTTGTGGTACGCGGGCTTCTCACTGTTGTGGCCTCTCCCATGGCCAGTGGCCATGGCTCACGGGCCCAGCTGCTCTGCGGCATGTGGGATCTTCCCGAACTGGGTCACGAACCCGTGTCCTCTGCATCGGCAGGCGGACTCTCAACCACTGCGCCACCAGGGAAGCCCTTTTCTTTGTTTTTTTCTTTTTTTGATAATTTTTCTTTTAAAGTTTGGTAGATTTCACCAGTGAATCCATCTAGCCCTGAGCTTTTGTTCTGTTGGAAGATTTTTGACTACTAATTCAATCTCCTTACTTATAAGAAATACATTTCATAAGGCTATAGCTGCCTTAGATAGTGATTTCTGTGATGGATCTGGGCAAAGTCAAAGTCAATTGAAAACCTCTGGAAAGGATTCACCCTTCTCAATGCCATGAAGAGCACTCATGATTCACGGCAAGAGGTCAAAATATCAATATGAACAGGAGTTTGGAAGAAATTGATTTCAACCCTCATTTGTCCCATGATGCTAGGAAGCCTCATTCCTAGGTCAGGTGAGGATTTTGTTGATAGGCCATTTATGTGCTATATTTGGATTAGGCCCTGTTAATAACCTAAATATTCTCTGGATCATGTCTTACTAGTCTACTATGATTCAGGAAATGTTTTCCCTTGTTGCTTCTTTCTATATCTAGAGTTGAACTATTACAATTAACTTTATATAAAGCTATATATTTGATCAATTGCCTCAAGATGTTTAGCCATCATTAGTTTTGTTGGAGACCTGGTTACACAAAAAAGAAACAACAATCTTTTAAGATAGGCTGGATATAAATAATATAGCTAATAACATTAATAAGGTCCTAAGTAGGGATTTAAGCCATGAGCTTCCAGAACCAAACCAGATCCTTAAAAGATCACCAAGACTAGGAAGTGGCTCTCTTAAGGCAGAAATTTGATTTTTCATGTGGATCTTTAAATATGTTACATTAGAGGATTAGGTGGCGTGAAAATGCAACATTCAGTTTGAATTATGGTACCGGTGCCTCCTTGAGATGCTGTAAGGATATGGAGGGCCATGTGATTTTGTAATACTGCTTTTCTCATCATAGAGACCTCAGAATTCAGGTCTGAATTGGCCTGATTACTGCCATTTAAGGGCAGTTGGGTGAATTTTATTAAGGCTTTGATGTGGGCAAATACATCTTCCAGTCCTACTGAAGGCAGAAAAATAGCTGCTAAATGATCATAGCAATGAAATACAGAACTTTTGATCCATCAGGCTTGTGTTAATGGTAAATTTGCCAGTCATTTCTAAATTGGCATGCGTGTGGTCTTGAGCCCAGGGGAATTCTAGGGTACATCTTCCTATCCATCGTGGTGGAAGCCAGGGTCGCAAATTGGTGCTGTAAAGCCGTTGAATTCCATTAGATACAACCCAGTATATTTCCGTTTGCCTGACCCAGGCTGTTCCATAGCATTCGTTACCTTTAAAAGAAATGATATGTTGGCATATTTCATAAGGGACCCAGCCTAATTTTCTAGTGTTTTTAGGCTGATTACCTTTAGTATGATTTAATTGTTCCCACCATGGAGGGGGAGGGGATTTAAAATTAAATGACCATAGCCTGGTGTTAGCCATCTAAATCTATCTTAAAACCAAGGGAGAGTCTCTCTTAATAATTGAGAAATTATATTCTTTGACTGAAATTTAGCTCATTGCACTGATTGAGCTTGAGTAACTTTATTTATTTTTATTTTTTACTTATTTTTTAATTTTTTTGCGGTACACGGGCCTCTCACTGTTGTGGCCTCTCCTGTTGCCGAGCACAGGCTCCGGACGCGCAGGCTCAGCGGCCATGGCTCACGGGCCCAGCCGCTCCGCGGCACGTGGGATCTTCCTGGACCGGGGCACGAACCCGTGTCCCCTGCATTGGCAGGTGGACTCTCAACTACTGCGCCACCAGGAAAGCCCGAGCTTGAGTAACTTAAAAAGAAAATTCATATTTATGGTCAGTGTCAGAGTGAGTATGATTGATTGGCCAAGTGAGGGGATCCCATGTAGTAACATCAGTAGTGGCCCAAAGAGAACTACTTCTTCTGAAATAAATTTTCTAAGGGCCATCCCATCAGAGCCTTGGAGAGGAGAAATCCACAAATGTATACCAGGAATACTGGACATAGGTAATTGACCACAGACTCAACAATTGGGTTGATTTCTAAAATTTGCAAAGGGTTGTGCGCATAATAGAAAAACATTGATTCATATGCAAAAGTCCAAGAAATAAAGAAAACACTATAAATAGTCATTCAGGTCAGGTCTGGCATCTTGAGATACCTGTCTACTTCTGATGCTGTCTTCTTCTTGTCCTGTTTTGTGTGTCATTTCTACTCTGTTTGACTATTGTTTTAAGGTGAGTTTGAGGTCAACAGTTCTCTCTATAGATCATTCTGGTGCAGTGGCCCTTTTTTAAGTGGGAAATATAAATCTAAGAATTAATTCCTTTTAGTTTCTCTGCCCATGAGCTAGTTAAGTGTACCTGATAGGGGTCCTTCCATCTAGGATGGAGAGAGTCCTTTATTTTTATTTATTTAATTTTTTTGTTTATAGAAGCTTTATTCATAATTGCCAAAACTTGGAAGCAACCAAGGTGGCCTTCAATATGTGAATGGATAAATTATGGTACACCCAAACAATGGAGTATTCAGCATTAAAAAGTGGGCAATCCAGCCATGAAAAAACATGAAAGAATTTTAAATACATTTCCTGTTGTGAAAGAAGTCAATCTGAAAAGGCTACTGTATGATTCCAAATGTATGACATTCTGTAAAGAGGCAAAGCTATGCCGACAGGAAGATCAGTGGTCTGGAGCTGGGGGGAGAAAGTATTAAATAGGTGGAGCACAGAACATTTTTATAGCACAGTGAAACTATTTTGTATGACACTGAAATGATGAGTATGTCATTATACATTGGTCAAAACCCATAGAGTGTACAACACAAAGAATGAACCCTAATATAAACTATGGGCTTTGGGTGACAATGATGGGTCAATGTAGGTTCAACAACTGTGCCTCTCGGGGGCAGGATGTTGATAGTAGAGGAAATGGGGTGGGGAGGAGGGGTGGTATTTGAGAATTCTGTACTTTCTGCTCAATTTTTCTGAAAGCTTAAAACTGCTAAAAAAACAAAAATCTATTAACTAAAATAAAACCAAATTACATTCTATATAGCTAGTACTTGAAGCAGCAGTAACAGTCATTTTTTGGTAAACCTCAGTACAGAATCCAGACATTCCCATCTGTACTTAAGGCATCAGGCAACATTGAGGATGGCGAGGACAGAGCATAGCAATCATTGGGATGCAAGTCACTTTAACTGTGGGCTCTCCATCATTTATCTCTCTTTTTTTTTTTCATGATTACTAGTAAGGAGTTTGAATCATAATCAAAGACTTCCCAACAAACAAAAGTCCAGGACTAGATGGCTTCACTGGTGTATTCTAACAAACATTTTTTTATATTGAGGTAAAATTGGTATATAACGTTATGTTACAGGTGTACAACATAGTAATTCGATATTTGTGTACACTACAAAACTGATATAAGTCTAGTTACCATCATTACCATACAATTACCCCCCTTCACACATTTCATCCACACCCCACCCCTTCCCTTCCGCTAACCATTTATTTTGTATTAAGACATGGCCCATCTAAAAGCAACGATGTTGGTATGTCCAAACCAGGTTTCTTCCTCTTCCCCATTCCAATTAATCTTTTCATAATTTTCTTATTCCTCTTAGCACATTCGGGACATAACATATTATCTTCTAGGTCTGGGGATGGGAAAGTGCAGGCAGGTAACATGAAGAGAGAAATCATCCTCCTGGGAGTGTTAGGCACCCAGGTCTGACCTGCATGGAACTGCAGGCGAACCCATCCTTCTGTGTCTGCCAAGAGTGGTCTGCCATGGACCACACACCACCGGACACCGGAAGCTTGCGGCAGAAAGGACTCAACAGAGGTAGGCAGGGGACGTGAATTTACAGCCTTAGGTTGAACAGCTCTTGCAGCAACTCTTGACCATGCTGCCAACATGGCTGCCTGAGCTGAAGTTATCACTTCAACCATGTTAGTCCTTTCCTCATTCTCACTCATCTTCCTTTTCTGAACACTTGCTGTCTTGGTCACCGTCTTGTGTTTTCCTGGACATGACTGCAGTCTGGCCTCCCGTGATGATTCAGGAATATACTGATCTTTTTCAGGATAAGCATGTTTCTGGAGTCTCAGATAAACCTCTATTTTCTGACCATCGGTACTCAAATTAAGTTGTTGGCACCATTTCCGCAAAGTATCCTGACTCACGTTGTTAATTGGAGGCAATATGGTTGGCAAGGGATAAATAGGTTTACTACAACTAGATTTTGGGCAAGCTTTGAACTGTTCATCTGTTTGAGGAGGATGAACTTGGTCATCTGAACTCAGTGACTCCACTTTGACTTCTGAAGTTGAAGAAACACTTGGTTCCATTAGATGGTCTTCAACAATTTCCTCATTGACTGGAATCAATGTAAGAACCATATTTTCTTCACCTAAGACCTCTTCAAAGAAATTCTTCTCACAATTTGGGTGTGCCATTCCAAGGAACTCTCAGAGAAAGGCAGAGCCGGCAATGTTAAGGATATCTGCAATTTAATCCTCTTAACCTCGAGAGAGTCTTTTAAATGATGCCTTCCAGTAGACATAATCTGTTGGTTGCAGTTCGTGGAGCATTTTATCTTCATCCAAAAATAGGTTACTAGGATAAGCTTCAGAAACAAATTTAGAATGTCCTTTTAGTAATTCAATTAAACCATACAGTAATGCAACATAGTAACAAGGAGCCATCTAGGAAGTGAGTCTTAGGCAGTAAATTCAAAACCTCAAAGACAGTTAACAACATTAAAATTCAATACCCACTGAAATGTAATTTTTTTCTCCCTAAAATTACCCTAATTTCTATCAAACACAGCCAAATTAAGACTAGTTTATTTACAAAATAAGTCTGGTGTCAGTAAACTTGGCCTGGTTATTTATATGTGTAATTGATCATATAGGTTCTTTTAATATTAGCTTTGTTGGAATGTTTCATGAGGAATCTCTGATTGAACTTTAAAAGGCCGTTTAAGGCCAGAAAATCCATGCCAAAGACTTTCCATCAGATTCTACTTGCAAAATCTACAGATTTGGATGGGTTCCTCTCTTCTAGAGGTACCCCAAATATCTTACAATTCCCGCACCTGCCAGGAAGTGGCTTTCCTTATTCATCTGTTAAGGCTGCTGGGAACCCTGTAAGCAAAGTACTAAGTTGTTTGTCCAAGGGGCTTTATGGCTCCATAAAGTCTGCCTTAGTTCTTTAAATCTGCCTGGTCACATCTAATTTTTGTATATTCTCCAGCCAAAGCCATGGTAATATAACCAATTTTTCCAATTATGTCCTGTTATAAGGAGAACAGATTCAATTGAACTTATGCAAATAATTATTGCCATTAAAATAAGAATACTCACTAAATAAGTGTTTCAAAATTCTGGAGGGATAAAGTAGAGAGAAAAGATAAACGTTTCAGTTCAGCCTATGAAGGTCTGTAAGTCATATTTAGCTTAAGGGGAAAGGTTTCCTTATATCCAGAAAACAAAGATTAAAGCCAGTAATATTTCAGACAAAGTCATAAAAATTATCAGTCAGCTGTATGTAACTAATTCTTGTTGATTTCTATCTTCTTTTAACAGTTTTATGAAGCCATCAGGTTTTCCATTAGAATGCTTTAATT
Organism: Aethalodelphis obliquidens; assembly: GCF_003676395.1. NCBI lineage: Eukaryota > Metazoa > Chordata > Mammalia > Artiodactyla > Delphinidae > Aethalodelphis > Aethalodelphis obliquidens. The sequence continues at coordinate 16,889,003 of NW_020837956.1, read as the reverse complement.
TTCTTACCCAGTTCAGTGGTATGATCTGAAAGTTATCAGAAACCTGTATTTTTCTTCTTTCTATGAATCTTCTTGAAGATGAGGCATTTTTGTAAAAACATCAGAGTAAAACAGTAACTGTATATAAATGACAAAAGACAAAAAAAATGCACAATTAAAGACCTGATTACAAAGCAGTTGTCAAATTGGTTATTTTTGTGATGTACGATATTAATATAACTAGAATTATGACTAATAACATTATACCAGGACATATTCAAATTTTAGAAATTTCATGTATTTTCTAGAACATTTATATCCATGGCATTTACTCATACAATATAACCTAAAAAGGTTTATTGCCACTCCTTTGACAATGTCTCCATGTAATTTAGCATACCAAATAAGCCTAATTAGTTTAATATCTCTCAATGAGATGTATCAGGTGCCCTCTAAAGCATCCCAAGTTTAGCTAGAGGTCAAAAGAACTTCATTTAGAATTTGATTTGAGGAACTTTGTCAAAGATATCAATAAGTTTTAAAAACACTTGGTTAAATAGGATCAGAGGTCACTGTGAAACAAAACTGTGACTGCAGTGGCTAATGATTTGATCCTTCTTGATCTGGATGGTGGGCAGCATTCCGTGTTTTACAAAGACTTCAGTGGAGGAAGTAACTGCAGATGTGGTAGAAATAGCAAGAAAACTAGAATTGGAAGCAGAGCCTGAAGATGTGACAGTTATTGCAATCTCATGGTAAAACTTGAACAGATGAGGAGTTTCTTCTCCTAAATGAGCAAAGAAAGTGGTTTCTTAAGATGGCATCTACTCCTGGTGAAGGTGCTGTGAAGATTTTTGAAAGGACAACAAAGGATTTAGAATATTACATAAACTAAGTTGTTCAAACAGCAGTAAGGTTTGAGAGAATCACCTCCAGTTTCGAAAGAAGTTCTACTGTGGGTAAAATGCTATCAAACAGCATTGCATGCTACAGAGAAATTGTTCGTGAAAGCAAGAGTCCATTGATGCAGCAAATGGCATTGTTGTCTTATTTTAAGAAGTTGCCATAACCACTCCAGCCTTAAGCGACCATGAGTGTTATTAGATAATGGTTAGACTTTTTTAGCAATAAAGTATTTTTAAATTAAGGTACGTTTTTTAGATAGTGCTATTGCACCTAATAGACTACATTATAATGTAAACGTTCCTTTTATATGCACTGGGAAACCAAAAAATTCATGTGACTTGCTTATTGCAGTATTCACTTTATTGCAGTGGTCTGGAACCAAACCCTCAATATCCTGAGGTATGCTTGTATTTTCTTTCTCTTTGTTTTAATTCTCACTTGTTTCATGCATTGTTCTCCTGACCTTGGTGAGCCTGTTTATTACCATTATTTTGAACTATCAGGTAAATCACTTATCTTCATTTCATAAGATCTATTTCTGGAGTTTTGTCTTGTTCTTTTGTTTGGAATATATATTTTTATTTCTTCATCTTCTTTGAGTCTCTGTGTTGTTTTTTGTGCATTAGCCCCCTCTCCCAGTCTTGACAGAGTGGTTTTTTGTAGAATATGAACCTCATCAATCAGCTGAGCCTGAGTTTTTACTGTCTCTCAAACCTTTGTGATTGTCCAAGCTATCTTCTTTGTTCTTGGAGCCTTGCAGTAGTGGAGAGTGTGCCATGACCTGATAGTGTCCAAAAGGGGAGGATTGCAGTCAGCACCTAGTTTCAGGTTGATTGGAAGCCAGACCCTCAGATAGCAGCTGGGAAAATATGTAGTTAGACCCCTTCTAGGGAAACACTGGGAGGTGGGTGTTTTTACACTTGCCTGGATATATAGCCAGTCATGGGGGAATGTCCTGTGCTCATTAAGAAGTGCCTCTTTGTTTGATACAGTCCTGTGGGACTTCTGAATGCAAACACTTTTGACTATCAGAGGCAGGAATTCTAGGGGCCTGTCTCTTGGGCAGCAGCCACAAAAACTGGAACATCAGATGCATTTACAAGCTCCTTCTAGTGAGATACAGATGACTTGCAGCAGGGTATAGGGAAAAGGCAAGGGAGGTGTTCATGTGCTTTCCCAGTCTCCAGGGAGAGTGGCAGTCAGCACCTAGATGTGTGCTAAATTAGAAGCCTGACCCTCAGGCAGCTGTTTTTAATATATACAAATAGTCCCTTTTCAGGGCAACACTGGGAGGTGGATATGTTTTATCTGCTCCCTCTGCGCTGAGCCTGAGGGTATAGGCACACTGAATCCTGGAGCCAGTTAAGAACTGTTTCTTTGTTTTCTGTAAACTTGTGGGTCTTGTGGATAAAAATTGCATTGGATTTCAGAGCTAGGTGTTTTGGGACCCCATCCCTTAGGTGAGAATCTTAAAAGTTGGGATGCTAGATGTTGAGTCCAAACCTTTTGCTCCTCAGGGAGAAGCTGGGAGTTGGGAGTTCCCTCCCAATTTTATGGTATTGTGCTGGGGGTTGGGGTTGATGACAAGTTTGTCTCAGTCTTTCCTCCCTGTTTTGATGTGGGTATTTTCTTGTTTGCTCCATGTGTAGGAGTTGCTCAGCTAGCTTTTGGATTTCTTTCAGAGGGAATTGCTCCGTGTGTAGCTGTACATTCAGTGTGTCTGTGGGAAGAAGGGAGTTCAGGAGCCTCCTGTGTTGCCGTCTTGGACTGGAACTAGTCATGGGCTTTTCTGGAAGTGTCCCAGACAGCTGGGGAATCTGGGTGCTCACTCACATGCCCTTACTTTCCACTGGGGGAGAAATCGTGGTCTGAGAAGGTGTCACTTGGCACTGAGTGGTACCACGTTGGGGGAGGTGTAACATGGGTACTGTTCCTCTTACCCCCTCCAGTGTGTCCAAACTTGTATTTTTTTGTTCCAACAGTAAGCTGAAACTTTTCCACTGGAAATCTGGACTTCCACAAAGATTCTTTCATTCGTGGATGATTATCTAAGACAGTGTCTTCCTGGGGCTCCCAGACCACAACCTAGAGGATCAGGAGCCAGTTCACAGGCCACTGCAGGGTCTGTGGCTGGGGTCCAGCTCTCTGTATGCGTATTATCCCATATATGGGTGGGTGAGACTCCTCCCAGTTTCCTTGGAGTTCAGTGCTGGGTTCCACAGCTCCTACAAAGGCACTTTTGTTCAAGAATGGATGCCAAATTGTTGAGCAAGGACACACTGAGGGACGTCTTATTCAGCCTTGTTGCTGAATTTACTCCCCTGCATTTACTTAAGTTCCCTTGAAGTTGACCCAATCCTGTTTTTTTATAGCTACAGGAAAATGACTTTTGTAGAAGGAAGTTGCAAAGGACAGATGTAACTGAGATACAGAGACCTTGTGGAATTTTGTTTAAACTGATTTTCTTACCAAAATTCCTTGAATGTGAAAAGCACAACACAGACCTCATTCTTTATAATCCTCATTATCCAGTTAAAGTCTTATTAATATTGAAAGGAGGAGTACATTGGGGTTTCCTTAATTCAATCTCATTTGTATTTAGAGTCTGTAGGCATGTAGAGTGATATATAGAGTTGTGACCCAGTGCCTAGGTTTTCTTGAAGAATTTGTCAATGCTTTTATCAGTGATTTTAAGTTAACCATTTTACTTATCTATTCAGCGCCTCTGATTGCCTGTTTATGGAATTGGAAACTTTAAATACCATGATTTTTGTAACCTAATAGAGGTTGTGATGATTGATGAGATACTATAAATTCACCAGATGTCCTCATCCATGAAGAAAGCCCAGCATTCTGCATACTTGACTAGAATTTCTGATTGTTTCAGTTTAGTAATGAACCAGAATTTCTGTTTCCTGTTGGTAGTCAGCCCAAGAGGAAGTTACAGATTTTCCAGAAAAAATGAGACTGACAAAATGGTGGGAAATTGGACATTAAAAAATTTAAGTTATGGTATCCTTTTCAAGATAACATGTTTTGGCCAGATTAAGTTACTTAGCCAAGTAACCTAAAAGATTCTTTATACTTTTTTTTTGTTTGTTTTAAAACTCTTGTTTCAGATTTTTTTTTTCCAGTTTAAGTTTTCATGTCACTCAGTGATGAGAGTATTATTCTGGACTTCCAATTAAAGTCTGAATTCATAGTAATCAGAAATTGAAGAAACCTATGCATTTCTGTATGTGTGTTTTGTTTTTCAATTATGTTTTTTGTTTTCATTTTATAGGAATTACAATGTTGTACTAGATATTCTCTCTGCCTGGAATGCTTTTATTCCATGATCATACCTGGTTGGCTCCCTATTATCATTTAGACTTTAGAGAAACCCTCCTTGACAATCCATTTAAAATAGTTATCAATCACTGATCACTCTCACTTTTTCTATTTCAGATCTCTGCATAACACTATGGCCATTGGGTATTTCCCTTCCCTTCCCTCTTCTTCCTTTTCTTTCTTACATCCTACCTTTCTTGAACTCTCTAGTTTTAGATGTCTTTCCTTGTTTAGATGTCTCCCAGCATCATTTAATGTTTGAATGAGTATCTGAATGAATGAACTACTACATCTTTAGGAACGATGTTTCCCTTTATACAATCCCTTATGAAAGTTTTTAATAAGTTCCTTCTCATTGAGATTGTTTGCTTTTTCCAAATTCATGGCTTTTCTCTTGATTCCATTCTTGAGTCCATCCTGAGCTCAATTTCTATCCTCCTTTTTGTTATTTTAACTGGGCACATCTAAAATATTATTATTTCAAAAGAGTGGATGTAATTCTTCTCACATAACAGAAGGGAGTAACTCAAAACAATGACTAGTGAATTATTTTTTGAGTTTTGGATTATATTATATTCTTTTAGCAGTTCACGTATTCAGGTGATAAAGTCATGCTTAGTATATGCTGGGCACTGAGGATATAAAGATGAGAAATGCAAAGTACTTACCTTGAAGAGCTCACGTATTGTTGGGGAAGGTAGACTTATAAACACATAATTTCATGAGTTCTAAAAGATGTCATAGGACATATGCATTATTCTTAATTATTGCATGGGTGTTTTCCAGGAAGGTGAGAACAAGGAGAACATTCTCAAGCACATGCCCAGTGGTTTCTTAGGCACCAGATTCTACCCAACTCCAGATCATTCTCCACACTGATCCTTACCCTGTGCAGGTACTTTTAAGCAATGAGGATGCTGCTTAGCAGTGTCTGGCATATGGTACACATTCAAAAAATATTCAGTGAATAGATGAATAACTTTCCCCTTTGGGTAACAAGGATCCATCAGAATTTTCCTAGTGGGGGGTATATACATGAGTAATGTTTTTTTTTGAAAGAATCTCACATTGACATGTGGGTGGAAAAAGAAAAAAAAAAAAGCTCTGGGGAGAGCTTGGTGCCAGTGGGGCCTGCTATGATAATCCAGGAAGGAGTCAATGATTCTGGCTCTCCTTGGAACATCTGAGCAAAGTGCATTGGCAGCACATATGCAAAGTAGGAACGGGGTGTTGGAACAGTTAGCCACATGCTAAAGGGAATGTCCAAGGCCACTGAGTGAGGGCTGAGCGGCAAGGCCAGGACTTTAACCGAGGTCATTTCCTTCCAAATTCCATCCTTTATCCACTTAACTTTTTTCACTTCCCTTTATCTGTAATTAAGTCTTGTTAAATTAATTAAGCAAGGAGGCCGTTAGACTGATGTACCTTTAATGCCATGGAGGTCTAGGTAAGAAAACTAAAATCTAAGCCTGTAAATATCTCGAGGTTATGAAATCAAAACCCAAGGACAACCAGTCACAAACAGCAACTGGGCTTTAAGCTGTAGCCAATCAATGCTTTCCTGCTGCCTTTTCTGTATGAAGGTCTTTCCCCAGGCTCCTCTTGGTGGAGTGCTCCTGACCACTTCCTGTTTGGTGCTGCCTGATTTGGGTCAGTCTTTGCTCACAGACTCTTAACGTTTTTAATATGCCTTAGTTTATCTTTTAACAGTCTCAGCACTTGCCTTGCCAGTCAATCTCTCTTAGATTCGTATAGGTCCTGCAGGAACTGCTGTTTCACTGTGACTCAGCTTTTCTTACAAATCAGAGGTACAGGAGTACATGGCATCTTCCCAGCTCTGTTCATAGAGCTGCCGATAACAGCTCAAAGGGAAAGGATGCAGACCTGGAGAAAGGAAGGAAAGAGTTAGAATCCAGGTTGTATCCAAACCCGAATCACTGTCCATGTGCATCAAGAAAACCAGCCCGTATTTTCCCTCCTCCTCCAAGATAAATTCAGAAATAATCTGCAGCTGATTTTCAGAAAGGACTCTGAAGATGGGCATGTGAGAGGTCAGTGCAGAGAACGAACTTGAATGGACTCTCTCTTTGACATCTCATTTTAAAGTCTCACTTCCCATTCTTTTAATTGAACAGGACTCTTTTGATCAGCATTTCAATCTCTCTTCTTTCCCCTCCTGCAGCTATGTATTGTGTACAGCAAACATTTATAGTTGTTAGCCATTAGTTGGCTTTTACTACTGATTATTCTTCCTTTGTTACTTTTTTTTCCTTTGAAAGCTTCATTCATTACTCCTGCATTAAAAAAGCTCGGCATGAGTAAAAACCACATAATTCTCCCCCTTTCTAACTCTGTGAGAAGCCAACACCAGAACAAGTTGGGTCCATCTTCTGTGGCTAAAATGACTTTTGAAACTTGTGGCTATGCTTAGGGTACTGAAGCAGGATGTGCAGAGCATTGGAAGAGGGCCATTAGTCAGTGAGAAAACTTCCCTGGGCAGATAGGCAGGGAGGATCTGGAAGGCTGAATTTTTGTCTTTGTTTTTTTCCTGTTGGATGCCAACTACAAGTTACAAATTGGGTACGAATTCCTTAACCTTTGGCCAGCAGCACTCAATTTCACATCTAATTTATATGTAAACAAAGTTGCAAATTTGACTTAATTATATTTCCCTCAAGTTTTTCCACCTTATTTTGGGAGGGATGGTTTTGTTTGTGATTTATTTCACTCTGGTTAACTCTTGACATTCTGGAATATTCTGCAGCATTTCCCAGGAAATTACAACCTGTAACAACAACCACCCAGTCTGCCTGATCTGAGCACCAAATTATAGCCTCACAGAGTGTTGCTTAGAGCTGAAAACAATACCTTGAAGACCCTGAATCAAAAATTATGTCTCCATTTGAAAAATAGTAATTAGTAGCACAGTCTTCATCAAAAAATTTAAGGTAAGAGAAATGAGAAAGAATTAAGTGAAGGCAAATATGGCTCTGAGAGGTATCTAGAAGCCTCTACCAATAGAAAGAAACCGAGAAATAAAATATTGCCTGCCATATCAGTAAACAAAGGTTCTAGCCTCCACATCACAGTTCCCTCGAAGGTGAGCCCTAAGGGAGCTCAGGAAGGAAGCAAAGAATGCCTGCCATCTAGCAGTCATCAGCCTGCAGCCACCCCGATGGTGCAGCCTGAGGAAACTCAGGATGAGAAAACACAGGATACTGGCCCCAGATAGCTGAGGTGCATATCAAGGAAATGATTTCAGTGAGCCCAAACTCTTACATCTTCCCATACATAGAAAAGCGCTAAATTCCTTAACTTGAGACACTGTAATCTAGTTTTCTTTTATTAACAGTAATCTTTTGTTCTGACTACCTGGTGTTGTTGTGAAAACTCCTATATATCCTGGCTCCCCCCTTGCCTCCTCAGAAGGAACAGTTTTCTCGGGGTTTTCTGAGAGGCTGTCTCCCCAGCTTGAAGTCCTAAAAATGTCTGCCAAATAAAACAACTCTCAACTTTTAGGTTGTGCATTTTTTTTTCAGTTGACAGAATCTGTATTATTTTCCCATTCTGAGGAGAAGACAACTATTTGCTTCTGATGTGGATTTAGGCTATAGTTTGTTTTTCAAACTCCATTCTCAAGGAAGAATCCTCCTAAAGTCAGCCTGAGTTCTTGGAATCTTCTGTGTTGGTTGCTGTTTTAGTTTCCTAGGGCTGCCATAACAAATTACCACAAACTGGATGGCTTAAAACAACAGGAATTTATTATCTCACAGTTCTGTAGGCCAAAAGTCTGAAATCAAGGTGTTGGCAGGGTCATGCTCCCTCCACAGGCTCCAGAGAAAAATATTTCCTTGCCTCTTTCCTAGCTGCTGGTGAATACCAGCAATCTTTGGCCTTCCTTGGCTTATAGATACAGACATTCCTATCTCTGCCTCTGTTTTCACATGGCGTTCTCCTCTGAATCTCTGTGTGTTTTTTCCTCTTTTTGTAAAGACACCTGTCATTGGATTTAGGGCCCAACCTAATCCAGTTTACCTTTATCTTAACCAGTTATATCTACAAAGACCTTATTTGCAAATAAGATCACATTCTGGGGTTCTGGGTAGACATGAATTTTGGGGGGACACTATTCAACCCACAACAGTTGTTCACTGATTTAAGCTAAGTATACATGATGCCAAATGTGAGAATTTTGATCACATGCCTGGAAGTTTTGTTTATTCAGTCCTCTAGTTTTGACATTTTGAGGATGGAGACCCCTAATTTTTAGGGATACTATCAAGTTTGGTAGATAAAACACATCCTTTGATTCACATGTGGACAGTGTCCATGCCTTTTCCATGTGTCTAGCACAAGCAAATAACATATTGGAGCAGTCAAGGCAGAAAGGACTAAATCCAGAATGCAGGAGGATAGGTTTGAATCCTCCCTGCTAAGGGTAGTGCAAAGAAGCACCCTCCTAAGCCCCAAAGAGGGATTTAGGCTAAGACCTATATCATTATTTTCTGAAAGTCCCTCTTACCTAAGTTTTGGCTTGTAATTGAGTTTTTAGAATTGATATTTAACATATGAATTACACTTTCAAGATCCAGTGGAAAGCCTATGTATAGTTGAAGTGGAATAATAGCCTCTTGCATTTCACACTAGGAAAGAAGACCTATCTGGGTGTTGCTAAAATATTTTAGTGATATACTAATACAGAGCTATTAAAATTTATTCATTAAAAGAATCCAACCTTGAGCGAGTGACCTGTTAGTGCTAATGCTATTCCTTTCTATTTGACCCTGTTCAGCAACAACTGATACATTCTGGGAAAGTAGGAGAAAAGAACAAAGGCATTGAGCTACTTTCTTTCCAGATTTCTTAACTTAATTTCTGGTCTTTAATTAGCCTCTCACCCTCTCTTCTGCACATGCAGACATCTAGTTAATAGGGTTAAGCTGATGATAACAAGGGAAAGTTTTTACAAGTAATGAAGTTCTTGAAGGTGTTGCTGAGGTATATGGGTTATGGGAGGTCCTGAACCTTAGGGAATATGGAAGACTGGCCTCAATGAGAAAATGTTGGGAGTCAGAAAAGTGACTTCCTGGGAAATAGCAGATGGATCAAGGCACAGTGGACATCAAGAAGATTAAAGCCCAGAAACCTGATGAATCCCAAGATGGACATACTGAGATAGTTACATTTAACGTATGTCTTGAAGGCATTCAATGAGTGTTCAATTTGCAGTCTTCCCTAATAGCAACTCTTTCTCCACATCTGATAAGTTTATGCAGCTATGCATGGGTTATCCACAGGGAAGTGGGATAAATGATAAAGATAAATAATTATAACAGCAATTTGCTTTATTATATTGTAATAAGGAGACATCATTAGTAAGAGTTTGTTGATTCCTGGATTATCAGTTGCTCAAGCTGACTGTGATTATTCTAGGGTTTTGAAATGAATTATGAATTCTTTTCTTTCTGAGAACTGACAGGATATGGATATTCTTAAACTGTCTTTTCTCACTATCCCAATTTTCCTTAGTAGAATAAGGGAGGAAGGAGGAGTTGAAAGGCTACAGTGGTAGTCCCAAACTGCCTTTCCAAACCTGAAATAGCACCATTTCTAGAGTGTGGTCTGTCTTCATTAAAGTCCCTTAGAAGAAAACAGGATATGGATTTTGCAAAGAAATTATATTTTTATTTTTCTTCCCATGCCAATCACTTTCAAGTTCACCATATTTCTGGATTATATTTATTAGTCATTCTGTAAACTACATTAGCTAATTTAGTAAATTTAGTAGATTAGTTAAGAAAATAAAACGTAAATTCATCAGTGCAGTTTCAGTCATCATAATGTTGGCAGTTTCAAGCATCATAATATTTGTACAGTATGAAAAAGATATCAGATGACTGCTAGGATTATCTGCTTTGAAGAGATTTATTAAATATACAATTATCTTGCTTACAATATCAAAATTAAATTAATTTATTCCAGATTCTTGGAAATTGACATATTTGTAAATATATCATTTTTGTTTCTAGGCATTTATTATAGATATTCACCCCACAAAAGGAAAAGCACTTCAGGCAAATAATTAGTTCAAGCCATAATATAATATTTCAACCTAATTTTCATTTATTTGTTAACGCAGTGTTTTTTTTTTTGAGAATGTACTATATGTCGCTGACTGTTCTAGACACCAATGATACAGGGGATGAAGCAAACCCTACCCTAGTACTAGGGCTCATATTCCAGTAAGGTGTAGTCAGGGAGACAGACAGTAAGCAAAAACAACAACAAATATATACATCTCAGGTGCTGTCAAACTATGTAGTACCATGAAAAAATGGGAAGCAGGGTAGGAGAATGGTGAGTGAAATGGGATGGTGGCTTTTCAGAGACTTGAAGGAGTGAGAGAGTGAGCACAGAGAAGAGGCGGACTTATTGTGAAGCAAATGAAGCTTAAGCTTCAGGAACTTTCACTTGCCAGAATCTCTGGGAGTGATGGGAAGTGCTGGGAACTGTAGATTGTTCTTACAGGGAGGGGAAACTGGGTTGCCATCAGGAAGCTTGTGTATGTAAGCATTTCTGTTAGAATGCTGAAGATACCTCCAAAGAGATTGAATGATTACTCCAAAGTAATCTCTGGAGCTCCAACGATTTCCTGTAATTTCTGTTCTCGTTCTAAATAACTATTAACCTAATTTTGTATTTGTGGTTTTATTTCTTTTTCTAAGAGAGCATTCCCTGACATAATTATATAAACTTCAGGTCCCAACCAAACTTTATCCACTCCAGACATGGGAATCACAGGGCAAGAGGGTGGCAGACAGGAGCAACAGGGAGGCCTGTGCGTGTGTCTGGAGCTCAGCCTGCAGGAGGTGATAGGGATGAGGTCAGGGAAGTAAGGTGGGCGTGTTGGTGGGGGTGTAGGAATGACAAGCCTCTTTAAGTACTTTCGGTTTTATTCTAATTAAGTTGTAAAGCTAATTAAAATTTAGATCAGAGGAATTACTGGATCTGGTTTATATTTTAATCAGATCCTTTTAAAAGAATTACTTCTGCTGCTCTGTGGAGTTCAAGTAAAAAGATGCAAGAGTAGAAGCAAGGAGATCTGGCAGGAGGACACCAGAAATCTAGCCAAGATGTGACAGTGGTTGGGGTTATGTTGGTAGTAGCAGAGGTGGTAAACAACGCCAGGATTTGGGATATAGTTTTAAAGCAGAGCTGAGAACACTTGCAAATGGATTGGATATAGTTAATAAGGAAAAGAGAGGAGTCAGGTAACATGCCAATGTTTTTTGTTTGAAAAAAGAATGGATAGAGGTGGTATTTGCTGAGCTGGGGACTTGAATCAAGAGTTCAGCTTTGGAGATAGTAAGTTCAAGACTAGACATCCAAATGGAGATGTAAAGTCGATGATTGGGTATATGTGTCTATCACAGTAATCATGTCATTTAATCCTCAATGTAACCCTGTTATGTAGGTATCATTATTCCTGCCTAAAATTTTTTTAAAAAGGTGGTTTAGATGTTATCCAATATCATCTAACACTGTATGGCAATTCTAAGACTTGAACTCAGATCTTGGTATCTGATCTCTTGTTCTTCCCATTGTATTATCTTTCTTCACCTATTCAGAACTCCTTTTTTTTCTCCCTCTCTCTCTTCTTTTTTTATTTATTCATTCATTCAGTATATACTTATTGAACCACTCTCCAGTGCTAGGTATTGGGATTACAAACATGAGCAGGACATGGTCCCAGCCTTCAGCTCACCTTATGATCTTAGTAACTTCTTGGATATATTAAAGTGTAAAGGAAACAGAACCCAGTTAAACTGGTAACTTGACATTTCCTTGAGTCTAAGTAAGCATAAGTTTTAAAAAATAGAATTCATAGTAACTTTATGGGGAAAAAGCAAACTCTACTAAAATTAACATAAATTTCAATTTTAAGACACTGACTTTAGATAGAACATATAAAAATATATCTTAGAATTCTGAAAATATAGTGCATATAGTTAACATTTATTGGGCCCCTATATTCTAAGTCCTGGTGTGCTTTATTTCATTTAATCATCACAACAAACCTTTGAGAAAGCTGCGATTATTATTAATATTAATATTTTACAAAAGAGGAAACTAGGTGTAAAGAGGTAAGTGTTCATTGGCAAAGCTAGAAACCAAACCCAAAGTATCTGATTAAAGGCGGTCATTTAATCATTTTGCTAAACTGACTTTAAGAGTCAAGACTTGGGTTCTAGCCCAGATTTGGTTTCTAAATTTGGGATTTCTGAAGTCCTCAAAACTTAGCATCCTTACTGGTAAAGTTAGATTTGAAAATCTCTGGGTATCTTATATATGGTACTAAGATTGTAACTATAGTAACTACATTTTATTATGAGATAAACTCATTTAGAAAATGACTAGACGGTAAATAAAGTATCATTTATTCAATACCTACTATGTGCCAGGTTATTAGGTGCTTTATATAGTTTATATACTTCAGTAATCACAATAGCCTGCAAGGTCAGATTTGTTATATGTGTTATAGGTGAAGAACGAATAATTTGCTGAAGGTGAAACAGCTGGTCAGCTTTGGAACTTGACCTAACCCAGTTCTGAATCCAAATTCCATAGACTTTACACCATTTTAGTTTCTCTCCAGAAAAGTAGGGATCATCTTAAATGCAAAAACTCTAAAAAATGTCAACTCTCAGAAAAAAACAGGACATTTTTGGAAGTGTTGGGTGTAGTTAGCAGAAGAGCTTGTTAAAATGTGGACTTTTTTGCCACAACTACAGCCTAGTTGAGAGAATCTCAAGTAACTTAATGTCTTTGTCTGGCAAGCTTTTAGTAGAAAAGAACCTGCCAAGATTCATTCATTAGTAGAATCTAAAAATCTGTAAATTTGCCTTTTCCAGACATTCTGTATAAATAGAATTATACAATGTGAACTTCCATAGGAAGTTCAGCTATCATTAATATCATATTGTGTAAATTATCTTGCAGGCATCAAAATGTTCAGGAAAACAGTCCCACTCTGAGCCTTCTTGGAAGTCTACATAACAACTTTAATTGCTTAAAGGGCCACTTATGAGCATGAAGTATACTGATATTTATGTATATCAGTATTCCTAATTTAAAACATAAACAAAAGAGGAAAGAATAGTATAATGATCCTCATCACTCAATACCTAGCTTCAACAGTTATCAGTGTATTGCCGATCTTGGTTCATATATAATTCCCTATAGCCTGCTACTTGCTGTTTTTGTTTTTCAAAGCTTTATTGAGGCATAATTTACATTCCATAAATTAATCCATTGTAAATTTATAATTCAATGATTTTCAGTAATTTATAGACTTGTACAACCATCCCCATAATCCTGTTTTAGAACACTTCTGTTACTTCAAAAAATTCCCTCATGTCCACTTGCTTTCAATCCACCTCTTATGTATAGCCCCAGGAAACCACTTATCTTTCTGTATCTAGAAATTTGCCCTTCCTGCGTATTTCTTTCTTTTTTTAATAAATTTATTTATTTGTTTATTTGTTTTTGGCTGTGTTGGGTCTTCGTTTCTGCGTGCGGGCTTTCTCTAGTTGCAGCAAGCGGGGGGCTACTCTTTGTTGCTGTGCTTGGGCTTCTCATTGCAGTGGCTTCTCGTTGTGGAGCATGGGCTCTAGGCACTCGGGCTTCAATGGTTGTGGCACATGGGCTCAGTAGTTGTGACTTGTGAGCTCTAGAGCACAGACTCAGTAGTTGTGGCACACTGGCTTAATTGCACCGTGGCATGTGAGAACTTCCCGGACTAGGGTTCAAACCCGTGTCCCCTGCACTGGCAGGCGGATTCTTAACCACTGAGCTACCAGGGAAGTCCCGTGCATATTTCATATAAATAGAATCATACAGTGTTTGTTCTTTTGCATCTAGTTTCTTTCACTTAGAAAAATGCCATTAAGGTTCCATTTTATATTTTAACATGTTTGTTGAGTTTTATTGCCAAATAGCATTGCATTATATGGATACCATATTTTGTTTATCAGTTCACAACTTGATGAACTTTTGAATTGTTTTCGGTTTTGGGCTATAATGCTTCTAAGAACATTTGCATACAAGTCTTTACATGGACATAAGTTATTTCTCTTTGGTACATACCTAGGCATGGAATTGTCAGGTTGTATAGTAAGTTTATGTTCAACTTTTTAATATAACTGCCAAACTCTTTTCAAAATGGCTGCACTATTTTACACCAGTTAACCAGCAGTTTATTATAATAGTTCCTTTACATTTCCATACAAATTTTAGGATCAGCTTGTCTATATCTACAAAATTTGCTACATGGATGGCATTAAATCAGCAGGTCATTTTGCGGACAATTGACATCATAACTATTTTGAGTCTTCCAATTCATGAAACAAATATGTTTCTTCACTTATTTAGATAAAGTTTGATTTATTTCAAAAGTGTTTTGCAGTTTTCAGCATATAGATCCAATTCATGTCTTGTTATATTTATACCTAAGTATTTCATTTTTGAGGAGAGCTGTTGAAAATAATATTTATAATTTAAATGTTTTTAAAATTTAGAGTTTCAGTTGTTCATTGCTAACATATAGATGAGGATTGAGTTTTGTGTTCCGACTTTGTATCTTACAAGTGTTGGGACTTTTTTTGTAGAATTCTTGGGATTTTCTACATAGACTTTTATGTCATCCCATAATAGGAACAGTTTTATTTCTTCCTTTTTAGTTTTTTATGTCTTGTATTTATTTTATTGTTTTATCACATTGGCTAGAACTGCCAGTATGATGTTGAATAGGAATGAATAGAGGGGACATCTTTGCCTTGCTCCTGATCTCAGGGCAAAACAAAAACTGATTCTTTCTTTTTTGCTTCCTTCCTTCCTTCCTTCCTTTCTCTCTCTCTTTCTTTCTTTCTTTCTTTCTTTCTTTCTTTCTTTCTTTCTTTCTTTCTTTCTTTCTT
>NW_020837956.1:16871936-16873715 GCF_003676395.1 Aethalodelphis obliquidens | reverse complement strand
GTGTCCCCTGCATCAGCAGGCGGACTCTCAACCACTGCGCCACCAGGGAAGCCCTTTGCCTCACTCTTGTAATGAACAGAGCAGGACAGTGTGGTCGGTGGACATAGGCTGAGACACACCAGGCACTGGCTGACCTGTGTGTACCAGTGCTGACCACACAGAATGGGCACTGAATTCCCTATGTTGTTTGTTGTGTTGTTGGTTTTTGTAGATGCCCTTTTATTAGACTGAGCAAATTCCCTTTCTTTTCTTTTTTTAACATCTTTATTGGAGTATAATTGTTTTTTTTAACATCTTTATTGGAGTATAATTGCTTTACAATGGTGTGTTAGTTTCTGCTGTATCAAAAAGTGAATCAGCTATACATATACAAATATCCCCATATCTCTTCCTTCTTGTGTCTGCTTCCCTCCCAACCTCCCTATCCCACCCCTCTAGGTGGTCACAAAGCACTGAGCTGATCTCCCTGTGCTGTGCGGCTGCTTCCCACTAGCTATCTATTTTACATTTGGTAGTATACATAAGTCCATGCCACTCTCTCAATTCATCCCAGCTTACCCTTCCCCCTCCCCGTGTCCTCAAGTCCATTTTCTAGTATGTCTGCGTCTTTTTTCTGTCCTACCCCTAGGTTCTTCAGAACCTTTTTTTGTTTATTTTAGATTCCATATATGTGTGTTAGCATAAGGTATTTGTTTTTCTCTTTCTGACTGACTTCACTCTGTATGACAGATTCTAGGTCCATCCACCTCACTACAAATAACTCAATTTCGTTTCTTTTTATGGCTGTGTAATATTCCATTGTATATATGTGTCACATCTTCTTTATCCATTCATCTGTCGATGAACACTTAGGTTGCTTCCATGTCCTGGCTATTGTAAATAGAACTGCAGTGAACATTGTGGTACATGACTCTTTTTGAATTATGGTTTTCTCAGGGTATATGCCCAGTAGTGGGATTGCTGGGTCATATGGTAGTTCTATTTTTAGTTTTTTAAGAAACCTCCATACTGTTCTGCATAATGGCTGTATCAAGTTACATTCCCACCAACAGTGCAAGAGGGTTCCCTTTTCCCCACACCCTCTCCAGCATTTATTGTTTGTAGATTTTTTGGTGATGGCCATTCTGACTGGTGTGAGGTGGTACCTCATTTTAGTTTTGATTTGCATTTCTCTAATAATTTAACAGCTTTTCATGTGCCTCTTGGCCATCTGTATGTTTTCTTTGGAGAAATGTCTATTTAGGTTTTCTGCCCATTTTTAAATTGGGTTGTTTGTTTTTTTAATATTGAGCTTCATGAGCTGTTTATATATTTTGAAGATTAATCCTTTGTCCGTTGGTTTGTTTGCAAATATTTTCTCCCATTCTGAGGGTTGTCTTTTCGTCTTGTTTATAGTTTCTTTTGCTGTGCAAAAGCTTTTAAGTTTCATTAGGTCCCATTTGTTTATTTTTGTTTTTATTTCCATTGCTCTAGGAGGTGGGTCAAAAAGGATCTTGCTGTGATTTATGTCAAGGAGTGTTCTTCCTATGGTTTCCTCTAAGAGTTTTATAGTGTCCAGTATTACATTTAGGTCTTTAAACCATTTTGAGTTTCTGTGTATGGTGTTAGGGAATGTTGTAATTTGATTCTTTTACATGTAGCTGTCTAGTTTTCCCAGCACCACTTATTGAAGAGGCTGTCTTTTCTCCATTGTATATTCTTGCTTCCTGTATCAAAGATAAGGGGACCGGGCGTCCCTGGTGGCGCAGTGGTTGAGAGTCTGCCTGCCAATGCAGGGGA
>NW_020837956.1:16602108-16871836 GCF_003676395.1 Aethalodelphis obliquidens | reverse complement strand
CAAAAAAAAAAAAAAAAAAAAAAAAAAAGGGGACCATATATGAGTGGGTTTATCTCTGGGCTTTCTATCCTGTTCCATTGATCTATATTTCTGTCTGTGTGCCAGTACCATGCTGTCTTAATTACTGTAGCTTTGTAGTATAGTCTGAACTCAGGGAGCCTCATCTCTTCAGCTCTGTTTTTGTTTCTCAAGATTGCTTTGGCTATTCTGGGTCTTTTGTGTTCCATACAAATTGGGAAATTTTTTGTTCTAGTTCTGTGAAAAATGCCAGTGGTAGTTTGATAGGGACTGCATTGAATCTGTAGATTGCTTTGGGTAGTATAGTCATTTTCACAATGTTGATTCTTCCAATCCAAGGACACTGTATATCTCTTCATCTGTTTGTATCATCTTTAATTTCTTTCATTAGTGTTGTATAGTTTTCTGCATATAGGTCTTTTGCCTCCTTTCGTAGGTTTATTCCTAGATATTTTTTTTTTTTTGTTACAGTGGTAAATGGGAGTGTTTCCTTAATTTCTCTTTCAGATTTTTCATTATTAGTGTACAGGAATGCAAGAGATTTCTGTGCGTTAATTTTGTATTCTGCTACTTTACCAAATTCATTGATTAGCTCTAGTAGTTTTCTGGTAGCATCTTCAGGATTCTCTATGTATAGTATCAAGTCATCTGCAAACAGTGACAGTTTTACTTTTTTTTTCAGATTTGGACTCCTTTTATTTCTTTTCCTTCTCTCATTGCTGTGGCTAAAACTTCCAAAGCTATGTTGAATAATAGTGGTGAGAGTGGGCAACCTTGTCTTGTTCCTGATCTTAGTGGAAATGGTTTCAGTTTTTCACCATTGAGGACGATGTTGGCTGTGGGTTTGTCATATATGGCCTTTATTATGTGGAGGTAAGTTTCCTCTGTGCCTACTTTCTGGAGGGTTTTTTTTCTTTTTTTTTTTTGCGGTATGTGGGCCTCTCACTGTTATGGCATCTCCCTTTGCGGAGCACAGGCTCCGGACGCGCAGGCTCAGCGGCCATGGCTCACGGGCCCAGCTGCTCTGCGGCATGTGGGATCCTCCTGGACCGGGTCACGAACCCGTGTCCCCTGCATTGGCAGGCAGACTCTCAACCACTGCGCCACCAGGGAAGCCCATCTGGAGGGTTTTTATCATAAATGGATGTTGAATTTTGTCAAAAGCTTTTTCTGCATTTATTGAAATGATCATATGGGATGATCATATGGTTTTTCTACTTTAATTTGTTAATATGGTTAATCACATTGATTGATTTACATATATTGAAGAATCCTTGCATTTCTGGGATAAACCCCACTTGATCATAGTGTATGATACTTTTAATGTGCTGTTGCATTCTGTTTGCTAGTATTTTGTTGAGGATTTTTACATCTACATTCATCAGTGATACTGGCCTGTAGTTTTCCTTTTTTGGGATATCTTTGTCTGGTTTTAGTATCAGGGTGATGGTGGCCTCATAGAATGAGTTTGGGAGTGTTCCTCTCTCTGCTATATTTTGGAAGAGTTTGAGAAGGATAGGTGTTAC
Organism: Aethalodelphis obliquidens; assembly: GCF_003676395.1. Taxonomy (NCBI): domain Eukaryota; kingdom Metazoa; phylum Chordata; class Mammalia; order Artiodactyla; family Delphinidae; genus Aethalodelphis; species Aethalodelphis obliquidens. Next base: position 16,870,292 of record NW_020837956.1, on the reverse strand, counting down.
CTCTTCTCTAAATGTTTGATCGAATTCGCCTGTGGAGCCATCTGGTCCTGGGCTTTTGTTTGTTGGAATATTTTTAATCACAGTTTCAATTTCAGTTCTTTTGATTGGTCTGTTTGTATTTTCTGTTTCTTCCTGGTTCAGTCTCTGAAAGTTGTGCTTTTCTAAGAATTTGTCCATTTCTTCCAGGTTGTCCATTTTTCGGTATGTAGTTGCTTGTAGTAATCTCTCGTGATCCTTTGTATTTCTGCAGTGTCAGTTGTTACTTCTGCTTTTTCATTTCTAATTCTACTGATCTGAATCTTCTCTGTTTTTGTCTTGATGAGTCTGGCTAATGGTTTATCAATTTTGTTTACCTTCTCAAAGAACCAGGTTTTAGCTTTATTGATCATTGCTACTGTTTCCTTCATTTCTTTTTCATTTATTTCTGGATCTGATCTTTATGATTTCTTTCCTTCTGCTAACTTTGGGTATTTTTTGTTCTTCTTTCTCTAATTGCTTTAGGTGTAAGGTTAGGTTGTTTGTTTAAGTTGTTGCTTGTTTCTTGAGGTAGGATTGAATTGCTATAAACTTCCCTCTTAGAACTACCTTTGCTGCATCACATAGGTTTTGGGTCATCGTGTTTTCATTGTCATTTGTTTCCAGGTACTTTTTCATTTCCTTTTTGATTTATTCAGTGATCTCTTCGTTATTAAGTAGTGTACTGCTTATCCTCCATGTGTTTGTATTTTTTACAGATTTTTTCCTGAAATTGATTACTAGTCTCACAGTGGTGTGGTCAGAAAAGATACTTGATACGATTTCAATTTTCTTAAACTTATGAAGACTTGATTTGTGGCCCAAGATATGATCTATCCTGGAGAATGTTCTATGAGCACTTGAGAAGAAAGTGTGTTCTGTTGTTTCTGGATGGAATGTGTTATAAATATCAATTAAGTCCATCTTGTTTAATGTATCATTTAAAGGATGTGTTTCCTTATTTATTTTCATTTTGGATGATATGACCGTTGGTGAAATTGGGGTGTTAAAGTCCCCTGCTATTATTGTGTTACTGTTGATTTCCCCTTTTATGGCTGTTAGCATTTGCCTTATGTATTGATGTGCTCCTATGTTGGGTGCATAAATATTTACAATTGGTATATCTTCTTGGATTGATCCTTTGATCGTTATGTAGTGTCCTTCTTTGTCTCTTGTAATAGTCTTTATTTTAAAATCTATTTTGTCTGATATGAGAATTGCTACTCCAGCTTTCTTTTGATTTCCATTTGCCTGGAATATCTTTTTCCATCCCCTCACTTTCAGTCTGTATGTGTTCCAAGGTCTGAAATGGCTCTCCTGTAGATAGCATATATATGAGTCTTGTTTTTGTATCCATTCAGCCAGTCTATGTCTTTTGGTTGGAGCATTTAATCCATTTACATTTAAGGTAATTATTGATATGTATGTTCCTATTACCATTTTCTTAATTGTTTTTGGTTTGTGTTTGTAGTTCTTTTCCTTCTTTTCTTTTAACTGCCTGGAGAAGTTCCTTTAACATTTGTTGTAAAGATTGTTTGGTGGTGGTGAATTCTCTTCGCTTTTCCTTGTCTGTAAAGGTTTTAATTTATCCGTTGAATCTGAATGAGATCCTTGCTGGGTAGAGTAATCTTGCTTGTAGATTTCTTCCTTTCCTCACTTTAAATATGTCCTGCCACTCCCTTCTGGCTTGCAGAGTTTTTGCTGAAAGATCAGCTGTTAACCTTATGGGGATTCCCTTGTATGTTATTATTTTTTTTTCCCTTGCTGCTTTTAATATTTTTTCTTTGTATTTACTTTTTGATAGTTTGATTAATATGTGTCTTGGTGTGTTTCTACTTGGGTTTATCCTGTATGGGACTCTCTGTGCTTCCTGGACTTGATTAAGTATTTCCTTTTCCATATTGGGAAATTTTCAACTATAATCTCTTCAAATTTTTTCTCAGTCCCTTTCTTTTTCTATTCTTCTTCTGTGACCCCTATAATTTGAATGTTGGTGCATTTAATGTTGTCCCAGAGTTCTCTGAGCCTGTCCTCAATTCTTTTCATTCTTTTTTCTTTATTCTGCTCTGCAGTAGTTATTTCCACTATTTTATCTTCCTGTTCACTTATCTGTTGTCAGTTGTTCTGCTATTGATTGCTTCTAGAGAATTTTTAATTTCATTTTCTGTGTTGTTCATCATTGTTTGTTTGCTGTTTAATTCTTTTAGGTCCTTGTTAAACGTTTCTTGTATTTTCTCCATTCTATTTCCAAAGTTTTGGATCATCTTTAGTATCATTACTTTGAATTAGTTTTTAGGTAGACTGCCTATTTCCTCTTCATTTGTGTGATCTGGTGGGTTTTTATCTTGCTCCTTCATCTGCTGTGTGTTTCTCTGTCTTCTCATTTTGCTTAACTTACTGTTTTAGGGGTCTCCTTTTCTCAGGCTGCAGGTTGGTAGTTCCTGTTGTTTTTGTGTCTGCCCCCAGTGGCTGAGGTTCGTTCAGTGGGTTGTGTAGGCTTCCTGTTGGAGGGGACTAGTGCCTGTGTTCTGGTGGATGAGGCTGGATCTTTTCTTTCTGGTGGGCAGTTCTGCATCCAGTGGTGTGTTTTGGGGTGTTTGTGACCCTATTATGATTTTAGGCAGTCTTTCTGCTAATGGATGGGATTGTGTTCCTGTCTTGCTAGTTGTTTGTAATGGGGTGTCCAGTACTGTAGATTGCTGGTCGTTGAGTGGAGCTGGGTCTTGGCGTCGAGATGGAGATCTCTGGGAGATTTTCGCCGTTTGATAATATGTGGAGCTGGGAGGTCTCTGGTGGACCAATGTCCTGAACTTGGCTCTCCTACCTCAGAGGCACAGGCCTGACACCTGGCCAGAGCACCAAGCCCAGTCATCCACATGGCTCAGGATAAAAGGGAGGGAGGGAGGGAGGGAGGGAGAGAGAAGAAAATAAAATAAGATAAAGTTATTAAAATAAAAAATAATTATTAAAAATAAAAATGTACTAGAAAAAAAAGAGAGAGCAACGAAACCAAAAAACAAATCCAGCAATGATAACAAGCATTAAAAACTATACTAAAAAAACAAACAAACAAAAAAAACGGACAGACAGTACCCTAGGACATATCAAATGGTAAAAGCAAAGCTATACAGACAAAATCACACAGAGATGCATACACATACACATACACACTCAGAAAAAGAGAAAAAGGAAAAAAAAAAAATATCATTGCTCCCAACGTTCACCGCCTCAATTTTGGGATGATTAGTTGTGTATTCAGGTACTCCAGAGATGCATTGTACATCAAGTTGATTGTGGCGATTTAATCCGCTGCTCCTGAGGCTGCTGGGAGAAATTTCCCTTTCTCTTCTTTGTTCGCATAGCTCCTGGTGTTCAGCTTTGGATTTGGACCCGCCTCTGTGTGTATGTTGCCTGAGGGCGTCGGTTCTTTGCTCAGACAGGATGGGGTTAAAGTAGCAGCTGATACGGGGCTCTGGCTCACTCAGGCCAGTGGGAGGGAGGGTACGGAATGAGGGGGCGAGCCTCCGCGCAGAGGCCAGAGTGACCTTGCAACAGCCTGAGGTGCGCTGTGTGTTCTCCCAGGGAAGTTGTCCATGGATCACGGGACCCTGGGAGTGGCAGGCTGCACAGGCTCCCGGCAGGGGAAGTGTGGATAGTGACCTGTGCTTGCACACAGGTTTCTTGGTGACTGCAGCAGCAGCCTTAGCGTCTCATGCCCGTCTCTGGGGTCCGTGATGATAGTCACGGCTCAAGGCCGCCTTTGGAGCTCATTTAGGCGGTGCTCTAAAACCCCTCTCCTCGCGCACCCCTGTTGCTGTGCTTTTCTCCGTTGGTCCGAAGCTTCCTCCCCTCTACCTGCAGTCTCCGCTAGTGAAGGGGCTTCCTAGTGTGTGGAAACTTTTCCTCTTTCACGCTCCCTCCCCAAGGTGCAGCTGCCATCCCTATTCTTTTGTCTATTTTTTTTCTTTTTTCTTTTGCCCTACCCAGGTACGTGGGGAGTTTCTTGCCTTTATGGGAAGTCTGAGATCTTCTGCTAGCGTTCAGTAGGTGTTCTGTAGGAGTTCTTCCACATGAAGATGTATTTCTGACATATTTGTGGGGAGGAAGGTGATCTCCACGTCTTACTCCTCCGCCATCTTGAAGGTCTCCCTCCCTTCTATTTCTAATTTGCTAAGAGTGTTTATCATGGATAGTTGTTTAATTCTGTCAAATGCTATCCTTGTTTCAGTTGATATTGTCACATAGTTTACTTTTGTACACTGTTTATATGGTGGATAATGCTGATTTATTTTCACATTTTAAACCAGTCTTGCATTCCTGGGATATCCTCTGTTTGGTTGTGGTACTTTTTTTTTTTTTTTTTAACGTAGCTTGATTCTATTTGCTCATATTTTACTGAGGATTTTTTGTGTCATGTTGGCATTGGTGGCTGTTGATATTTTTCCCTTGCTGATTGGATTTTTCTGGTTTTTCATATGTAGAGAAATTTTGGATTGTATCCTATGCATTTGAACATTATGGTATGATACTGTCTTGTTTAAATCCCATTGAAAATGTTGAAAGTTTTGTTTTAGCTTGCAGTCAACCCAGTTCAGTACAGGCTGCAAGTTCCAAATAGTTGTGGTTTCAATATCGCTATTTTTTTTTTTTTTGACCACTCTGCACAGCTTGCGGGATCTTAGTTCCCCAACTAGGTATTGAACCTGAGCTCTGGCAGTGAAAGTGCCGAGTCCTAACCACAGAACTGCCTGGGAATTCCCGCAGTTCTATTTTCAAAGCTTTTCTGTATATGCACTACTGAGTGGTCAGTGTGGGATTTGGGCAGTGGGTGTGGCCTGTAGTTTAGGTCTCAGTTTTTGGTATGCTAATTAGGGTCTGACCCTTGCATGCAAAACGTGGGATTGAGTCCAGAAGTCATGAACAACTTCAGGGGGTTGCTTTTTGGAGCTCTTACCTCTCCGTGATCTCCCTGGTACCTACTGGCTTCCTGGGTTTCGCTTCTCAGTCTTCAGGCCAGTTATCTGTGGCTGCAGTTACCCTACTCTTCTGCAGACATCCTGGGACCACACCTGCCTGCATCTTAAGCTAAGCAGAAGAGGACAGAGAGAGCAGAGTTTGGCTTCTCACTCTCACCCTTAAGCAAGGGGATTCCATCTTTGGGGGACCATGTCTCCTCCCATTGGAGAAGAAGTTTTCTCCCCTTCATTGTTTTAGGAGCTTGTAAACCCCTGCTACCTTGACTGGGGCTGTGATGGGGTTGCATTGGAGCTGGTGGAGCAGAGCCAGGGCCCACACAAGGTTGGTGTGTGTATCATGGTGCTGGTGAGTGACATGTGCTTCCTGCTTGTGCTGTGAAATGTGCAGGAGGTGCACACAGCCAAGTGCACGTATGCCATGGTCCTCTACCATGATCCTCTCTTCTGTGGTTTTGATTTGCATTTCCCTAGTGACTAATGATATTGAACATCTTTTTATGGGCTTATTGGCTATTTATAGTCTTCTTTGGAGAAATCTCCACTTAAATCCTTTCCCCATTTTAAAATTGATTGTCATTTTGTTATTGAGGTATATGGGTTCTTTATTTTTCTGGATACAATTTCCTCATTAGATATCTGGTTTGCAAATATTTTCTGCCATTTCATAGGTTTTTTACATTCTTTTTTTTTGGTTTTTTACTTTCTTTTTTTTTGTGGTGCGTGGGCCTCTCACTGTTGTGGCCTCTTCCGTTGCGGAGCACAGGCTCCGGACGCACAGGCTCAGTGGCCATGTCTCACAGGCCCAGCCGCTCCACGGCATGTGGGATCTTCCCAGACTGGGGCACGAACCTGTGTCCCTTGCATTGGCAGGCGGACTCTCAACCAGTGCGCCACCAGGGAAGTCCGGTTTTTTACTTTCTTGATTGTATTTTTTTATGGTATATTTTAATCACAATTTTTTTTTTTTTGATGAAGTCCAGTTTATTTTTTTTCCTTTTGTTGTTTGGACTTTTAGTGTCATATCTAAGAAACTAATGCCTAATCTAAGGTCATGAAGATTTGCCTGTGTGTTTTTTTAATAAGAGTTTTATAGTTTTAGGTGTTACATTTTAGTTGAAGAACAATTACTAGTGTTTTTTATATGATGTAAGGTAAGTGTCCAACTTCCTTTTTTTGCATGTGAATATCCGGTTGTCCTTGCATCATTTGTTGACAAAAACTATTCTTTCTACTATTGAATTGTCTTGGCACCTTTGTAAGAAATCAGTTCACCATAAATGTGAGGGTTTATTTCTGGGCTCTCAATTCTATTCCATTCATCTACATGTCTATTATTATGCCAGCACTACACTGTCTTGATTACTGTAGTTTTGCAGTAAGTTTTGAAATTGAGAAATGTGAGTTCTTCAACTTTGTTTTTCTTTTTCAAAATTGTTTTGGTGGGAATGTGTTTTTACCCTAGGATAATATATATTTAAGACTTGAAGTTTAAAGAAATGACAGGCTTGGATATTTGTGATTCTTATTCAGGCTGTACATTTTTTTCCATCCTGTGCTTTCCAACTAAACAATTATACCCAAATGCTATTTATACTGTTAAAAATGTGCTTTGCCAGCCCCATGTGCCATAGCAATTTTGGGCCCACTGACTTTACTCTTCCTGCTAATCTCCATTCTTAAATCTGCCTAACACATTACCTTTGGATTCATCTCCTATTCTGGTCAGCCCCAGATGAATTTTTGAGCTTTAGATGTGATTTTCTATGTATGTATTTTCAAACTGAGCTTGTCAACATACTCAGACTCTACGTCCTTCTGTGTGCTCTGTGTACACTCCTGCTGGAATAGGGTCATGCCCCACCTCGATACCATGCCCTGGCATCATAGGGACCCTCTGGACAGAGTTCTAAGCTACGTATTGGTATTCTTTCTTGTGGTTTTGTGCCTAAGTCCATGCCTAGTACTAATTGGATGTTTAACTCTTTCCAACCAGTGGGGAACAATTTTGGTGTTGAAGCAACACAACCTTGTATGTGTGTGTCTATGTAGAGATGCTATATTTAGTGCTCCTTTTTGGGTTAAATGGATAGGCTAATTGAATAGATTTATGCTAAACAGTTAAGCCCTTTACATGAAGCAGTTAATTGTCTTTTATACTCTCTGAATCTTTATTTTGACTTTGATTTTTAAACCAACAATACACAATTAGGTTTTAACCCATTTTCAATGAAATGCTAAAAAATGATGGAAAACACATATGTCAATTCACTTGGAAGCTTGTGTGTAGCTTTAACCTAAGTGATGGCTCCCTAACCTGAAAACAAAAAGGCAATTGTCTCACTTAACGCTGTGACATATTCACAGGAGGCAATCCAACCACTGGATTACTGTTTACTGCTTACTGCTTTGTAGATAAGAACCTGTGGGACTTGGAGAGATTTATCAACATTCGAACTATATAAACATACTCTATGCCAATTCTAGGTTATATTTATATTTTAGGTTGATTTCCCAAGAAGCAAGAGGTTCAGCACTTGTACCAGGATGTTTCCATGTTTCTTTTTAAACCTGGAATCCCAGTTGCTTATTGTTTGCAGAGGTCAATTGCATTGTTTTTCGAAATGGGAATGGAAAATTCTTCCAAATCCCTACGAGGTCAGGTCAGGTTCTCCCTGAAGGTTGTTTAAGAGCCCGAGTTTCAGTCAATTGCATGAATAACTTTTTTGATTGTGCCAGGATCAGGATGTTTTTATCTGGCTCAGTGCTCTTTCGTGGGCTCGTCTGGACAAATATAACTAATGTTTTTTTTTTTTTTGCGGTACGCGGGCTTCTCACTGTTGTGGCCTCTCCCGTTGCGGAGCAACAGGCTCCGGACGTGCAGACTCAGCAGCCATGGCTCACGGGCGCAGCCGCTCCGTGGCATGTGGGATCTTCCCGGACCGGCGCACGAACCCCTGTCCCCTGCATCGGCAGGCGGACTCTCAACCACTGCGCCACCAGGGAAGCCCTAACTAATCTTTTTAAGTGAACTTACCTACTTGTCCTTGAATTCTGAAGATGGAACTGAAAAATGGCCCAGGCTGTGACTGAGTAACCCTGTTTCTAATATTAATGGAGAGAGAAGTGTTACATGCCTTAGCAAGGCTGCCTTTAGAGATGAACATGTCTGGTTCTTTTTTCTTAATTTAGACTAAGTCATATAGCTCTTTGAAAGCTTTCTGGAGAGAGCCTCTGCCTAGGCTGTACTAGCCATTCTTTGCCTTCTCCTGCCTTCATTATTCTTGTTCTTTAAAAAGAAAAAAATCAGGTTTTACCCTTTAAAAAGAAAAACCCACAAAGTCTCCATATCTTTAATTTGCACTCTGATTCTGATTTGACAAGTGGCAATCTGGTTTTTACTCCTTTGTATCCTTTCTTGCCATTTTAGAAATAACTGAAGTGATCACAAACACAGAGGAAGCCTCCTTAGGAGAACTGACTCAGCAACCCTCTGCAGAGAGAAAAGGCTATTTTCTTCCTCTTCTTCATTGTGACCAGGGCAACTCAAATTATTTGTCCACAGGAAAGGCCCTGGCTTCCTGGGAGCTCTAATGGGCATGCCAATCAATATTTCTTATACTAATACATCACACTCTTGGTAAGGAATTTCAACAGATTTTCTTTCTCTAAGGATTCAGTTAATAACATTTATACAACACCCACAGCATGCAAAGCATGGTACTGGATATGGGAAAAGAAGGCAGAGAATTGTTCTTGCTCTTTAGGAGCTTAGTTGAGAGAGAGATAAGTATGTTAATTAAGGTTCTCTAGAGAAACAGAACCAATAGGAGATCTATATCTGTCTATATATCTCTATCTATCTATCTTTCTATCTAACTATAGTTGACTCTTGAACAACATGGGAATTAGTGTTACCGACCCTCTGCAGAACCTGTGGTTCTGCATCTTCATGTTCAACCAACTGTGGATCCAACTACAGTAGTACTGTAGTATTTACTATTGAAAAAAATCCACCTATAAGTGGATGCACACAGTTCAAACCCATATTCGAGGGTCAGCACTGTGTGTGTGTGTGTGTGTGTGTGTGTGTGTGTGTGTGTGTGTGTATGGAGAGAGAGAGAGAAAGAATGAGAGAGAGAGATTTATTTTAAGGAATTGATTGGCTCACATGATTATGGAGACTGTGAACTCCCAAGCTAGAGACCTAAGAGAGCCAATGGTATAAGCTGCAGCCCAAGTCTGAAGGCCTGAGAACCAGGAGAGCCAATGATGTAAGTTTCAGTCCAAGGGTAGAAGACTGATGTCACAGATCAAGCAATCAGGCCAGATAAGTTTCCTCTTACTCAGCCTTTTTGTTCTATTCAGGCCTTCAACTGATTGGATGACGACCACTCACATTAGGGAGGGCAATCTGCTTTACTCAGCCTACCCATTCAAATATTAATGTCATCCCAAAACACCCAGAATAATGTTTGCCCAAATATATGGGCATTCCATGGCCCAGTCAATTTGACACATGAAGTTAAATGTAGACAAGGATGTGAAAAACACCAAATAATTTATGGATTTGATAAGCACTGTTTGAGGTCATGCTCAAGTGCTGAGTGATGTTAATCAGAGGCTGTTTGCCACCTTCTCAAGAATATGATGGAGGTCACGAAAGATAGGACAAGGTAGTAACTAGAGTCTCTTTGAAATGGGTCATGCAGGCATGGCAAGGATAGTCAGTGAGTTCGCCCTGGAGCAGGAATCTGAGGAAGACCAGAGGCTAGGGACTAAGCTGATTTAGAGAACAAAGGTGGCAACAATGTGGTCAACTCACACCTCTGAAGTTAGGAGAGTCAGACGGAAGAGTCCAGGCTGCAACCACACTGGGACTCTCAGTAACAGGATTGCATCAATGGGCACTTGCTGCCAGCCAAAGACTTTTTTTTTCCTTTTTTAACCAATCTGTCCAGGTCTATCAAGGGGTGTCTGTTTATTGATATCAAGTGCCTACTTTCTTTTAGGAACCCTCTGATACTTTCCTCAAAGAGTTAATTATGAGGCAGAAGGAAAACTCAGTGAGAACCAGATGCAAATTGGCTCCACTGAAAACTTGGAGGTCTTTTGACCTATAATTCTGTACTTGACTCAGCATGAGATGTAGTGTAGTTTGGATTCAAACAGTTTACATAGGACTGTAGATTGGGCCTTCAGGTGACAGAGACATAAGTGGCAGGGCAGAGTGGGGTGTCACAAAGCAGCTACCAGGAGAAAGTGGGGTATTAGAGTATATAGTATGAAGAGGCAGGAGCTGAGGGAAACTTACAGAAGTCAGAAAACTGTGGAGGCTCAGCATGGTATAGAAACATGCAGTTTTTAGAGTCTGGGGTAAGGAAATCAAAACTCCAGAGAATCAGGATGTATTCAGAGAAGTCAAAATGAGTTAAGTATCAATAAAAAAGGTCCAGGCAAACCAGTAAGAGGAGACAAAGTATATAATTAGTTTTTTTATGCTGTATAACAAATGACCACAAACTTAGCAGCTTAAAGCAACACACATTTATTATCTCACAATTTCTGTGGATCAAGAGTCTGGTCATAGCTTATGTCCTCATTCCAGGGTCTCACAGACTGCAGTCAGGGTGCTCCCAGAGATGCAATTTCATTGGAGGTTTGAGGTCCTCTTCCTAGCTCACTGGTTGTTGGCAGAATTTAGTTCCTTGTGGTTGTACGACTGAGGACCTCACCTCCTAGAAGCTGCCCACCATTCTTTGCCATGTTGCCCTCTCTATAACATGGAAGTTTGCTTCTTCAGGATCAGCAGAAGAACATCTGCTGCTGCTACTTGTCTCTTACCTCTAGAGCTTTTTCTAAAGCGCCATGATTAAATCAGGTCCACCTAGGATAATCTCCATTTTGATGAACTCAGAGTTAACTTATTAGGCACCTTAATCCTTAATTATATTTGCAGAATTCCTCCACGTTTGCAGTATAATGTAATCTAATCATGAGAGTGACATTGATCATATTCACAGCTCCCACCAGCACTCAAGGGGAGGGGATTATACAAGGTGTCTACACTAGGGGGCAGGAATCTTGGGGGCCATCTTAGAATTCTGCCTACCACAATGTGTTGTTAGTAAATCCAGTGTGATCCTCTGACCTTGAGTTTAAGAAACAATTTGGCTTCTCCAAGGGCCTGTTTATGTATTTTCTGTGAGGGTAATAGTGATTATAGCCATGGAGTCTGAGAGAAAGTAAGTAACTGATTATACCTCCGATAGGGCCAGAACGTGTTTAGATGATGGGAATACAATTTATAGGTTTTTGCTGGGATTTAAAAAAATGTGATAAAAGTTGATCTGTTGAAGAATAGTCCATCTTCTCTAAGATCTCTTTAAAAGGGAAACCTAGGGATCTGACATATTCTTTAGAAGTTTTTTAAATAATCCAGCTCTGAGGAGAATCATGGCTGAACTTGAAAGCTCTGGGAAGAAAAAGGTAAGGTTAAACATAAAAGACACATTTTAAATTAAATCTATATACATTGGGGATGGGTTGGATTTTGAGAGAGTGCAGGAAAGTGAAAAGAAATAGGAAATGTCTCTAGGGGTATAAAACAAAGGAACTAGGATGGAGATACTGATTTTTTTGTTCATTTAATGAATCTTTGGAGGACTCTTATGTGCAAAATAATGTGGGAGAGGGGTATAAGGATATGATTTTTCTCTTCATGAGCTTAGAGTATTATAGATGAAGAGGGAGTAGATGAGGAGTTCCTCGTATCAAATGCAGCTGGAGATGAGGATGGAGAAGAGATGTAGGTCATGAACATTGGCATTCTCAGTGATGTGGCCAGAAGTACAGAAGACACATCTCAAAAGGTAGTGGAAATAACTAGAGGATACCCATTTGAGAAGCAAAACTGGAAAATCAGTAGAGAAGAAACAAGTATTGTATAGAAGACAGTAAAAGCAAAAAATTTCCTTTGGACTTTAGAAACAAGGCATATTTAAATGACACTGTTGTTGTTATTATTATTAATAATGATAAAGGCTGTAAAGTAATTTGAGCTTGGATTTAAACAGGTGTCCATGGTAGTGGGTCTCCTATCATTCTATAAAGAGTGCAGATGTTCATCCATATTCCGAATGGCTGACTGAGAAGGAGCCTTAGATGTTTCCTAGGCCAGTCTATCACCATGTAGGACTCCATTTTAAGCATCTGGGTGGTCAAATGCCTCTAGAGGAAGGAAGCTCACAGTTTTCAATTTAGACCATTTTGTTGTTCTATTAAGTCTTCATTCCTGACTTAAGAAGCTTACTTTTACAATAGACATTTCCTTATTGAGTATACCTGCATTAAACTAGGAAGAAGAATTCTAGGGGCCCATCTTTGGGAAAAATACTCATTACAGCACCGTTTCTGGGGGTGGGGTTGGGGAATAAAACTGAAGAGCCTATCGATTTAAGGATAGCAGCTCTTCCAATCCAAGGATCTCTGCTCCTTTTCACAGGCTTTAATCAAACAAGAATCTTCTTTAGGATATTGACCCTTTCCCTTTTATCCTCAGCTTATGAAACTTGTTGGACTCCATCTCTTAATGACAACCACTGGTCTCATATCCTATATGTGGGTAATGACTATAGGAATCCTATAGTCTATATTTTATCTAATTGTCTAATTTTAAATTCCCAATTCTGCATTCTCTCTCTCTTCATATGACCCGTGTGTAATACTTAGTGCTGTCTTAAAGAACATGTATTTTTATGTTATATATCATTTTATATGTCTGTGAAATGCAGTCTTGTTTTGGGAAATGAAATGCTATTATGATATCTAAAATCTACCACACTCAGAGTTTAGAATTATTAATAGAAAACTGCTCTAAAAATACAAATGCACCACTTTATTTTGCAGATTTTTTCAGAGTTGCTGAGTACTTTAATTAATGTCAGTTAATGAATCTAAAATTGGGTAAAAATATCAAGTGAAAAATGACAAGGAATTAGAATATGATTCTGAAGTATTATTTATTGTCACTGTTACGTAGTGATATTTTGCTAAAGTTTGTATGGAATAAAATGTGACTCTTGTACAGTATATATCAGAACGCTAGTGCAATTTTGGAATTTCCATAGAGAATGATGACTTGAAAAATGTATTTTAGCAAGTACCAATGTACTTTATGACAAACTGATTAGTACTAAGTAGTAATGATTATATTCGACAACTCTAGAGCCTACTAAATTATAATCTCCTAAAGGCAGGGATCATGTCATATTTAACTTTGTTTCTTCCACGGGACCCAGACAGTGTGATTCCAGGAATTAGTAAAAAATCATTTGTTGCATTGTGTATTCATCTTAAAAACCAAGTTTTCACTTCCCTAAGAGGATATCATGAGGTAAAAGCTTAGGCTTGAGGAAAACATAATGCCGTCCCTCAAATCGAAGACATGGCCTAGTGGGGTCTGGCCAACCAAAGCATTGTAAGAACCTTCTTGTTTCAGCCAGGAGGAATTCTAACTTCTGTATTATTTCCTAAGGGGCAATAAAATTGTGCTGCTGAGCTTCCAAATCTCAAAGAGGAGGGAGCTGAGTAGGACATAATGAGATGCTTTCCTGTGCCCCCAAAGGCTCCAATATCAGCTTCTGTTTGGCTCACCAATCCCATCCCATGCTTTCCTCCCACTGACTCACTCTGCCACTGTCCCTTCTGCCTCAAATACTGTTACCCTAAATTTTTGCCTGGCCAGACCCTTATCATCATCCTTGCCTCAACTCAAATGTGACTTTCTTGGAAAGGCATTTTCTGGAAATCCTAATAAAGTAGGACTGCCCACCTCTACCAGTTCTCTACCTATTCCAACTCTTTTCTGGTCCAATTCAGAAAGGAAGCTGCCTCCGACTCCATATCTGAAGAATCATTACCTAAAGAGCCTGATTTTGACCCTTACTTCAGGGAGCTCAGTGAATTCCAAAGGATCTCGCCAGTGTCAACAACTCACCTTATCTGACAAGGATGGAAAAGAGCATGGATGTTATAGGCAATCCATCATCACCCTGGATAAAACTGGTCACCTTCTATTCCTTTTTATTCTTTTATTGTGTTTATGACACTATTCCTATAGGAAATTCATAATTATTTATTTGCTTGCTGCTTTAATGTTGATCTGCCCTTGACAGATAACCAGGCGAGCAGAGATCTTGTCTATTGTAGTGACTGTTGAATTTTCAGTCTAAAATAGTGCCCAGCACATGTAAATACTCAAATATTTGTGCTATATAGTTGAATGATAAAGTGGCCCCATTATGAAATGATTACATATGTGAGGACTAATTTAGATGACATGTATATATACTCAGGCTAGCACCTGATACAGAATGGGCAAGCTATAAATGTATGATGTCTCTCCAGCCTTCCTTATGAAGGAGGGTCAACGATCTCTTTGCAAGTGCTACTTGAGCAGCACTTAAATTCAGGTATCACAAAGTTGATTAAGTTTTTCTTACCTGTTTATTTAAACACCAGATAATCTACAACAAAGACCCTGCTCTTTCTCCACTCTTGACAAGTACCTATTTTTGTAATGATTCTTTGACTATATTTTGTAACTCAGAGATTTCACAAAGTTTGAGTATCCTTCCTCCTTAATCAGCCATTGTTAATGAGAATATTATTAAACTATAAAATTAGGTTGACAAGAATGAGTTTTATCTTAATCAGATAGTCTTTATGCTCATTGTATTTCATACACTTTATATTCTTAGATAAAAATTGGTGTACAGATATTTGTATATGTCACAAAATTAGATTATGACTTATCTGCTATATCAAAATAACTACATATCAGTGCTTATTGGCTATATCTGCAAAAATTGGGCCGGCCTGATGTTTTTCTAACAATGAGGTCTGTTAATTAGCTCAGCTGCATACAGATTGGTTAAGCTTGCACACAGTGAATTTATGCCCATTGATTCCTTCTAGTTCTAATTCAGAAAGGGAGATGCCTCAGACTCCAGATCCAGAAAATCATCATTGAAAAGGTCTGATTTTGACTTTCAATCCAGGGAGTTTGATGAATTCCAAAGATTTTTGCTAATACTGTCAATTCACTTTAACTAGCCAGGACGAAAAAGAGTGTGGATGATGTAAGCAACATCACCACCCTGGAAAAAACCTGAAGAGTCATTCAACTTATTTGGAGAAAGCTAGAGTTCCCCTGCCTGTGCACAAAGAGCAGGAAACATCATTGATACCCTAGACCCTTCTCTTTCTCTCTTTTTTATCGTATAGAGCCCTTTGAAAGGTTTCTGTGCAGGCTTCTACCTCCCACATTTATGTGCTCTAGCCATTGCTAGCAGTTGGAGCTTTTTTCTCCCTACTGTTTGGGGACTAGCTTCTCTCTGCTTCCATGAGGAAGAGGCTCAGGGTTTCTTTTTTTTAGCAACTGCATTCCTGGAGCTTAGACTCCAGCCCAGGCTCACTGACCTATGTGAGGGAGTAAATCTACTACCTCAGTCCTAAAGGGCTATAGCATCAGTGCAAAGGACCTAACATGATGTCAGGTTGAAGGGCAAAATCTATAATTCATTATTGTGTAGAGTGGTAGATCATCTGAAACCCACATATATGGATTACTTATATAGCTTCAGTTTTCATAATGCAAATTGGTTGTAACAGGATTGAATAATCAGGGGGGCACTATTTGCATTCCGAGGACCAGTGTAGGTTATAACTTGAACCTGCTTGGAAATTAACATTGTTCCTGAAGGAGGGGGTATGGTGGAGCTGTTGAGTTCTTTGAGTGGGTTTGTGCTTTTTTTTCCACAATACTGAGTGATGAGAAAGTGGAAGAAGCTTGTGCTAATGAGTGGGTTGGAGATGGGAAAGGAGGGACACCAATATGGGCCACAGATATGTGCTCAAAGGCAGCAGCATTTGTTCAGGGGTGTTTTGATTCCATAGCTATGAATAAACACTCCTGTTAGAGAAGTAAGGCTTATCAATAGTTTGAAACCCCCTACTCCCTAGTCCCTTTCTGACATTTATTTAAAAACAGAATGCATTAAGTCCCTGTGTGCCCAGCCTCAGGGACATACTGGCAAACTAAAAGTTAATTATATTCAAACATAATTTTTGGTAGTCCATGTTATTTTAAGAGTCCAAGTTTATTTAGAAACAGGAGGTTGTTTTAGAGCCACAATTCTCTCATTATAGCAGAACAGACCATGTTTCTAATTCTGAAGCTCCCCAAATGCGTTCCAGTTTCCTGTGTTTTCTTTATTTTCTTTCTTTCCTTCACTTTTAGTGTATGTTCTTGACAAGCATCAGGTGGGCACTCATCATGGTCTAGAACTCTAAAAATGTCTGGAGAGAAGGAGATAAAGAAGGTCCAGTTCTTTCCTTTATGGAGCTGACAGTGAATTAAAACTATAAGTGATAAATAATGAGTTATACTATGATATGATAAATGCAGGTATGGACATCTGCCTAAAGCCCTTCAGAGGGTAAGCTACATGCTACAGAGCTAGGAAAGCTGTGAAGGAATCTCACCAACACAAATGAGATAATAATATTTAAATTATAGGTTTGTTTTGGGAATTGAGTGAGATATTCTATCTAGAACACTCAGCACATGGTAATCCTTCACACCTGTTAGTTATTATGATGATTATGATGACATAACTTTGCTTCCAACTAACTCTTGAGGTAAATTTTATTTACAACTGTCTTAACACCCCTAGAATGTTGAACAACTGCCTACTTTCTTTTTCTTCACTCTCTCCTTTAAGAAAATGCTTCCATGTCTATTTTTCTTCTTTTCCCACCCTAGAATACTTGTCTATCAACTTGACTAAATTAAAACAAAAGATCTAAGACAAGAATGTGATGGGAAACGGAATTGCGAAAATGAAGGCAAATAGAAATTAGAAGATTGCAATTCTACACGCATCTTTGCCTAACCACAGAGGTCGGAAAACACATACAGAAATTGCCTATAGAAAACGAATGTTTCTCTTCTGCTGTATCTGAGAATAATAAGATCTGTCAGTGGGGACTGGCTTGGATTTTCCAGCCCATGAATTGAAAGCATGGGACAAACATCGTTCTCAGCATGTCTGTTGTTCTTGAGTAGGAGGACAAGTGGGTTTAAAACAGTAGAGTTTATTTGTACTTACAGGCATTTTTGGGAAAGGTACTTAATATAATATTCAAATGCAACATATAAAATATATTTTTCTAGGGTCAAAAAATGTAGGGATAGCAATGTGCATGGTAGATATAAGTAGATACCATCTTTGAAAATAGTTAGGGCAATAAGAAACTGAAGATGAGCAAATACAGGTGCAGTCTTACTATATTTTTATGACACTTAGTATTCCACTTTTCTAAAGACTTGAAGATGGTTAAGGGACAGTATTGTATAGAGGTTAAGGATACAGACAAAGTCTATCATTAACTATGGGACCTTCAAGTATCAGCTTCTTCATCTCTAAAATGAGAGCAAAATCAGTTATTATATCACAGAACCATGAGGATTAAATTGGAAAATGCTCTTAATATGTTATTTGCATACAATAAGCACTCAGTAGATTTTTTGCTATCACAAAATGAGCAGGTAGCATCTATAATTATTGAATAACATCAGAACATGATGTGGAGCACCCATTTCTAAAGACACAGTACCTTATTGTAATATTGTTCTGTTTCACTTTTCAGCCTTTTTGAGGATAAGGAATAAACTATGATAATGTTTCTGCATAGCTTTTTACCTTAGGAATCTCTTTGTTTTTTGGCTGCTTGGTTGTGTTCCGTGACTTGGGGGGCCCATGACTTTTCTCATTACTTCTAACACGGAAGTGTCACCTGGCACTCAGCCTGCTTTAAATGTGCTAGGCGGGTCTGGACCCTGTAGCTCATTTGGGTCTGTTATAAAAATCAACACTCCCTCTGCAATCTGCCTCGAGGAGACCAAGCCAACAGAAACACATGCTGCCTGCCAATATGGGGTTCGACCTGGCATCTGCACAGAAAGAAATTTCTCTGTTTGCACCAGGTTTTAGTGGCAGTATGTCATTGGGTCATGTTATGCCAAGTTACTTGGGAGCTGAGCTGAAAGCCTGTGCCACACCTGCCTGCCTCTTCAGGTAGTTGGAGGTGTTTATCAGGACAGCTAGTCTCATTCCTTATGTGAGTTGGCATTATACAGGAGAGAAGCTTCTAGAAGTGGCACTTCTGGAAGTAAGTGGCCAGAAGTCTGGAAGGAAAGAATGAATCCTAGATGATATACTGAAAACTGTTGACCTCTGACAAGTTTTTTGTTGTTTCAGATTGATCTGGCTAAGTTTGCAGAATGCCCTAAAACTTCCAATTCATCTTTCACCTGTCAGTTAGCTGTTGCCTGAACACATTTATTATGAGCAGTGCCACTGTCCTGTTTTACAAGGACTTGGAGTGACTAGTGTCATTAGCTCTAAGTGCTCACAGGGGTGGAGCTTTAGCCTGGGCTAATATGATGAGCTGGGGTGGCTGCTGAGATGATGGGGCATGTTTTAAGCACCATGTTTTCAGCACGGGCCCTATGACATTTTAATTTGTCCAGGTACAGATTCTGAATTAGTAATTTTAACTGAACTGACTTGCCAAGTCATTCAAAAAATTAGGTCCTGATACTTTTTTTGTATTTATTTTCTTGGTTCTCTGAATCAGCCAAATCAATTTACTGTGTTACTCCAAAAAAAAAAACAAAAACAAAAAGCACAGTGGCAGTTGCTTATGACAGTCAAGTGGAAAACGAAAAGAGCAGAGGAGTCCAAGCCTCATTTTCTCTGTTAGGAAAATACAGGTTTTAATACCAGCTTCATAAGTTTTAATAAGGTAACTTGGGTAAGGAAATACTTGACAAAATATGTAAAAGTGCTTCTTGCCAAGTCAGCACATTTCCAAAATGGAACTCATGTTGGTGAGAAGAGTTGGATTGGTGTTGGATTTGGAATCATCTGGCTAGAAAGTAGGGTTGAAGCTATGGGAGTGAAGGAGGTCCTGGAGGAGACAGAGGGTTGTGTATGAGTGTGGAGATGGAAAGAAAGAGAGAGAGAGAGACAGAGAGAGAGAGGAGAGAGAGAAGGAGAGAGGGAGGGAAGGGAATGGAGAAGGTGGATAAATGAGAGGAGAGATGTACAATTTAGAAAAGGTGAATGAGAAGATCCTTTTTATCTCATGGGATGGGACTCAGCTGCTGGTTACCCTGATCTTAGAACCTCAGTTCCTATCACCATCTCCATCCCTATCTCCAAAGGGAAGCTTTGCCTCTCTGCAGTTGCTATTTTTTGGAGCTTTCTTATTCCCCCTCCCCATGAATGTGTTTTAAAAAAAATTAGAGTAATTATATTTGTAGTAACAAAAGGAAGTCCAGAAATGTAAGAATACTGAACCAAGACTACTAACATGTTTATTTTCTTACGATAATTTTGCTGCGTGTTCAGGGTTGATAGCAATAGATATATGCAGTAAGGGTGCAAAGCTTGTTTTCAGCTGGCATTCATTCTTATTGGTTGGTGCCAATAGTACAGATTGTTAAAACGTTATAAAAGTCATTTCTGTCTGTATTTAGCCCAATGACCTCCCATTCCTCCTCCATCCAAATATAAACAAACCATCTTCTTAGCTTTTCCCAGGCCTCTTTCTAATAATACCAGGAGCCATCGCCTAGGGTGATGTATGTATGTCAAAGACATCTTCATGCTCTAAAATAAATTCTTAAAATTTCAACTTATTGTTTCATTGAAAGAATGTAAATCCTGCCAACTTCCATAGGAAAATACACTGTTTTCCCCCTTTTCAAAAATAAAACATTAAGTTGGAAGATAATCAAAACCTTGTGTATGAATTAATGTTGGAAGTATGTAAGACGACACCTATTTTGCAATTAGTATCTCTAGAACTTGTAAGAATTAGAAAGGATTATAACAGATGACTTAGTTTGTAAAACAAAGGAGGCAAGCACTTACCAACATTTCTTTTTTTTTTTTTTGCGGTACGCGGGCCTCTCACTGTTGTGGCCTCTCCCGTTGCAGAGCACAGGCTCTGGACGCGCAGGCTCAGCGGCCATGGCTCATGGGCCCAGCCGCTCTGCGGCATGTGGGATCTTCCCGGACCGGGGCACGAATCTGTGTCCCCTGCATCTGCAGGCAGACTCTCAACCACTGCGCTACCAGGGAAGCCCCAACATTTCTGATGTATGCATGATGTCTAACTGGAAAGCTTTGAGTGAAATTTGCCTTAGAGTTCTTTGGTATCCTTAGTAGCTAATGGGAAGTTCTTTATCAAGCTTTATAATAATTTCAGTCCTGAGTGTGAATGCCAGATCCATGGATGTATATTGCTGTCAATTTATTTTCTCTGCTTTGTCCATACCTCAAAAGGGTACCTTGGGAGGCTGAATAATTGCCTTCAGAGATATCCAGATACTAATTTCTGGAACCTGTGAACGATTACTTACATGGCAAGAGGGACTTTGCAGATAGGATTAAGGATGTTGAGATGGGGAAATTATCCTGGATTATTCAGGTGGGTTCTAAATGTAATAACACATGTCCTTATAGTAGAGGGGGAGGAGAGATAGAGATAGATAGATAGGGAGAGATTGAGATTTGACTACAGAAGAGAAGTTGCTGATGTGATGATGGAAGCAAGAGGTTGGAGTGATAAGGAAGGGACATGAGCCAAGGAAAGTAGGAGACTTCCAGAAGCTAGAAAAGGCAAGAAAACAAATTTTCCCCAAGAGTCTGCAGAAGGAAACAGCCCTGCCTGATTTTAGACTTCTGATCTCCAGAACTGTTATAAAGCTGTGTTATTTTATGCCAGCAGGTTTGTGGTAATTTGTTACAGCAATCGTGAGAAACTAATACCGGCAACCTTTTCCTTTCCCCTTAAAACGAGCATCACTGCCAGGGACCAAGAGATTTGTATAGGGAAGTTAAAGACACACAGAAGTAGGGCCATTTTCAAATGTGCTGTCATGGAGCTTCTCTAGGGACAGGTTTGGTGTATGTCATTAATTTTGGAAAGTTCTTCATCATTATTACTTCAAATATTTCTTCTGTCCTATTCGCTGTTCTGCTTTTCTAATTATATGTGTGTTATTCCTTTTGATATTGTAACACAGTTCTTAGATGTTCTGTTCTTTTTTTATCCTGTATTATTTCTTTTCTATTTCAGTTTGAGAAGTTTCTATTGACCTGACTTGAAGTTCACTGATTCTTTCTTCAGTTGTGCTGCGTCTAGTGAAAAGTTCATCAAAGTCATTCTCCAGTTCTGTTACTGTGTTTTTGATTTCTAGCATTTCCTTTTGGTTCTTTCTTAGAGTTTCCATGTCTCTACTGACATTACCAGTCTGGTCTATTGTCTACCTTTTCTGTTAGTGCCTTTAACATATTAATCATAGTTATTTTGATGTCCTTGTTTGATAATTCCAACATCTGTGTCATATTTGAGCCTGGTTCTGATGAGTGCTTGTCTCTTCAAAGTGCTTTTTTCCTCATCTTTGGCACAGTTTGTAACTTTTTGCTGAAAGCTGGCTATGTTGTATGAGTAATAGGTACTGAGGTAAAAAGGTTTTTAGTGTGAGGATTTGTGTTAATCTGGCTAGGAGTTGGGCTATGTTTAATGTTTGTTGTAATTATAGGTAGTAGAGGATTCAAGTTCATCTGGTGTCCTTAGTTTTAATCTCTTCTTTTCGCTTTGGGGCTTCTCTGCGTTGCTTCTGAGAAAGAGTCTATACACTGCAGCTCTTTCAGCTTCTATCCACTGTTATTACACTGGAGGCTTATTGATGTGTTGGTAGCATGTGGAGGAGAGGGTTTCTTCTACAAACTTCTGATTAAGCTTATCTTCTAGTTGGGTGTGTCTGGGGGTGGTGGTGGCTTTCACAAGTACCTGTTTCTTTACTTTTTGGGGTGGCAGTTTACCCTGTGATACCAGTTTTCTGATGGGTTCAAGAAGAGTTGTTGATTTTCAATTTTCCACCCCCGCTTTATTGAGATATAATTGACACATAATATTATGTAAGCTTAGGTGTGCAGTGTATTGATTTTCTACTTACATATTGCACAATGATGACCACCAAAGCATTAGCTAACACCTCCATCCCATTGCATAATTACCATTTCTTTTTTGTGGTGAGAATGTTGTTCACTTTTTCTTGTTGTGAGGATAGGAGTAATGCTTCCAAGTTATTTATATAATGTTGGAGCTGAACTAAATGTATCTCAGGAGCCTAATTAAAAAGGCAAAGATAATGCCTCTTCCCTCAGGAGTAGGTGACTCCTACGAAGCCCTGAATTTCCTCACAAACTTAACTTTTAAGATTCCATAGCAGATGGGACGTGGCCATGTGCAGGTACATTTGATAATGTGGCGAAGGTGGGGTGGAGAGTGGGGAGGAGGGAGATTGGGGATGGGGTGGAGAGAAGGATCCATAACTTGACTGCCTGCAAAGAAGAACTGGACAAGATGGCAGCATGAGTAAAGAGTGTCAGCAAGTGTTGCTGGCTTTTCTCAACTCAAAGAATGAGGAAATGCAGTAGGGAATGATGAAAGGAAAATGTGAGATGGGGTGAAGGGGGCAATTACAAAAGAGGGCATCACCAAAGTTGACAACCATTGCTTACTGTCTTCAAAGCTTTTCATTTTGCCACTCTGCTGCCCCTTGCGGGGGAATCCTTGGGAACTGTATGGTGCAACTATAAATTTTATAAAAATTCAGCTTTTGAGCAAGAGGGAGGGGATATGGGGACAGATGTATATGTATAGCTGATTCACTTTGTGATACAGCAGAAACTAACACACTATTGTAAAGCAATTATACTCCAATAAAGATGTTAAAAAAATTAAGTTTTTGAATCTGTTTAATAAATGTCTATGTAGGCAAAAATAATTTTCCTTCTGTCTTTATACTAGCAAATAGTTTATTTTCTGGTCTTCTCATATCTTCATTGGGAATGTATATTTTATTGATCATTTTTTTCAAGGTTTCAAATCTAACAAAAAGGTATAGTAATTAAGATTTTTGACTCTGCAGTTCTGCACCGGCCATTAACTAATTGTTTGATCTTAGACAAGTTATTTAACTTAAGTAAGCTTTAGTTCTTTATCTGTAAAATCTGGATAACACATATCTTACAGAGTATTGTGAGGTTTCAATGAGATAATTTATGTAATAAATTTGGTTAGTGCTAGGCACTGGACTGGTAAATAGTGCATGCTAAATAATGAGTAGCTATTATATTATTATAGTTTCTATTGTTATGTCTTATTTTTTTCCCTATGAGGAAACCCTGATATGATCTAAAAATGACAAGACCTCATTCCTAGATTTCTAAAAAATCAGTTAATATGATTAATTCTAGTATAGTTGTCAACATTAAATATAAATTTTATTTTAATAAATTTATTTATTTATTTATTTATTTTTGGCTGCGTTGGGTCTTTGTTGCTGTGTGCAGACTTTCTCTAGTTGCGGCGAGCGGGGGCTACTCTGTTGTGGTGCAGGGGCTACTCTTCATTGTGGTGTGCGGGCTTCTCATTGTGGTAGCTTCTCATTGCGGAGCACAGGCTCTAGGCACGTGGGCTTCAGTAGTTGTGCCACGTGGGCTCAGTAGTTGTGGCTTGTGGGCTCTAGAGCACAGGGTCAGTAATTGTGGTGCGTGGGCTTAGTTGCTCTAAAGCATGTGGGATCCTCTCAGACCAGGGCTTGTACCCGTGTCCCTTGCACTGGCAGGCAGATTCTTAACCACTGTACCACCAGGGAAGCCCAGTTAATACAAATTTATGTCGTATGTGTACAATACATACATACGTGTGTATATATGTGCATGCTTATACATGTATATTTGTATATATATTCATATACACACACACTTGTGTTTGCTTAGAAAAAATTCTGGAAGAACACATAAAAAACTGTTTGCACTAGTTATTACTGGAGAGTAGAGTTAGAAAATGAGGAAGAGAATGAAGAAAGTTTTACTTTTTATCTTATACTCTTTCATTCTGCTTAAAATTTTATACCATAAACAGTATTACTTTTTTTTTTTAATCTTAGAATATTTCCTTTATTTCAGTGCATGCCAGATACAGGTCCTCCCCTAAGAGTCATAATTTCTGTGAATATATTAAAGGCTCAGAGAATTCCTACTGTAAATGAAAGTGTAATTTTGTTTTACCTTTTATTCCAAACGTATTTCACCATAGGATCTAGAATTCTGTTTTCTTGGAAGAACATTTACATTTTGAGGCCCACCAGTGTCCTACAGGACATGTTTGGGAAACTGTTCTAGGTTGATGTAGACTAAAATAATATTCAGAGTACCACTTTATGCCTTCTTAGTCTTTCCATTTCTACTTGTTATTGTCTTTTGTGGTACTTCTGGATAACCGTAAATACAATTTTGAGTTTTGGGGAGGTTTAGATCTTCCCATAAAAATACCTTATTCTTCATTTAGAGCACAATGAAACGTTCTATTTTTTGAGGGTAATTACCTGTCTTATCAAAATATCCAATGTGTGACATTCTCTAAAGGGGACTTATTGTGGTTCTCTCTTTTTTTGGGTATTTGTTTTCATTTTTATTTTATAAGTAGTTTGTAACAATTACAGAAAAATCAGAAAATACATACCATAAACATAAAGAAGATAAAAATCACCTATCTAGATTGAGAAATCTTATCTTTTTAAAATCATTTTTTAAATTGAAGTATAGTTAACTTAAAACTCACTTTGATGTCTGATGTATATATAGTGTATGTGTATATACATATATGTATATAGTGTATGTGTATATATGTATGTAGTGTTAGCATTTTCATACCAGTGAATCTTTTCCCTTGCTTTAGAGTCATTTGAGAAAAAGTATCTAGTAAATGGTATCATTTTGTAAAGGAAGAAATAAAACTTGCATGTTTTTATAAACAATCTTTGAACTATACAGATATATAAACAAATAAACAAGGATTGCAATATTTAAGTTAAATGTTTTAATAATTATGCTATAAAATGGGTTTTATTGTGGTAAGATGAGTGGGAAAACAGTCTTCCTATCGCGGTGATTTAAGTAAAGTGCACAGAATAAATATCAGGAACTATTCTGGATATGCTGTTGGAAGCTTCAGCAGAAGGAAAGTGTTAGGGACCAAATGTGATTTTTCATGTTGTCACACTCTTGACTTGAGGTCTTATCAAGAGAAGACTGTGGAGACTTCCTTAGGGCATAGAACACAATTCTGTGTTTTATCAGAAGGGACACAGTTCCTTTCGGTTGTCTGACCAAATGCTTCATATGCAAGTTCAAATATTTCAGGAAAAAATAAAATACCCAGTTAACACCCTCTTCTTTTAAAAAGAGAAAAACACAGCCTTTGGGGTATTTTAGTGAATATGCAGCAAATGCCGTCCTTCTCTTTTGTCACGCACTCAGGATCTAGATGTAAGCACCCAGAATCCCTCTTTCTGTAAGCCTTTCCCAGGCACTAAGGCTCTTTGCATACTCCAATGGAACATGACACCACATAAATCTTGAATTGCATTTTGCATTTAGCTCACATAGGGATGGACTAAATTATATCAAAACATGTTTTCTGGTTCAATGTTGATGATCTGAGCCATGAAAGACATGTTATCAGCACTGACAGTTTACATTCCTCACCAGATAATAAACACAAGCCCAAGAGTTAAATGCTAATGCTGCCCTCCAATCTGTAGTTTTAGAACAGGTTGTATTACTGAGAGACTAAAGTACTGGGGATATGTGAAGACATACACTTTGTTTGATTTCATTGCTCCAGACCGTACTGCCAGCTCTGGGTGGCTGACCCTTAAATGTGTTCACCTCATCAGAAAGAGGGGGTGGCAGGGGTAGGTCAGAGTGGGGATGGATGAACTTTTTCAGATTTATGTCTTCTACTAAAAACATCCCCAGAGCGGATAACTGCAGGCCATGTGTCAGTAGCCTTATCTTTCAAAGAAGAGCAGCCTATAGTACCCTAGACTCAGAGCTAGAAGGGCCTTTAAGATAATGTAGACCAAATCCACCTTCTTATGTGTGAGGAAACTGAGACCCAGACAGGTGATATGAGTTACCTAAGGGCATAACATTTCTGATAAAATAAATCACATTCTTTGTTATAATTACTGAATATTTATTACAAGATAATTAATTTATTTTATTTCTTGAGTATTTCAAATTGATACATGCTATACTTATAAAGACATATAAATCTTTGTCTATAAATCAGTTGGTTGGAATTTAATATCCTCCCTCCTATTTATTTATTCATTTGGTAGTGAATTTAGTCTTACCACTAAATTGTATGTCCTATATGGTATTGATGAACTGTTTTGGTTTCTTAACTGGTTATTCAGTTGCTTTGTAGACAAATATCTTCAGTGATCAGTAGGATGCTAAAGGGTGATCCATGGGTTGGCAGACCACAGTGCACTCCATGATGACTTGTCAGTATCTACTTTGAAACTGTATAAGCCTATCCCTCATCCTCACAAAAATCCTGCAAACTGAGTTTTCCCCTCTGGTGTTATAGACTTTTAAGCTTAGAAAATTTAATAACTTGTACATGGTCACACTCTTAGAGGTTCTGATAGTCTGCTTGGTCTACCATAACAAAATATCACAGACTGGGTAGCTTAAACAACAGAAATTTGTTTTCTCACAGTTATGGAGACTAGAAGTTCAGGATCAGGGTGCCAGCAGTGTTGGTTTCTGGTAAGACCTTTCTTTTTGGCTTGCAGATGGTCACCTTCTAACTGTCCTCATACGACCTTTCCTCTGTGTGTTCATGGAGAGAGAGATCTCTGATGTCTCTTTCTCTTCTTATAAGGACACCAATTCTATCAGATTAGGGCCCCACTCTTATGTCCTCATTTAACCTTATTATCTCCTTCAAGGTCTTTTCACCCAGTACAATCACATTGGGGTTAGGGCTGCAGCATATGAATTTTGGGGAGACACAGTTCAGTCTAAAACAGAAATGGTAGAGTTGGGCTGTGAACCTGAATCTGCCTGACTTCAAAAGTCATGTTTATTCTGTAATACCTGCAGATTCTTAGTGTGTGAAATTAGTATAAAAAGTGGCAACAGTAGTATTTTTCTCCTGTCAAGTTAATGTATTTGTACCATAGTTCAGAATTTAACTCCACTGTGATCTTCCCCGCTGCTCCTGCCATGGTTGGTGGGAATGGCTGATAAGCCTAACTAAATGGTACAAAATAAAATAATCCGACTATCACTGATATACTTTAGCTCCAGAAAAGAGATTTCTTCTGGGTCTGTGAGTGCTTGTGTGTTGCTTGTGTGTTGATCTATCATGTCTGGTTCAAACTCCAACTATCAGAACTTGGCAAACAGGTGACACCATTGACTCATTCCAAACAAGTACAGTCACTTAATATTGACTCTATCCATACAAATATGTATTGAGTGCCTACTATGTGCTTGGTGCTTTTCTAATGGCTGGGGATATGGCAGTGAAAAAGACTGATAAGATCCTTGTTCTCATGGAGAAGACAGGGGACAGTAAGCAGAGAAATAAGAATTTCATACAGGATTGATGCTCTAAAGAAAATGAAGTAAGGTAACCGGATAGAGGGCACTGGGGGTGGGGTAGCATTAGTTTGGTGCTCAGGGAAGGCTTCCTTACTATGGTGACATATAAGCTGTATGATAAGGTGTATCGGTCAGGGTTTTCCAGAGAAATCGAACCAATAGGATGGATGGATAGATAGGTGGATGGATAGATAGATAGAGATTTATTATGAAGGTTGGCTCACGTGTTTACAGAGGTTGAGAATCTGCCATCAGCAAGCTGGAGGCCCAGGAAAGCTGGTAGTATAATTCTAGTACAAACTCGAATCCTTGGCCACCAGGGGAGCCAGTATTGTAAGTCCCAGTCTGAGTCTGAAGTCCCAAGAACCAGGAGTTCTGATGTCCAAAGGCAGGAGAAGGTGGATGTCCTGGCTCAAGCAAGAGAGCAAATTCACCCTTCCTCTGCTTTTTGTTCTATTCAGACCCTGAATAGATTGGATGATGCCCAGTTGCAGGTGGTGACCTTTACTCAGTCCACCAATTCAAATGCTAAGCTCTTCCAGAAACATCCTCACAGACACACTTCAAAATAATGTTTTACCAGCTATCCGGAAATCCCTTAGCCCAGTCAAGTTGAGGGAAGATGACCATTATGGAAGGTGTTAGTCATGAAAACATTGCGGGGTTAGATAGTCCAACCAAAGGAACAGTAAAGTAGAGGCTCTGGGTGGGAAACTGTGATTTGTTTGAGGAACAAAAAGCCAGTATGGCTACATGCCATGAACAAGCAGGGTCATGTACCAAAATGAGATGGGAGAAGTCAGTAGGGGCCAGTCGCAGAAGGCCTGACCCAGTGTGCAAGGGAGGCTGGCATTGATTCTCAGGGCATTGTGACTTTCTTGGCCTGTGTCGTGCAGGAGAGTAACATGGTCTGATTGGCACTGGCAAATAATAATTTTGCAGTGTACATACCACTTTCAATGATTGTAATTTTGTGTCTCTTCTCACAAAGATGCTTCTCATGAGCATCTTCCTGTGAGGCAGAAGGGAGCAATATAGTCTGTGGAGTGATCAATTTAAAATCAGTTTTTGAAGAATTGCTGTACTATTTATATTAATTAGATTATTTATATTAATACAGAAAGTTAGACTGTTTATATTAATAAGGATCTATTTAAGCTTTGCTTATAGTTAACTCATGTCTAGTGTGTCAAGAACCTTGGCCACTTGTTTGTCATTTCCCCTCTGTTTCTCCACTGTTCAGATAATCTGGATGATGTTCTCATGAGAAGTGATATACAGCTTCCTTTCTTACTGACTCTTTTCCTTCCCTCCTTCTATCTACCCTTCTCTCTTTCCTTCTAGTGAAAAAGGCATTCTGCATTTTCTGTCAGTAGGTGCTCTTTCCTTCATGCAAATTCAGCCTGTTCCAATTATATTTTCTGGGCACTGATTTCACTGTCTGCTTATAAACTCCCCCAGTTATCAGAATTCAAAAGCAACAATGGGAGGGAAATCGGAACCTGGCAGATGAATGGGAGGCTAGCAGATATTTGCTGCTTGCCTGAGGTAGCTGTTGTGAGCCAGACTCACCCACAGAAGTCTGCTCTTGGAGAAGGGGCTATGTCGCCTTCACCTGCTGGTACTCATCTGTTCTGGTCTTTGTGTTTTGATGACCAGCTGACCTGTTGTGGGACAGCTGGTGTGGTTTGGGGATGTCTGTAGCTGTTAATGTGGCAGGCTCCCAAAGAGCTTCTGATGGCTATCAGCATCACCCATGTGTGAGCAAGGAGAATAAGAAAGTAGAGGTACAAGACAGGAAAACCAGGGAGATCAAAGGAGTAATGGGGACAGGATGAAAAAAAGAAAAGTGAGAGGCAGTCAAGCTATGCTGTAGATGGTGGGAGGTTTTGAGGGCATAGAAGAGATAATTCTAATTTAATATGATGAAATAGCAAACAAACACTGGAATGCATGATGACAGGGGTAGGGGAGAGTGACAGGATATGCTCATTTGTGCTTGTTCACTGATTTGTCCATAAGGCTGAGAGCTCAACTCTTCTCTGGAAGTAGGCTGCGTGTGCTAGCACAGACTTCTAGAAGGGATCTCTGGTTCTTGGTAGCAGCACAGCATTAATCAAGTGCTATTTTATGAGGATCATCACTGTAAGCATCTGAGTGCCCTTCTTTCTCCTGCAGGAGCATATGTGAACCTGGACAACATACCTCCAAAGCACATCAGCCCTGAAGATAGTCGTGGAGGCTCTCTGTCTTTTTTTCTCCTCTTACTCCTTCTTCCTCTTCTTCTTTCGGTACCATGTGCCCCTATGTACCAAGTCACCTTGCAGCGCAGGTGAAGTATAAATAGAAATCCATAGGACTACAATGGAACCTATTAATAATGAAATACGCTACTCACATATTAAATAACAAATGTGGTACAGCAATATATGTGCTTTCTTAATTAATATATTAAATAATGAGATCTAGTGATACATCTGATAATTTCCATTATATTGAAGTGGTATGAACCTATTTTGAGATATCTGGATCATTTGCAATATAATATGAAAATATTTATGATTTCTATTGGTTATATAGTCACAAGTACCATTGATTTTTTTTTTTTGCTTATTCATAATTTAAACCATGCTAAATTTCAGTCAGATGTTAGTAAAATATAAAGATTTAATTTTTTTAACCATTCAAGGTCACAGACCTCCTATTTTCTGTTCACTGGTCTTGGGTTAAGAGTTAAGAATCACTGCTCTAGTTGGTCCCTGAAGTAGAGAGATTAAGTGGCCAGCCTACCCATCCCCAAATTGGTAGGATGTACTCTGATTCTGGGTTCTTTCCGTAGAGTTTAAAACACCCCTGAGGAAACAGGATAATTTTAATGAAGCCTAGAGCTTTATGTATTCTGAGGGTATGCTGGAGTAATCAGTACAGAACTGGACATTATCAGAATCACCTGCATTAAGGCTCAGAATCCATATAGTCTTCTGGAACTGACCTGCTTCCCCATTGACCCATAGTCCTAGCCTTAGAAGAGACCACCTGAAGGGTCACTGTGAGCTGAAATAATTTGCACATGTGCATCATAATGGCACCAGGGTGGTCCCAATGGCAGCATCCCAAACCAGAAGAACATTTATTCACACATCAAGGTAATTTAGAAGAAATAACATTGACTTTCTGTCTATTGGGATGATTCTTGCTCTGGGCTAGTTTTCATTTGTAAACATCAGGCCATTGTAACCCACATAATATTAGACATGAAGCAACAGATACTCATTTTGGGATATGTTTAACGTGTTACATCGGGAGTACGCAGTATTGCCAGAATGAGTGATTCATTTCCTGCCTGATGTCAGAGCACCTTCCCATGGTCTCAGTGCACAGAGGAATGATGGCCTCACAGAGGGACTGCAGACAAGGGACCTCAAGTTGAAGACACGGAGTCTAGGTCTAAAAAGCCAAGACTGATCAATATTGTGGGTCCTGGAGCTTAAAGAGAGCATTTTATTACAGGAGCTGCTCTAAGGGGTTACAGAAAGGACTCCAGAGCAGATTCTGTTACAGTCTGCCAGTAGTTACTCATGGCAAGCAGAGTAAAATCAACCTCATCTAAGATGGAGGAGGCCTTCTGTGCTCTAGGTTTGCCTTCCCTTGGACCTCATCCTCTTCTCCTCTGTCCCTTTTTCACTGTTCTCCGGCTAAATTCTCTTTCAAGGCCTTTGCTCTGGCAGTCCTTCTGCTCGTCCTGTTTTTCCCCCTCCTGCCCCTTCATTAACTTTAGACCCAGTTTCCTGTCATTCCCCACCCCACTCATTCTACCAGAACCAACTTAGTCTCCTCATGGAGAATGTCTCCCCACTCTGTCCATGAGGACATTCCTTCTTCAGATCTTTGAATTTGCTCTTCCCACTGCCTAAAACTTTCCCCAGATAGTCACCTCACCTTGCTCAGATCTCTGCTCAGTTGTCACCTTCAGGAAAGCCTTTCCTGACCACCCTATTTAAAATGATCTCCTTCCCCTTTGCCCCCCATCCTCTCTGCTTGATTTTTTCCCCCTCTCATTTATCTCCATCTGATATTCCTTTATTTATTTTTGCTGCCTATATCTAGAATATAAGCTCTATGAGGGCAGAGATTTTTGTATTTTGTTCGATGCCATAGCCACAGTTCTTAGACCAACGCTTGGCACATAGTAGACATTCAATACAATTTTGAACACATGAATCTTCTGCCATGTGCCACCATTGTTTAGCTGTACAGGATGGGAGGGTGAGATAGTTCTGGAGGTTTGGCTTCTCCTTACACAGAGTCCTAGTCACCCCCACCAGGTTTATAACCACAGTCTGTACCCCGCTCTCAGAGGTATTACAATTTCTGAGTCTTTCCAGGCTCCTGAGGTGAGAACAGTCTTCCTTTCTTTTGGCTCTCAATCCTCTATTATCTAAATAGACCTTTTCCAAACTTTCTAAGATCTGCAAAGTCAGTTACCTCTTACATATTTTCTTACAAAATTTTGTAGTCCACTCTTGTTCTCCTGTCTTCTTGACCTACCAACTTACAGCTCTGCCTAAGCAGAAAAATTGCTGTATGCTTCAATGCAGAGAAAATGACAAATACAAATGTTCTGGATTTTTTTTTGTTGTATGGATCTGAGATGGTGTACTCAGGAGGAAATGAGATTCCTGGAGAGTTCAAATAGGTTGTATGATTGTGTGTGCGAGACGTCATAGAAGAGACAGAAGCCTGGATGTGTATTTGGACTAGATTATCTTTTTGGTCACTTTCAACTGTAGAAGTCATGATTCACTGATTCTGTGAAATGCTCTGAACTAATATAAAAGGTGCTATGGATACAAAGAGCATCATTATTAGCTCCATTTTTTGAAGTGATGTTATAATCTTTGTTCATTTCCAGTTTTATTATTCTCTTGAGCTTAGTGAATTTTCTCACCAGTTTCCCTTTTGTATTATCACAATATCTAACAACTTTAATCAGCCAATTTGTCTTCACAAAAATTACATGCGTGGCTGTCTCTATGCATAGCACTGTTTTGTTTTTTAAATCTCCATTCAACCATAGCCTCCCTCTCATAGAATACCCAATATGTATATTCAGTTTCAGTGTTTTGGCTTCCCCAAAAGTCCCTTATCTGTTTTCCACAAACATGACTAGCTTTAAATACCATTGTCTGAGAGCATTGTTTTTAATCATTCCATATTCACGTGGAACTCAAATGTAGCTCCATTATCAAGTTTCAAAATTAACCAGAATTACTTAATGGAATCTTTAAATAGATTGTTAGAAGAAATTTTATTCCCTTGTGTTATTTAGTCCCATGCTCCTATTTTGTCAAGAAATATATTCCCTTTTACCTGGCCTTGTCAGACTTGATTATTAACAGGAAGTGCATTAATAAGATAAAAATCTTAGTCAAGATTAGAATCTTATATGAAGCTCAGTGTTTTGTCTGCCTTGGAATTATCTAGAATATGGCCATATACTCAGTTTTAAATTGGTTACATTGCTTTCTTGTTGGTGAACATTCAGCCTTATTGCCACAAGGCTCAAGTTCTCTGGACTTCTGATAATCCATCTTAACAGAGTTTATGGTATTCATTTCTTATCTTGAATTGGTTTTTTAAAGTTTGTTTTGGGAGATGATGATGCTTGCACAAATTTCTAAACACCAAGGCCATGATCTCCTAGGGGGCTACACAGTAGTAGTTGGGACCTTTTAGACCAGACAGAGAAAGTCTATTTTCATGTTTTGCCTCTAAAAGCACAAATGCAAGCTGGCCAATGAATTCATCTTTATTCCTTGTAAAAGTCAGTCCCAGGCCAATCAAAGGAATGCTGAAAGTACAGATTCTTTTTGAGGTTCCATTTAAAAATGATATTTGTTTGATACAGAGAACAGATTAGTGGATACCAGAGGGGAAGTTGGGGGAGGGCAAAATGCTAAAGGGGGTCAACTGTATGGTGACAGATGGAAACTACTTTTGGTGGTGAGCATGGTATAGTATATACATAAGTCGAAATATAATGTTGTACACATGAGACTTATATAATATTGAAAACCAATGTTACTTCAATAAATAAAAAAGTTTTTAAAAAGTGAAATTGATTTATGTGAAAAGTATCAGTATATGGTACCTACCTCTAAAATCTTTTATTTCATTTTGAAATCAGAGGACTTGCCTTTTGTCAGCCTCCATATTTTCTCAAGACTTCCCCTCAGATTATAGCATGTGTTGGGGTTCTAATTCCTGAATCTACTTCTCATAGACATTCTGCTTAATATTACTGAACTTCAGTTTATGTGCATGAGAAATTAGATTTCTAATGCCTATGTTTGTGTTGTTAAAGCAAATAAAATATAGCCAAAACTAAGATGAAATAATTTTAGAACTATCCATTATTTGGTGTTATGTTTCTCTGCTTCTTCCATTGGCATGAGTAATTTATATCTATCTGTGTATTAGTATTGTAGACAGACACTTTATAGATAAGAGACTAGGAGAACCTAATTACAAGCTTTAATCTGAGAATGACTGTTTAATTACTCAGATACTCAGTTTTTCTATTTGCCCACAGAAACAGCCAAATATAGGCATATTTAGCTCTAACAATGGCTGTGTTTCCCTAAATTTGCATTTAATCAATTGCTGGCAAATCAAATCATATTTCTAGTACATGGAGGTAGGATGTGGAGGTGGCATGCTCTTTAAAGAAAACTTTTTATGAATTAAACAGCTAACTCCCTAATGCACCTGCCTTTATAAATTTGGATTTTTTAATAATGGGTTTTGGTGAAAGAGTAATTCAGGTTTTATAAATGAAGTCATATTTCGAATGTACTACAAGAGCATTCTTTTAAAAACTGTTACTTTATCTTGAATCCTTCTATGAATATGTTTTCTGATTCATTTCATATTTATACTTTTGACAAATTTTGATTTTTATAAATCAATTTTAGTTTTTTTTAAAGTGGGGGACAGCTGGATTACTCCTCTTTATCCTACAGATGCATAATATAGGGTAATTGGTTAATATCCACAGCTTTCTAGAGAGATGAATAAAACATTGAGCTCTGTATAATTGAGAGGATATTTCCTCTCTCACCTTTTCTCCTCACATGCAGGTGAGTTTGTTGTGGTTGAAAAATTGGCAGGGAAATGTTACTGGTTAATTTCTCTGTCTCAAGATAGAGTGTTCTCTTCAAGATACATTTTTATTTTATGAAAAGAAATAAAAATAATTCAAGTAGAAGTAAAAGAAAACAAGTACAATAGAAACTTGAAAATTACAAATTTATTACAAATAAAAGAACTAGCATAGGAACAAAAAAAAGTCCTGAATTTTCTGTAATGATTAAATTTCTTTTTAAGCCTGGAGTACAGTAGTGAGAACGAACACACACTTTCCACTCTTCCATCTCTTGTATGTTTCATTTTCAAGCATAAGGAACTTCTGTATCATCTCTGAACTATTCTAGGAAACTTTCAAAACTTTCTCAGTCCCTGATGTTCAGCCTTACCTCTCCCTGAACCCCTTCACCACCCTCTCTCCCTGGTGTGCTCAGGCACACACACACAGACACCCAGACACAGGTATCTCTGCTACTCTTTCTTACTTGGGTTTGTACCACATTTTCACTGAGTTCTCTAAGTAGGTGATATTAACTTTCTTCATTGTGCAAATGAGGAAACCACTGGTATCCCAGGCATTTCTCAATCTTCTGTTTGTAATATAAGATGTTTGAAGGTTCTGGAAATATTGCAACTGAGATGAGGATCTTCCTTTTTTGCTGCCTTAGCCTTGTGTGGGCTTAAAGGTGGCTCTTGAAAGCAATGGATGTTCTCTACAGGGAAAAGGCTTTAACTTAAGAGCAAAGGTCAAAGAGTTGACCCTCTGTACTCTGGTTTCAGTCTCTTGCTTAGGCTGTGAGGCATATTTAAGGACTGAGAAATCTGGGTTCTGGGTCCTCATTTCTAGAAACTGATCATTATCTTTTTATAGAATATTCTCATGCCTAAAAACCTTGCAGGCTTCCATCTGATGCTCCTTTCAGGGAACTGTTTAGACCTTGCCCAGGTATGGGGACTCTTTAGCAGTTCTTTACTATTGTGTAGGAAAGTAGGCTCCTGTTAGATTGATATTGCCTCCTTCCTGTAGGTTATAGTGTCCTCAGTTTATATCAGCTGATGGAAATGCCTCTGGGTAAATGAATCAGCTAGTAAGGCTACTGTCATTGACAGGAAAAGACCCTCCCTCCGACCTGCCAAAAATAGAACATAAAGGGTAAGAAATTTTCTGATGGCACCGAGGTCTAGGGAATCTTTGAAGCAGAAATCTTAGGGATCCTGCTTAGCTACTGGCTCAATATGGGACCTTGGGTAAGTTGCTTCTCTTTCTGGA
Source organism: Aethalodelphis obliquidens (assembly GCF_003676395.1). Lineage (NCBI taxonomy): Eukaryota > Metazoa > Chordata > Mammalia > Artiodactyla > Delphinidae > Aethalodelphis > Aethalodelphis obliquidens. Next base: position 16,834,275 of record NW_020837956.1, on the reverse strand, counting down.
CCTCTAGTCTAAAAATAAAGTAATTTTGTCACTAGGGAAATAGCTTATACCTATTGACATTTTTCTTTGTTTTGATTGTTTTTAAAACAGCTTTGAATTTATTGAGATATAATTCACATACCTACAATTCACCCATTTACAGTTTCAAATTAATGTTTCTTAGTATATTCATAGCATTGTGCAACCATCACCATAATCTAATTTTAGAACACTTTCATCCTCCCTCGCCCCCAAAAGAAACCCTATACCCATTAACATTAAATCCCCATTTCCCTTCTGTCTTCTTCCCCCAGCCCTAAACAACCCCTAATCTACTGTTTGTCTCTATACATTTTCTTATTCTGGGCATTTCTTGTAAATTGATTTGTACAATATATGGCCTTTTGTGACTGGTTTCTTTCACATAGCATAATGTTTTCAAGTGTTAAACATATTGTAGTATGTGTCAGTACTATATTCATTTTTATGGCTGAATAATGCTCCTTTGCATAGTTATATCACATTTTATCCATTCATCAGTTGATGGCCATTTAGGTTGTTTCTGCTTTTTGACTATTTGTACTGAGATAAAAATCCTCTATCACATATATGATTTGCAAAGGTTTTCTTCCATTCTGAGTTGTCTTTACACTTTCTTGATGGTATCATTTGCAGTGAAAAGTTTTAATTTTGAGGTAGTCAATTTCTATGTTTTTTCTTTTTTTACCCACCTTTTGGTGTCATATCTAAGAAACCATTGCCTAACGCAAGGTCAAAACATAAAGACTTACTCTTTATGTTTTCTTATGAGAGTTTTATAGTTTTAGCTTTTATATTATGTCTGTGATCCATTTGTTTGTCTTTCATTTCAGAGTTGACCTAAACACTGAATAATATCCTTGGAAAGAAATGGTCAAAATGGCCCAACTCCTAGTAGAGCCAAATAATGGAAAAGTTGACAAGGATTGCAGTATGTGCTGAATATTGTTTCAAGCAGTTGTATCATGATTCCATGCTCCCATCTATGTTTTCTTTACTTATACCTCTGCTATGGTACGTTTTAATTTTAATTTTGTTCTCTCACTTTGCTGGTCAATTTAAGAAATAGTTTCCATATTCAAGTCTGGAACTGATAGCTAATGGGTACTGAAATAAAGCATACCTTGTTGCTATTGCATTATTATATTTTTCTATGATTTTTTTGCTCTTTAGTCTACTTACTACCCAAACCCTAGTCTTTTATCATCCTCTAAAATCATTTTCAGTTTATCATTTTCACATGACTATAAAATGTGCCTTTTCCTAATCTCTTTAGTTTCTCATTTTTATTATTATTTTCTGGACGATATTTTTTAAATCCTTCATTCTTTGACAGGGATTAAAAAAAAAGATAATAATGTTGTTCCATATAATTATTCTGCAGTATTTACAGCTCTTAATATGTTAAACAGCAAAAGATTTATGCTTGACCTTTTCAGATGAATATCAACTGGGTTAAATTTACTAATTAGCCAATGATCTGACCTCATTGGTGCTTCCAGCTTAGTGATCCCCACCCCCAACACATAAAGCTCAAGTGTTAATCTGAACAAGAGAATGAGAAAATTAACTACTGAAGACATTTAGTAATGGTCTGGCTTTCCAGTATTAGCCATATCTTGCAAATCCTTGACCTCCATGTTTCTTTATAAAGTTAGTCACACATGTTATTAAGGGAGCTCTTGGACTGTTACCTTCACTTCTAGGGAAGCAATTATCTCTACTGTACTTAGAGAAACTGTATCCCACATAGTGGTCCTACTCCCTAGGAAAGAATCTGCTGGAATTCAAAATACAATTACCACACTTGAACACCTTCCTATATCCTGTAGCTGACCATTATTAATGGCATCCAATTATTCATAGCAATCAAGCAGCTGACCTTGATAAACAGATCACAGCAATGGGTATTTGACAGTCAGTATGCTGGCTGGGCATAATAGGAGGAGACAATGTCATATCCTGGTCGTCTTGAGCGAAAACAGCATGTCACTGACAGACTTATCAGAATACTATAATAACTTGATTGCAAGATTTAGCATGTCATTATTTTAAAAGCATATATTTAGATATACTGGCAGGAGCACAAAAAAAATATTGATACAGGTAAGCTTGGCTTTTGGGAATCTCTGGCTTACCTGACATCGCTGCTAATTAACTGCATGACCTTTGGTAAGTCATTAGGTTTTCTAAGTTTTAATTTCCTCAATTCTAAAATGAGGGCATTTTGCCTACTTTCAAGGTTAGTTGTGAGGATTAAATGATATAAAAATTATGAAACCATCAGGTAAGCAGAAATTGCCCCATCATTGTCTGTTCCCTGTCCATAGAGTCAGCCTGAACCCCAGCTCCAGCAGAGGTAAAGGGCATAGCACAAAAGCCTTTTTATTCTTCACCAAAATGCAGGATAGGTTCTGACTCTCACATGAATGCTGCTTTTTTATTCTGCTTTCTCCACAAGCCCACAAGTCAAAGGTTTTCCTTTGTTGTGCGGTGGTATTAAAGTGTAATATTTGTTCGTGGTGAAGGAGCCTAAACATAAAAACTGACATAAATTTCCAGGTGGTTGGCTTTTGACCCTTCCATTTCCTTGACTGTATTTTCCCCTTGAGTTGGCATGATGTATAAGAGTTCTGATCCAGCTGCAGAAAGGAGCAGATTGTTTACTTATGGAAGTACATTTATTCTCTCACGTCACTAGGGGGGTGATTTTCACAAGGGATTAACTTTATGTAAATTTTGGGCTATGTGATTTGAAGGGGGATGGAGAAATTCACACAGTTTATATCCACTAGAGGGTCATTGGCATGTCTAATTCAAAGTGGCCAGAGAATTCCTTCATTATGTCCTACTTCCTTGTCTCCATTTGAGATGCTCCAGTTTCATTTACATCCCAATAAGAAAAAAGTATTCCATACTTTTATAAGATTGCTAGAGTAAAGATAAAAAAACTCTTTAGAATTTCTTATACACACTGCTTATCAGTGGCGGATATGCAGTGAGTTAATTTGCCATGAACACTCTGAAGCATCAAGCAAAATCTACTAAGAGAAACAGGAATTTAATTTTAGAGAAGGTGGCTAATAGTGTTAGATTAGCCCGGAACATAATTGGGAATTGTGAAATAGCTTCTATTTTTGCACTCCAGGTGGACCATATGCTACGTAAGCAGGTAAAGGGAAACAAGGGATTTAGTGGTGGCTCAGGATTCTGGTATATTCAGCCTGCAAGGTTGGGCAGTTCAGAAAGTAGCCCTGTCTGCTTTGTAGGCAATAAAATGCCAGGTTAAGGGCATAGTGTTAAATCCTGACAGACTGAATTTCAAATGTTAGTTTTTCCACTTTATTTATTAAAATTTTTTAAATCTGAGAAATGACAGTAACTGTCAGGACTTAATGAAATCATAAATGCACAACTATCTAGATGCTAAGTGTAGTGAGTTACATAGTAATCCCCCAAAAGATATGTCATGTCCTAAGTCTTAGAACCTTTGGCTGGGACCTCATTTGCAAAAAAGGATCTTTGTAGATGTAATTAGGTTAAGGATCTTGAGATGAGACCATCCTAGATTAACCTGGTGGGTCCTAAATCCAAAGACAAGTGTCCTTATATGAGACAGAAGATAAAAGACAGACACACCGAAGAGGAGACCATGAAGACAGAAGCAGAGTTTGAAGTGATGCAGCCACAAGCTAAGGAATGTCAAAAGCCACCACAAGCTGGAAGAGACAGGAACAGAATCTCCAATAGAGGATCTAGAAGGAGTGTGGCCCTACTGACACCTTGATTAAAGACTTCTGGCTTCCAGAGGGCACACAGCAGAAGCAAGAAGAACTACAATCCTACAGCCTGTGGAACGAAAACTATATTCACAGAAAGATAAACAAAGTGAAAAGGCAGAGGACTATGTACCAGATGAAGGAACAAGATAAAACCCCAGAAAAACAACTAAATGAAGTGGAGATAAGCAACCTTCCAGAAAAAGAATTCAGAATAATGATAGTGAAGATGATCCAGGACCTCGGAGAAAGAATGGAGGCAAAGATCGAGAAGATGCAAGAAATGTTTAACAAAGACCGGGAAGAATTAAAGAACAAACAGATGAACAATACAATAACTGATAGGAAAAATACACTAGAAGGAATCAACAGCAGAATAACTGAGGCAGAAGAACGGATAAATGACCTGGAAGACAGAATGGTGGAATTCACTGCCATGGAACAGAATAAAGAAAAAAGAATGAAAAGAAATGAAGACAGCCTAAGAGACCTCTGGGACAACAGTAAACGCACCAACATTCACATTATAGTGGTCCCAGAAGGAGAAGAGAGAGAGAAAGAACCCGAGAAAATATTTGAAGAGATTATAGTTGCAAATGTCCCTAGAATGGGAAGGGAAATAGTCATGCAAGTCCAGGAAGTGCAGAGTCCCAGGCAGGATAAACCCAAGGAGAAACACGCCGAGACACATAGTAATCAAATTGACAAAAATTAAAGGCAAAGAAAAATCATTAAAAGCAACAAGACAAAATGACAAATAACATACAAGGGAACTCCCATAAGGTTAACAGCTGATTTCTCAGCAGACTCCACAAGCCAGAAGGGAGTGGCATGATATATTTAAAGTGATGAAAGGGAAGAACTTAAAACCAAGATTACTCTACAAGGATCTCATTCTGATTCGACAGAGAAATCAAAAGCTTCACAGACAAGCAAAAGCTAAGAGAATTCAGCACCACCAAACCAGCTCTACAACAAATGCTAAAGGAACTTCTCTAAGCGGGAAACACAAGAGAAGAAAAGGACCTACAAAAAACAAACCCAAAACAATTAAGAAAATGGTAATAGGAACATACATATTGATAATTACCTTAAATGTGAATGGGTTAAATGCTCCAACCAAAAGACACAGGCTGGCTGAATGGATACAAAAATAAGACCTGTATATATGCTGTCTGCAAGAGACCCACTTCAGACCTAGGGACACATACAGACTGAAAGTGGGGGGATGGAAAAAGATATTCCATGCCAATGGAAATCAAAAGAAAGCTGGAGTAGCAATACTCATATCAGATAAAGTAGAGTTTAAAATAAAGAATGTTACAAGAGACAAGGAAGGACACTACATAATGATCAAGGGATCAATCCAAGAAGAAGATGTAACAATTATAAATATATATGCACCCAACATAGGAGCACCTCAATACATAAGGCAAATGCTAACAGCTCTAAAAGAGGAAGTCGACAAAGACACAGTAATAGTGGGGGACTTTAACAACCCACACCAATCATCAAGACAGAAAATTAATAAGGAAACATGAGCTTTAAATGACATAATAGACCAGATAGATTTTATTGATATTTATAGGACATTCCATCAGAAAACAGCAGATTACATTTTCTTCTCAAGTGCACACAGAGCATTCTCCAGGATAGGTCACATCTTAGGTCACGATCAAGCCTCAGTAAATTTAAGAAAATTGAAATCATTTCACGTATCCTTTCCGACCACAATGCTCTGAGATTAGAAATCAGTTACAGGGGAAAAAACGTAAAAAACACAAACACATTGAGGCTAAACAGTACGTTACTAAATAACCAAGATATCACTGAAGCTATCAAAGAGGAAATCAAAAAATTTCTAGAGACAAATGACAATGAAAACACGATGATCCAAATCCTATGGGATGCAGCAAAAGCAGTTCTAAGAGGGAAGTTTATAGCAATACAATTCTACCTCAAGAAACAAGAAAAATCTCAAATAAACAATCTAATCTTACACCTAAAGGAACTAGAGAAAGAAGAACAAACAAAACCCAAAGTTAGTAGAAGGAAAGAAATCATAAAGATCAGAGCAGAAATAAATGAAGTAGAAACAAAGAAAACAATAGCAAAGATCAATAAAACTAAAAGCTGGTTCTTTGAGATGATTAAACAAAATTGATAAACCCTTAGCCAGACTCATCAAGGAAAAGGAGAGGACTCAAATCAATAAAATTAGAAATGAAAAAGGAGAAGTTACAACAGACACCACAGAAATACAAAGCATCCTAGGAGACTACTACAAGCAACTCTATGCCAATAAAATGGGCAACCTGGAAGAAATGGACAAATTCTTAGAAAGGTATAACCTTCCAAGACTGAACCAGGAAGAAATAGAAAATATGAATAGACCAATCACAAGTAATGAAATTGAAACTGTGATTAAAAATCTTCCAACAGGGCTTCCCTGGTGGCTCAGTGGTTGGGAGTTTGCCTGCCGATGCAGGGGACACGGGTTCGTGCCCTGGTCTGGGAGGATCCCGCATGCTGTGGAGCGGCTGGGCCCGTGAGCCATGGCTGCTGAGCCTGCGCATCTGGAGCCTCTGCTCTGCAGCGGGAGGGGCTGTGGCAGTGAGGGGCCTGCATACTGCAAAAAAAAAAAAAAAAAATCTTCCAACACACAAAAGTCCAGGACCATATGGCCTCACAGATGAATTCTATCAAACATTTAGAGAAGAGCTAACACCTATCCTTCTCAAACTCTTCCAAAAAATTGCAGAGGAAGGAGCACTTCCAGACTCATTCTATGAGGCCACCATCACCTTGATACCAAAACCAGACAAAGATACTACCAAAAGAGAAAATTACAGACCAGTATCACTGATGAATATAGATGCAGAAATCTTCAACAAAATACTAGCAAACAGAATCCAACAACACATTAAAAGGATCATACACCACGACCAAGTGGGATTTATCCCAGGGATGCAAGGATTCTTTAATATACGCAAATCAATCAATGTGATACACCATACTAGCAAACTGAAGAATAGAAAGCATATGATCATCTCAATAGATGCAGAAAAAGCTTTTGACAAAATTCAACACCCATTTATTATAAAAATTCTCCAGAAAGTGGGCATAGAGGGAACCTACCTCAACATAATAAAGGCCATATGTGACAAACCCACAGCAAACATCATTCTCAGTGGTGAAAAAGTGAAAGCATTTCCTCTAAGATCAGGAACAAGACAAGGATGTCCACTCTCACCACTATTATTCAACATAGTTTTGGAAGTCCTAGCCACGGCAATCAAGAAGAAAAAGAAAGAAAAGGAATACAAATTGGAAAAGAAGAAGTAAAACTGTCACTGTTTGCAGATGACATGATACTATACATGGAAGTCCTAAAGATGCCACCAGAAAACTAGTAGAGCTCATCAGTGAATTTGGCAAAGTTGCAGGATAAAAAATTAATGCACAGAGATCTCTTGCATTCCTATACACTAACAACGAAAGATCAGAAAGAGAAATTAAGGAAACAATCCCATTCACCATTGCAACAAAAAGAACAAAATACTTAGGAATAAAGCTACCTAAGGAGGTAAACGACCTGTGCTCAGAAAACTGTAAGACACTGATGAAAGAAGTCAAAGATGACACAGACAGGTGGAGAGATATACCATGTTCTTGGATTGGAAGAATCAACATTGTGAAAATGACTATACTACCCAAAGCAATCTACAGATTCAGTGCAATCCCTATCATTCAGTGCATCCCTATCAGTCTCTATTTCTGCCTTGCAAACTGGTTCTTGTGTACCATTTTTCTAGATTCCACATATATGCATTAATATATGATATTTGTTTTTCTCTTTCTGACTTAACTTCACTCTGTATGACAGGTTCTAGGTCCATCCACCTCACTACCAGTGACTCAATTTCATTTGTTTTTATGGCTGAGTAGTATTCCATTGTATATATGTGCCACATCTTCTTTATCCATTCATCTGTTGATGGACACTTAGGTTGCTTCCATGTCCTGGCTATTGTAAATAGTGCTTTAGTGAACATTGTGGTACTTGACTCTTTTTGAATTATGGTTTTCTCAGGGTATATGCCCAGTAGTGGGATTGTTGGGTCATATGGTAGTTCTATTTTTAGTTTTTTAAGGAAGCTCCATATTTTTCTCCATAGTGGCTGTATCAATTTACATTCCCACCAGCAGTACAAGAGGGTTCCCTTTTTTCCACAACCTCTCTAGCATTTATTGTTTGTAGATTTTCTGATGATGGCCATTCTGACCAGTGTGAGGTGATACCTCACTGCAGTTTTGATTTGCATTTCTCTAATATCATTGACTTTAGACAGTTTAAGTATAATGTGTGTTGAAGAAGGTGTTTTTACATTGAGATAATTAGGTATTTTCTTAGCTTCACGGACTTGTATATACAGTTCCTTTTCCAGGTTTGGGAAGTTCTCAGCTATTGTATTTTCAAATAAACTCTCTGCTCCCTTTACCCGTTCTTTTCCATTTGGGATACTCATTATCCTTATGTTGCCTTTCCCGGAGTTGGATAATTCTTGTAGTTTTCTTCATTAAAAAAAAAATTCTCTCTCCTCTTTTACCTGAATCATTTCTATATTTCAGTCTTCAAGCTCACTGATTTTCTCTTCCATATGGACTACCCTATTTCCAGTGCTTTCTGTTGCATAATTTATCTCATTTACTGAGTTCTTTAGCTTCAGAATTTCTGTTTGGTTCTTTTTGTAGAGTTTCAATCTCTTTGGTAAAGTATCCCTTCTGTTCATTAATTTTATTCCTGAGTTCATTGAACTGCCTTTCTGAGTTTTCTTGTAGCTTGCTGAGTTTCTTCATGACAGCTATTTTGAATTCTCTATCAGTTAGATTACAAACTTCCATGACTTTAAGTTTAGATTTTGGAGAATTGTCATTTTCTTTTTGTTGTACCGTGTTACGATGATTTTTCATGGTGCTTGATGATTTGTTCCTCTGCTGGCACATTTGAAGTAGCTAACACATTTTTTTATTTAGGCAATGCTTTTTAAATTTTGATTCTAACAATTCAACAGCTTGGTAATTACAGGATTTTCTTTTGTTTTTCAGTGGGTGGTGCTATAGCTCAAGTTTTTGGTTTCTCTTACCTGAGCTGCCTCTGGCTGTATTTCCACCCTCTACCACTTCTGCCCGAAGTTATGCCAGTGCACTCATCATCATCACTGTTTGTGCCTCTGGGGTCACTGGTGCCCTGCTGCTGTCAGTGTTGCTGCTGTTGCTGGTATTGTTGCTGGGTTCACCAGTATCATGGGGGCCTGAACAATGTCCAGGGTTGCAGAGGTTGTGGCTACTGACACCATAGCAGGGGAGGAGAAGTGTGTGTAGGGAGCTGGGTGCCTCTGCCATGTCTGGCATCGTGGGATTCTCAGGTGTCACAGCTGCAGGCAACAGGGCTGGAGTCATGGGCACTGCTGCAGCTGAAGGGACTGGGTTGTTGGCCCTGTGGCTGCTACTGCCCAGTTCCCTGTGGCTACAAGTGCCTCTGTGGCAAGGAAGGTAGAGTTGTGTGCTCCACCTCCCCTGCTGCTACCAGGTTCTCTGGGTTGTGGGCTCAGCTCCTGGGGCCTGGGGGCTGGGATCATGGCCACCACCTCCACTGTTCCCCGGTCTGCCTCCTTCATATGTTTCAATCCAGACACCTTCAGATGTGCAGTTGTGTGGGTCCCTCTGGTGTCTTTGTGTGCTGGGCAGAGGAGATTTTGTTAAGTTATGGAGGTTGTCCTGTCCTAGTTGTAGACTGAAGGGGAGAGACAAAGGGAGTGTCTCACGCTGCCTTGATGCTGATGTCACCAATCACTAAAAACTTTTAAAAGAATACTATATGATGGGCATGGTGAACAATATGTATAGACCCCAGCCTCACTGAGTGTACTTTTTAGTGGGGGATACAGACAAATAGAAAATAAATTCTCACTGCAGTAAGTGCTGTGAAGAAATATCTTTGGGTTTTGGGACAGAGAAGAATAAGGTGGATTAAATAGGGTAATTGAGGTGGTGAGTTCCCTGCAAGGAAAGAAACAGGGAGAAAAGTGGAGACACTGTTTTTGAGCAAGTGACTGAGTCTGAAGAACTGTGGCAGAAGTTTTAGAAAGAAAAATGGAGATGTTTTTGTAGAGGGCTTCTGTGTTAAAGAAAAGTGTTGACTTTGAAATTTGACTTTGTATTAAGAATGGGAAACAGAACACATTTCCATTTGCAGGAGTTGAGGCCACAAGGCAATTTCCTAGGTGTTCTAGGGCAGGGGTCAGCAAACTTATTCTCTAAAGGACCAGTTAGTAAGTGTAACTTGTGGGCTATATGGTTTCTGTTGCGACATTTTGACTTTATGTTATAGCAGGAAAGCAGCCATAGACAATATGTAAACACATGAAGCTGGCTGTGTTTTAAATTTCATTTATTGGATGCTGAAATTTGCATTTCATATAATTTTTACATGTTTTGAAATATTTTTCTTTTTTTCTTTTTACAACCATTTAAAAACATAATAATCATTCTTAGTTCTAGAGCTAAGAACAGGCAGAATAGGCAGGCAGTGCACATAGCACATTAGTTGTGGTTTGCTGACCCTTGTTTTAGAGTGAAACTTCTGTTCTTACAAGGAACGGAACAACTTTCTATGCCTAGAAATCCTGCCTAGAAAGCAGCAGCCAGCAGGCAGGAATAGACATTGATATGGGGAAGAGAAGACCTCTCAGGAACAATGTGATATCTCTGCATAATTCTAAGTTCTTGCTGGTCTGATAAACATGGGGTTGAATTAAAAATGATTTTTTTTGCTTCATAAATCAACATTTAATGATAATGTTTTTTCTTGATGTTTCAGCTATAAAAGTGCAAATTATGCATGAAATTGATGTACATTATTCCATAATGAACTAATGTAGAAAAGCACATTAGTATTTATGCTGAAAACAAGTCATTCATAACTATTAAGACATTTTGAAATGGAGACCCATGTTCCTGAAAACATGAATGACTGGAAATTGGGGCCATTTGGTTATGACCAGGGAGATGGAGCATTGTATTCCTACCACCCTACTTGCATTGCCTAGTTGCCTTTATGACCATAGATTTTAAAATGATGAAATACATTTCGTAAAATTTCTTACTCCATGTTATCATTTCCTGAATGAAAATGAATTGTGCATTCCTATATAATACTGCATTTACAGTCTCCACTGTACTTGGGGATCTGGAAATATGCTGATAAACAAATGGTTATGAATTTGAATTTGTCAAATGCTTTGTGGATTCAAGTGCCTTATTATTCAGAACTCATGGGTACTGCACAAATTAAGTTTAAGTTATGGCTTCTCAATTCTTAAGCATAGGCTTTCTTAGTTCCTTTAAAACCTCATGTTTTAGCCATACTGATTCTATTTTGGCGCTCACAGAAAGTACATTCTATTGTCAATAAGTTTTTGTATGTTTAACATTAAATGTCAATTTAAATGGAGGCACTCTATACAGATCATAGATTTTTAGAGCTTAAGGAGGCCTCAGAGGTGACCTAGCCCAACTTCCTCATTTTATACCTGAAGGAAATAATGGGGAAGTGACTTCATAATTCATTAGTTTTACCATTAGCTGTAGGTAGTTTCTATTTCACTCGGTAGTGAGCTCAGCTGTCCTCTGCACACTCAGAAATACTCTCTCAGCGGTTTGTAGAGGGGACAAAATCATTTCCAGCCTCTCTGATAGTCTCTGTTTTCCTAATAAACATATCTGGGGAGATCAGGAAATCATAGTGGGTTGTCTTAGTAACTTTCTTTTCATGTAGCCCATGGCTTTGGACCTTGACACTAGGAACTACTTCATGTAATATTGTTACCTTATTAAGAGAGTAAGTGAAGAATGTGTACACTCGCCTTTGGAAAGAGTGGAAGCAAAATTATTCTAGAGAGACCTGCTCTGTAAAAGAGGCTTGGTGGGTGTTCTGTAGGTATTAAATTAGACTAGTGAGTAGCTGGTCAAGTGGCTAAGGCTAGTGATGGAGTGGAGGTGCATGGGTGCAGGAAGCAGTAGTCAGTAACAAGGTTTCTGGTTGGTGAAGGACAACTGAGGCACTCTAGACAATGGTCAATATTTGTCTTTAAGAAAGCAGCAAATAGAAATCTATACCAACTGCAGAACTGAACCCTAGATTTGGGGCCAGGATTCAATTCTTGGGAGAAGCTCTCACAAGATATACCTGTGTCCTCAGGGGGATGTCTAGAAGAATAGAAATGAGACTTTTTCAGAACTTAGGAAGGGGAGGCAAGAGAGGAGCCCAGAAGTCTTGGGGGTAAAAGAAAGGCAATGAGAAAGGGGAGGGAAAGCAGTTAAATGATTTAAGCACATTTTTCCTCTGTCTGTTTGGGCTCAGGGAGTGTGAGTTCTCAATGAAGTCAACTTTATAGAGATAACAAAGGCAGAGTTGAGGGCAATGACCCAGTCCACCTCTGTCACTCCACTGTAGACCATACTCAACAGTTGTGCCTGATCCCTGTCTGCCTTCACATGGGCTGTTGGGCATGACAGTGCTTACTCGTTCTCTAGAGATTTTTGATTAGGAAACTTCTGTGAAAACAAATTCTTCATAAAATCTGGAGATAATCAATAGTCTTTTAACTGCTTTTATTGTAGAGGAAAATAGACAATAATATTGCATTTAATAATTATCTTTTACTAATATGGTAGAGTTATAGCAATTTACATGGCCTTTTATATATTTAAGTTTACACTTATAAGGGTTTTAGACTTTCAGCCCATGATTTTTAATCTTTGGTGTAGTTCTTGTTTCTACATTTTATGAAATTAGAACTTTAACACTATTGGTATTTATAAATAGCTGAATCATTTAAAAGATATATGAAATTTAATGTCCCTTTAAATCACATTGAAAACCTCGGTCTCTGTGGTAGAAATGGTCTGGTACTTTCCTGATTCATTGTTGCTCATAGTAAGTGAGCCTCTCCACCTGATTGCTGTGTTTTTCCTGGTCTTAGTTCTGCTTCTGGGAAGGTTGCATATTTCAGAGGATCTTAGGTCAGCGTAAAGCCCAACTTGCTGTTCCTTTCCTTATTAACCAGGCTACCCATATGTGGATCCAGATGAAGCTTCATGTACATAACAACTGTGTGTACTTATCTGCTCAATAGTTGTACTTACATTTCCAGGGTTGGATCTCATTCTTTTAGGGTCCTGGCTAATCTATTTTGTCTTGGTTTTGCTCGCTGAAATGTAGTTGCTTTAGGTGGGTTTTTGACTTTGACACTTATGTAACTCTGGGTCTAGTTTCTCACCTGTCATCGTAGGTTCCTCCCTGAATACCTGGAACCTACTTTCTATTTTTGAGCTCTAGTTCTATACAAGTTATGGACATGGGGCTTGAACTGCACAATTAATTTTCTTGACCTGCTTTTTACTTTCTTTGCCTTCTATAGTGATTGACAAACCTCTCTCTTATCTGTTCTTTTAGGTTCTCTGAGCTCTGATTCAGCCTTTCTTTAATCATTGTTCCCAAATCATTCATTAACCTCTCTGTGCCAATGTCTTGATTCCTTTACCCCTCCAGCGGTTTTTTTTGTTTGTTTTTTTTCTTCTTTTTTTTCTGGTTCTCTGGGCTTCTTAAGAACCACATATCAATACCTCTTCAATACTTTTGACTTTGATCATAGATATCCAAGACTTTCCACATTCTTTGCTATCTCAATACAAGACTAGATGTCAATGCCGGATGCCTTCTACATTAAAACCAAAACCAAACCAAACCAAACCAAAACAAACCATATATACTTAAAGAAAACATAAACAGCACCATTCCACCACTGGATTGGTAAAAAAAAAAAAAAATCAGGCTGTATGCCTACGTAACCTAATATGTATTCATGTTGTAGCTCGGCCAGCTTTATTTTGATAGATTATCTACCCTAAACAGAAATACTTTTTGTAGAGCTCCATATACAACATGAAAAACAACCTTGAGTTATATTCATAACTCCCATTTGAATTAGAAAGGAATCTGACTCACCAGTACTCTTCTCTTCTTTGAGGTGGCTCACAATTTCCTTAAAATATTTTAATTATTTGAAAGAATATTCTAGGACTTTTTATTATTTATTGCTTTTGGTATGACATGAACACAATGCCTACAACTGGTTTTCAGAATATTCGAGTTTTGATCACTTATCTTTTGATTTATTGGTTTAAAAAATTTTCCTCACTGAGAGGCTTTCTTTCATACATTGTGAGATATTACTTGCTTTGTAAAATAACCTGGAAGAGAAAATAGAATACTAATTTTTAAAATCCAATTGATGACATTATTTTTAGTTGGATTTTGTCATCAAGTAGTATGAGATAGGATTCCTTAAGCCTATTAAAAGACTTCTTCCAAAAAATTTTATTTTTAAAACATGAAAATCAATATAAACTTTATTCAGTCTTTAAAAATTATTGCAACCTGATTTATGATCAACATATAGTTTATCTTGGTGAATATACCGTGTGTACTTGAATGCATATTCTCTGTCATTGGAATATTTTATGAATGTCAATTTATAGTTATTTAGTCTTCTATATCCTTACTGATTTTCTGTCCACTTATTTTATCAATTACTTAGAAAAGAGTTTTGAAATATTCAAGTATTTATTTCTCCTTAAATAGTCAGTTTTTGCTTCATTTAAGTTCTACTTTTAGGTGCATAAAAGTTCTACTTTTAGGTGCATTTAGTTTTTGCTTCATTTAAGTTCTACTTTTAGGTGCATACTTTTAGGTGAATTGATATTTGTATCATTAGGATTCCTTTATCTTTACCCTTGGTAATATTTCTTGTTGTAAAGTTTACTTTGTCTAATATTAATACAACCACCCCAGATGCTATAGACTGAAGATTTGTGTCCCCAAAATTCATATGTTGAAACATAATATCTAATTTGATGGTATTTGGAGGTGAGGCCATTTGGAGATGGGTTAGGTCATGAAGGCTCCACCCTTATAAAAGATTATAAGATTAGTACCCTTATAAGAGGATCCAAGAGAGCTCCCTTGCCCCTTCTGCCAGGAGAGAGCACAGCCTTCTGTAAACCAGGAAGCATGCCTTTACCAAACATGGAATCTGCTGGCACCTTGATCTTTAACTTCACAGTCTCCAAGACTGTGAGATAAAATTTCTGTTATCCCAGTTTATGTATCTATTACAGCTGCCTTAACACACTAAGACACAACTTTATGATTAATATTTGCAAAGCACGTGTTTTTCCATGAATTTACTTTAAATCTATCTATATCTTTATATTTGAAGCTTTTTTTAAAAAGATAGTATATAATTGGGTCTTACATTTTCATCCACTCTGACAATGTCTGCTTTTTTTTTTTTTTAAAGAAGATGTTCGGGGTAGGAGTTTACTAATTAATTTATTTATATTTGCTGTGTTGCGTCTTCGTTTCTGTGCGAGGGCTTACTCTAGTTGTGGCAGGTGGGGGCCACTCTTCATCACGGTCCGTGGGCCTTTTACTATCGCGGCCTCTCTTGTTGCAGAGCACAGGCTCCAGAAGCACAGGCTCAGTAGTTGTGGCTCATGGCCCTAGTTGCTCCACGGCATGTGGGATCCTCCCAGACCAGGGCTCGAACCCATGTCCCCTGCATTAGCAGGCAGATTCTCAACCACTGCACCACCAGGGAAGCCCAATGTCTGCTTTTTAATTAAAATGTTTGGACTGTTTATATTTTGGGAAAATATTGGTTTAAGATTGGAGGGTTGTAGTTATTTTTTTCTCAAATGTTTGATAATACTTGCCAATGAGTTTCAGTTTTGTTAGTTTTCTCTATTGTTTGTTTACTTTATATACCAGTTGATTTACACATTTATTCTTTCCTCCCTTTACTTATTCTGAGTTTAATTTGATCTTATTTTTCTTGTTCTTTATAGTGTCTTAGATCATTGATTTTAAATGTTTCTTCTCTAATATAAGCATCTAAAGATATAAATTACCTTTTAAAGACTGTCCTAATTGCATCCCACAAAGTTTAATATGTTGTGTTTCCCTTATAATGCAGGTCAAAATATTTTCTATTTTCTTTTGTGATTTTTTTTTTTCTTAGGCTCATGTCTTATTTAGAATTATATTTCTTAGTTTCCAAGTATTTGGGGATATTACAAGTATCTTTTTGTTATTGATTTTTTAATATAATTCTAATTTAGTTTGAAAATGTATTCTTTATGTTTTCAATCCCTTGAAATTAAGGCTTGTTTTTTTGGCTCAACACATGGTCTATATTGTGAATGTTCTATGTGTGCTTCAAAAGAATGTGAATTCTGCAGTTGCTTTATGTAGTGTTATATAAATCCCAGTTAACTGGTTTCACCTAGTGTTCTTTAATTGTTTGATAGTGTTTTTCACATCTTCAATATTCTTTGATCCTTGTCTCATTAAGGCATGTCCCTCAATCATGTTTATTATTATTCCTTTACTTGAAGCATTCTTTGTCTGATTTTTAATATAATCAGTCCAGCTTTATGTATATTGTTTGTGTGGTATATATTTTACCATCATTTTATTTCCAACCTATCTGCATATTTATATTTAAATACATCTCTTATGGAGAGCATGTATTTGGTCTTGATTTTTTCCCAGTCTGACAGTCTTTGCCTTTTAATTAGAATGTTTAGATATACTGTAATTTTGATATGGTTACATTTAAGACTACCATCTTACTTTTGTTTTTCTATTCTTTCCCCCTGTTCTTTGTTTTTTTCCTCTTCTTCCTTATTTTTGATTAATTGAATATTTTCTACTCTTCTATTTTATCTTTCTTTTTATCTCCTTATTTTGTTATTTTAGATGTTGCTGTAGAGATTAACATATACATCTTTAACTTACCACAACTTAACTTGAGTTAATATTATTCCATGCTATGGACTGAATGTTTGTGTCCCCCCAAAATTCATATGCTGAAGCCCTAATCCCCCCAAGTGATGGTATTTGGAGGTGAAACTTTTGAGAGGCAATTAGGTCATGAGGGTGGAACCACCATGATGGGATTAGTGCCTTTATAAGAAGAGGCATGAGAGAGATGATTCCTCTCTCCTCCTCATGTGGATGCAGCATGTCATCTACAAACTAGGAAAGGGCTCTCATCAGGAATAGAATTGGCCAGGACCTTGATCTTGGATTTTCCAGCCTCTAGAACTGTGAGAAATAAATGTTTGTTGTTTAAGCCATCCAGTCTATGGTATTTATTATAGTAGTCTGATCTGACTAAGGCATACCCCTTCATGTATAATATAAGGATATTACAGTGCTATGTTTCTATTTACTCCCCTTGTATTATTTTTCCTATTATTGTCATACCTTTTACTTCTACATGTGCTTAAATCTCCTAATCCACTTCTATTACTTTTGCTTTAAACAATTTTTTAAATAAAGTAAAAAAAGAGGAAAGTCTTTTTTTTATATTTGTCTGCATATTTACTATTTTCAGGGCTTTTCATTCCTTCTGATAGATCAGAGATCTGCACACTTTTTCTATGAAGGGCCAAAGAGTAAATATTTAAGGCTTTGTGGGCAATACAGTCTCTGTTACAACTAGTCAACTCTGCCATTGTAGAGTGAAAGCAGCCATAGTTAGTTTGTAAGCTAATGATTATGACTGTGTTCTAATAAACTTTTAAAGTGAATAATAACATTTGAATTTCATATAATTTTCAAAGTATTATTTTTTTGATTTTTTTCCAACCACTTAGATGTGTGAAAATCACCTTAGTTCATAGACCAACCAAAAACAGGCAGTTGGTTTAATTTGGCTCACAGTCATTAAGGTGTACATCCTTAATGCTAGAATCATTAAGCCTCAACCTGAAGGCCATCTTGTAACATTTCTTGCAGTGCAGGTCTACTAATGACAAATTTCTTTTTTGTTTGTCTGAAAATCTACTTACAATGTTTTCAAAGCCTTAAATATGTACTCTTTGGCCCTTCACAGAAAATGTGTGCAGACCTCTGATCTACCAGAAGGAATGAAAAGCACTGAAAATAGTAAATATGCAGGCAAATATAAATACAGTTCTAGGCTGACAGTTTTTGTTTTACAATACCTTAAAGATATTATTCTGTTGTTTTCTGGAAAGTTGCATCTCTGTGCTCTGTTCCCTCTGCCTGAAAGTGAAATCTTTGTTTGGTCCACAGCTGCAGCTTGGAAAGGTAGAATACTGAAGCAAATTCAAAACTCACCTTGTGCATTTCTCTTCTCTCAGGAACACAGTCTACATTGTCTTTTGTCTAGTGCCTAAAAAGTTGTTTTATATATTTTCTTCAGTTATATATTTCTTTTTTACAGTGAGAGTAAATCCCATTCCTGTTATTCTGTTGTGGCTGATCCAGAAGTCTTTTGAATATGTTCAAAACATAAGTAGTGGTTAGTTTATGTTATAATCATAAAAAGTCATGTTTGGGTCCTGAGAAATATTTAGTATTTAAGAGTAAATATTTTGCTCTATAATTAACCTCTTTCTCACTCTGGGTTTTCTAAACTTTTTTTTTTTAAAATAGGAACCCTAGACATTTGGACCATGGGGTCATAGCAAAAACCTTATTTTAGGCCATGAATCTTGATGGACATAACCTCAACCTATCAATATTTGTTGAGTACCATCTATGTATAAGATACTGGTAGGCCTCAGAATTGTTACTCTTGCAAACTCAAATATTATAAAATAAATCATGATATAATATCACTTTTTGAAGAAAAGTTAAAGAATAATGTCACAGAAACAAGATTCCACAATTCTAAATCATTGGAAGTTGATCTGAAAAATGAGTGTTTTCTGAAAAACAAAACAAAACACTGAGAACTGAATTTTAGTCCTAACTCTTTTGGAATGATATTGTGCAGTTCACAATATTTCCAGGCATTGCTTTCTTCCTCTGTGGTGCTCAGTGATCTTTAAGTTCTCTTAGATATCTAAAATTTGTGATTCTTTCTGCATGTCCTTGTGTACCATTTGTACCTTTCTTCTGTCTCATGCAATTAGGACATAAATAGAAGAGCATAACGTTTTTGAGATTCTGCATACTGAATATGATTTTTTTTTTCTTTTTTTTTGCGGTACACGGGCCTCTCACTGTTGTGGCCTCTCCTGTTGCGGAGCACAGGCTCCAGACACGCAGGCTCAACGGCCATGGCTCATGGGCCCAGCCGCTCTGCGGCATGTGGGATCCTCCCAGACCGGGGCACGAACCTGCGTCCCCTGCATCGGCAGGCGGACTCTCAACCACTGCGCCATCAGGGAAGCCCTGAATATGATTTTGATTTTTTAAAATACGAAATGTTAGAGTGCACTTAAGTTGCAAAAAATGGTTTTCTAAACATAATAGCTAATTACCTTACATGTATGCTTTTATGTGTCCTCTGAGTCATATCTACTCTCAGTAGCTGCTGACAAAACAGGATTTTACTGCTGAAAGAGCAGCAGATCTAATACTGCTGCAAAAGAGCAGGCTGAATATTATTTTGCCTTGGGTCATCAATAAAATTCTAGTCATGCTCTGATCCTACACTTTTTTATTGTTCCCCATGATACATGACAGGTAAAAGAAGACTTTACTTTTTCAGGCATTGCAAAACTTAAATGAAGTATTGGAAAATACCTAAAAAGTCACAAGTCTTAGAGAGGTTTGAAAGCTTTCTCCCTGACTTAGTGACACACGCAAATTGGTGTATTTGTTAGGGTAATGCTGAGTGCTATAACAAATACACCCACATATAAAGTGGCTTGCAATAATAGGAGTTTGTCTCTTGCACATGTAGTAGTCTCTGGCAGGTGAACATGTGAGCAGCGCAGGTCTCCTTTTTGTGGTTGTTTTGGACCCCGTGTTGATGGAGGCTCTGCCATTATTCAGGGATATAGGCAGATAGGGACTCTGTCAACACAACATACCATGTCCATGGCTGCAGTAGTCATATCCATTCCACTTAGTCAGAAGTGGGGAAAGAGCATGAAGAAGTTCATGAGAGGTTTCTGTGGGCTATTCTTCTTCAATTCCATTGGCTTCATCTATCTAGAAAACAGAAGGAGAAATACAGAACAGGAAATAGAACCCAAACTGTCTGACTCCTGAGCCCATGCTCTTAAGTCTTCTACACTATCTTTTCTGATCTTGAAGCTACTTGTCTGTCTTAGTCCATTTAGGCTGTGGTAATTCTGGAAGCAGAATTCTGAATATGGTTTAGGTACCTGGTAATTTTTCATGCTTTATTTTGTTGTAAAAATAGTTTGGGGGGAATATAACTGATGTGCTCAATGGGAGTGATTTTGCTATTTTTTAATTGTAGTAAAATACACATAGCAAAATTTACCATCTTAATCCTTTTTAAATGTACAGTTCAGTGGTGTTAAATACATCCATAATGTTGTGCAACTGTCACTACCATCCATCTCCATAGACCTTTTCATGTTATGAAACTGAAATTCTATATCCATTTGACAATAACTCCCCATTCTCTCCTTCTCCCAGTCCCTGGCAACCACCATTCCACTTTCTCTCTCTATGAATTTGACTACTCTAGGTACTTCATATAAGTGGACTCATATAGTATTTGTCTTTTTGTGATTGGCTTCTTTCACTTAGCATAATGTCCTCAGGTTTCATCCACGTTTTAGGATATGTTAGGATTTCCTTCCTTTTTAAGGCTGAGTAATATTTCATTGTATATATGTACCATATATTGGGTTGCTTCCATGTTTTAGCTGTTGTGAATAATGCTGCTATGAACGTGGATTTATAAATATCTCTTCAAGATCCTGCTTTCAATTCTTTTGGGTATATATCCAGAAGTGGAATTGCAGGATCATATGGTAATTCTATTTTTAATTTTTTGAGGTGCTGTCATACTGTTGCTGATAGCAGTTGTACCATTTTACATTCCCACCAACGGTACACAGGGATTTTTTTCCATGTTTTTTAAAAAATTAATTAAATAATTTAATTTTGGCTGTGTTGGGTCTTCGTTGCTGTGTGCGGGCTTTTCTCTAGTTGTGGCGAGCGGGAGCTACTCTGTTGTGGTGCATACACTTCTTATTGTGGTGGCTTCTTTTGCTGCGGGGCATGGGCTCTAGGTACGCGGGCTCAATGGTTGTGGCTCGTGGGCTCTAGAGCGCAGGCTCAGTAGTTGTGGTGCATGGGCTTAATTGCTCCGCAGCATGTGGGATCTTCCCGGACATTGGCAGGTAGATTCTTAACCACTGCGCCACCAGGGAAGTCCTTTCCATGTTTTTTAAGGGAGGGTAGCTATGATGTGATAGTAAGTGCATCAGCTTTAGAGACAAAAACAAAATGAATTTTAGTCCCTGCATATCATTCATGTGACTCAGGACTGTATGATTCTTAATCTCTCTGAATCTCAGTTTTCTCCTTTTTAAAAAATGCCTACTTCACAGGATGCTGTGAGATTAATAAGATAATGTGTGTAAAGGCCACTGGAACTGTCAAGTGCTATAAAAGTGTGAAATATTTATTATGATATATTTGAATATTGAGAAATAAAAATCTGCATTTTCTTTCCTGATCCTGTACATATGTGTGCACACACATGGACATAGTGTCACTGAGGATTTCTCTATAGGGCTTACTATTTACAACACATACTGAGTTTCAGTAAAAGTTAAATTTAATGCCAAGGATAATAATCTCATGGAGAAGAGCTCCATTTTATACCATTAGCATAAGAATATCAATAGAAAAATCCCTGCTGTGTATAGCTACACCTATTAGCCAGTAGTGTGCTATGCCATAACTTTCCTTTCTGAAGGAAAATATTTAAGACCCAGGGAGTTGTGTACAGTCACTATGACTGACTTAGGTGGATTTAAGTAGCTTTGGCATTTAGTATCTTTGTGACAAAGGCCAAGTTCCTATGTCTCTGAGCTTCAATTTATAAGTTTCAAAACTGAGGGAATTGGAATAAATCATTAGGGGCTTTTCCAGATTTGAAAATCTCTGATTCTAGGGTCACTGTGTGGTTGGTCTAATATGATCTGATTGTTAACTCCTGTCAGTGTTCTTGAGTTCAGGTAACATAATGGATCCAGAAGCAATTCATTAAGAAAGTAAAGTAATAATAGAAGTAAGAATAATTTCTACCAAGCATGAGAGAAATTTCTCAAGTCCAATAAAAGAATGACTTGTGGTTGGATAAGATCTGATAATGTTTGTAGTCTTTGGAAGAAAAATTATATAAAAAATGAAAGACTGTGATTATTAGTATGCAGTTAAGAAAAATAGTATAATGTCCTAGAGTAGTTCTGTCCAATAAAATATTGTGCAATGATAGAAATGTTCTATACTAGTGCCACCAATATGGCAGTCATTAGCCACTATGTGTCTATTAAGAGCTTGAAATATGATTAGTGAGACTAAGGAACTGAAAAATTTGAATGTTATTTAAGTTTATTTAATCAAACTTAAATAGCCATATGTGGCCAGTGGCTACTTAACTAGAGAACAGTTATAGAGAATATGATCTGTTCCCTGAATTGTAAACTTCTTTAGGGCAGGAAATCTGATTCTTCATCTTGCTATGCATTCACTAAAGCCAACACAAGGAGATCAATAAATAATTGTGTCAATAAAGGATGTTCCTTAAAAAAATGATTTGTGGTCAAGTATATTTAGAAAATACTGTATCTTCTATCACATTTTTTGAGATTTGTAATGCACAATAACACATTAAATTCTTTGACAAATTCTCTAATAGATATATTTTGTTTTAAATCTACATCTTTCAAACTTATTTCACTACAGACTTCTTTTATATATGTGTGTGTGTGTGTGTGTGTGTGTGTGTGTGTGAGAGAGAGAGAGAGAGAGAGAGAGAGAGAGAGAGAGAGAGAGAGGGAATGAATATCCCATAGAACACAATTTGGGAAACAGCTCATTTATTGAGAGACATGGGGCTTGGTTGGTAGAATACAGGACCACCTATCAGATGGATGAACTCACTCTGTCCAGGTGCCTAGATGCTTCTCTCTATATAATATAGATGGAAGATATTGATGGAGTGAAGGATTTGGAATAGAAACCAGAACATAGGCATGTAGGAAACTGGGATAGAAAATATTTAAGAACTCAGAACCCTCTGTGGAACTGGGGAAGGAGGCTTGTATCTGGAACTCCATGTGAGAATGGTCTTCATAAGGTGAATACCTACTCCCTTGAGAAATACCGTTTCTGACTATTGAAAGTAATGTATGTTCTTAATGTTTGTTGTTTTTTTGAGTCCTTAGGGATCGTTTATTTAGATGCTTTTTCTATTCCTTTTGGAGGAGTGTCAGCTTTAAATCTGAATTTGGTATTTAAAGTACTAGGATTTCCCTGAGAGAGATTTTTGAAATTTATATTAAAATGAAACACACAAAACCTCCAATCCTTATCCTTGGGTTTCCATGATTGAAATTTTGGTTGGAGTTGGATCACATTTACCTAAAAATCAGATATGGTTAATATCTAATATAAGGAGCAAGAGGAGAAAGATCAAACCTTCTTGTTTATCTAGCTTTGTATAATCCTGAGAGTCTATGCATAAAAGTGTGAGTGAGAAGTAGAGCTGTCTGAAACTACCTGGTATAACACATTTTTTCCAGAGAGTAAAAATACTTGGTTACCTCTTGATTTATGAGGCAATGAAATATTCCAGCACATAAATATTGACGCTGAGACCCATGGGATATAGGAGTGCTAAGCACATTTGCAAGACATAAAGACCAAAGCTAAATGAAGTTACATCTTTTCCTATAAAATGCAAGCTGTCCCTCAGTGGATTTTACCATCCTATTGATTTTATTTCCTCCATCTTTATAATTGGAGACATCCTGCCAACCTGTTGAAAACACCGCTAGTATTTCTTCCTGAAATTTAGCCAACCTACTAATTATCCTTAAAATTCTGATTAGGCATTTGCCCCTAAAATTAACACATCAGTGAAATACCAGAATTTTGAGCCGGAAGCTGAGAACAGGAAAATGGCTAAATAAAGCCACTAAAAAAAACAATCTATAGGAACAATTTTCTGACATGAAATAGATTTTTAAAAATTAAAAATATTATATTTCATTTAACTTGCCTTGGAGCAGGAAGAATCTTAATTCTGCATATTGAATACAGCTGCCCTAACATTTATTTTTTATCTGCATGGACAGGGGCACCATGGAAACAGGGCAGAGGTTAGCATATACAGATGCAGATGCTGGTAGGTGTATAGATGTTAGAATTCTCTTGTAGAAGGTTGCATAAAATAAGTCGGGGACATATTGTGTTGTATCCCAAGGATTGGTGGGGAAAAATGCATTTCCCAATCAGGCCCTGCTTTTCAGCACCATATAAGAATCCCCTGGGAAGCCATGAAGCTTTAGAAATCTTACTTCAGTTGTAATTATCTCTCTTCTCCCATCAGATCATATCGTCCTTCAGAATAGAGATAATAATAATGAATGTATTCTTTAAACAAACATTTATCTCAGGTCTGCTAGATTCCAGGTATTGTTCTAGGTATTATAGTCGTGGTTCTTGCTTTCAAGGAGTTTATATTCTCTTGTTGGCGGAGAGACAAACAATAAGCAAATGAAGGGCTGAATATATTTCAGATATTCACAAGTGCTGAAAAATAAATGAAACAGGTAGCATGATAAAGAATGAGGGTAGTCCAGGAAAGCCTTTCTGAGAATGGAACTTTAGAGCTGGGACCTAGCATGAGGAAAGAGCCAGTCACAAGAGGACAGATTGAAGTAAGAGAAATAAGTACAAATGTGCTAGAATAGGAGAGTTTTAGTTTTCAAGGACAGAAAGAAGATCAGCAGGCTGGCTGGAGTAAAGGATCTGTTGGGAGAGTACAGCTAGATTACATAGGGCCTTGAAGGCCATGTTAACACTGCTGTTTTGCTGAGTGCTTTACCTGCATGGTCTCACTTTGCAAAACCACAACTCATTTAAATTTCAACTTTGTCTCTTCCTCTGTGATGTGAACAAGGCAATGATGGTGACTCTCACCACTTCTATCCCATGTAGTACTGGAAGTCCTGGACTGAACAGTTAGGCAAGAAAAAAGAAATAAAGGCATCCAAATTGGAAAAGAAGATGTAAATTTATCTCTGTTTGTAGACGACGTGATCTTATATTTAGAAAACCCTAAAGACTCCACCAAAAAAAAAAAAAGTTAGAACTAATAAAAAAATTCAGCAAAGTTGCATGCTACAAAATCAACATGCAAAAGTCAGTTGCATTTCTATACACTAACAATGAACCATCAGAATGAGAAATTAAGAAAACAATCCCATTTACTATGGCATTACAAATAATAAAATACTTAGGAATAAACTTAACCAAGGAGGTGAAAGACTTGTATTTTGAAAACTATAAAACACTGATGAAAGAACTCAAAGCAGACACAAATAAATGGAAAGACATCTCATGTTCATGGACTGTAAGACTTACTATTGTTAAAATGTCTATATCACCCAAAGTGATCTACAGATTCAGTGCAATTCTTATCAAGGTCCCAATGACATTTTTATAGAAATAGAAAAAACAATTCTAAAATTCATACGGAACCACCAAGGACCCCCAAATAGCCAAAACAACTTTGCAAAAGAACAAAGCTGGAGGCATCACACTTCCTGATTTCAAAATATATTACATGCACCATGGGAATGTAAATTGATACAGCCACTATGGAGAACAGTATGGAGGTTTCTTAAAAAACTAAAAACAGAACTACCATACGACCCAGCAATCCCAGTACTGGTCATATACCCTGAGAAAACCATAATTCAAAAAGAGTCATGTACCGCAATGTTCATTGCAGCTCTATTTACAGTAGCCAGGACATGGAAGCAACCTAAGGGTCCATGGACAGATGAATGGATAAAGAAGATGTGGCACATATCTACAATGGAATATTACACAGCCATAAAAAGAAACAAAATTGAGTTATTTGTAGTGAGGTGGGTGGACCTAGTGTCTGTCATACAGAGTGAAGTAAGTCAGAAAGAGAAAAACAAACACTGTATGCTATCATATATATATGGAATCTAAAAAAAAAAAAAAGGTTCTGAAAAACCTAAGGGCAGGACTGGAATAAAGACACAGACGTAGAGAATGGACTTGAGGACATGGGGAGGGGGAAGAGTAAGCTGGGACGCAGTGAGAGAGTGGCATGGATGTATATACACTACCAAATGTAAAACAGATAGCTAGTGAGAAGCAGCTGCACAGCACAGGGAGATCAGCTCAGTGCTTTGTGACCACCTAGAGGGGTGGGATAGGGAGAATGGGAGGGAGATGCAAGAGGGAGGAGATTTGGGGATATATGTATATGTATAGCTGATTCACTTTGTTACAAAGCAGAAACTAACACACCATTGTAAAGCAATTATACTCTAATAAAGATGTTAAAAAATATATTACAAAGCTACAGTAATTAAAAGAGTATGATACTAACATTAAAATAGACATATAAACCAATGGAACAGAAGAGAGAGCCCAGAAATAAACCTTTACATATATGGTCATCTGATCTTTTAACAAGGGTGCCAAGAATACACAATGGGAAAATGGTGTTTGCAAAACTCGATACTCACAAAAAAATGAAATTAGACCCTTACCTGTGCCATACGCAAAAAGAACTCAAAATGGATTAAAGACTTGAACATAAGACTTAAAACTCTTGGAAGAAAACATAGGGGAAAGGCTTAATGACATTGGTCTTGGCAATATTTTCTTGTATATGATACCAAAACACAGGCAACAAAAGTAAAAACTGACAAGTGGACTGCATAATCTAAGAAACTTCTGCACAGCAAAGGAAACAGAGAGAAAAGGTAACCAGTGGAATGGAACCTGTGGAGAAATAATTTGCAAGCCACATATTTGATAAGGGGTTAATCTCCAAAGTATAAGGAACTCCTACAACTCAATAATAAGCAAATAATCTGATTAAAATATGAGCAAAGGATTTGAATAAACATTTTTTCCACAGACAACATATAAATGGCCAACAGGTATAGCAAAAGATGCTCAACATCACTGACCATCAGGGAAATTAAAATGAAAACCACAACGAGATATCACCTCACACCTGTTAGGATGGATTTTATCAAAAAAAAAAAAGATAACAAATGTGGAGAAATTGGTATCCTTGTAAACTGTTGGTGGGAATGTAAATTGGTGCAGCCACTGTGAAAATATGGAAGTTCGTCAAAAAACTAAGAATAAAACTACCATATGTTTCAGCAATGTATATATTCAAAGGGATTAAAATCAGTGTCTTGAAGAAATATCTCTACCCCTATGTTCATTATATTGAACATCTGCTCCATGTTCATGCGTCATTGTTCACAAATGTCAAGACGTAGAAGCAACCTAAATATCTATCAATGAACGAATGGATGAAAAAATGCGGTATACATACAATGGAATATTATTCAGTCTTAAAAGAAAATCTTGCCATTTGCAACAGCATGGATGAACCTGGAGGACATTATGCTAAGTGAAGTAAACCAAACTCAGAAGGACAAATATTATATGATCCAACTTATCTGAGGAATATTGTCAGACTCATAGAAACAGGGAGTGGAATGGTTATTTCCAGGTGATGGGGAGATGGGGAAAAGGGGAGGTATTACCCAAAGGGTAGGAAGTTTCAGTTATACAAGATGACTAAGTCCTAGAGATCTACTATATAGCATAGTGCATATAGTTAACAATACTGTATTGTATATTTTAAAATTTGTTAAGAGGATAGATCTTATATTAAGTGTTCTTATCATTTTGCCATGACTATCAGGAAACTCAAATATAAATTTAATTATAAAAAGTACAATGACCACAGGAGCCTAGGTATATATTAATTTGTATCTCCCAGTAGCTGTAGGCTTGAAATTTTCCATTTCTATTTTAATACTCATACCTTATATGTGTCTTTAATTGCAGTACCCTCAAATCCTTTTCAGACAGGTAAAGCATTATTTGTAAACTAACATATGCTTAATAAACAACCATCTGCAATGGTAATAAGCATTTTCTCATTCCTGTAGTCATAATTTCAGTTTCATTCTTTGGGGTTTTTAGCTTTATAACTAATTCCCATTATCCTTTCACCAATTATTTGTGTGCTGCCCAAATTACCTCAGATCCTTCTACCTACCCTTCCAAGTTGTGTAGACTTTCTTCTAGTTGTTTATATCCGGATTCTCTTGGAAAATTTCTCTATGGCTGCTAGGCGCATTAACAGTTTACACAGAACTGGAAATACCTGGGAGTTCACATCCTTCTGGAGCGGCCCTTAGTCAATGACCGATTAAGGCCTAGCTCCTTTACCTCCAGTTGGGACGAACTATGATATGTAATTTATACTCTAGAGCTTTTAGCTCCAGCAGGCTGAAGCTGAGGCTGGTGGTGAAAGTGAGGCTAGGACTTCACATGGAATCACACCTTTGCATGGCTTCTTCACCTCTGTTGTCCTGCTTTCCTCATTTCCTGACTGGTTACTCTTGGGAGCACTTCCTTAATAAATTTCTTGCACATGAATTCTCCTCTCAATGCTTGCTTCTAGTGAACCTGATACCATTTATTGAGTTTGGATCTTTACACACACACACACATACACACAGACACAGTCTTAGAACACTGTAGAAGAAAAGGGCTGAATATTAATATTTTAATTAAAGCATAGAGACATTCAGAGTAGAACAACATAACTATCCCAATCCTAGGGTAATTAACAATAAGTCCTTACTGGAAGAACCAAACTTCTTCAGGGATCTTTTTTTTTTTTTTTTTAACATCTTTATTGGAGTATAATTGCTTTACAATGGTGTGTTAGTTTCTGCTTTATAACAGAGTGAATCAGTTATACATATACATATGTTCCCATATCTCTTCCCTCTTGTGTCTCCCTCCTTCCCACCCTTACTATCCCACCACTCCAGGCAGTCACAAAGTACTGAGTTGATCTCCCTGTGCTGTGCGGCTGTTCCCCACTAGCTATCTACCTTACATTTGGTAGTGAATATATGTCCATGCCTCTCTTTCGCTTTGTCACAGCTTACCCTTCCCCCTCCCCATATCCTCAAGTCCATTCTCTAGTAGGTCTGTGTCTTTATTCCTGTCTTACCCCTAGGTTCTTCATGACATTTTTTTTTCTTAAATTCCATATATATGTGTTAGCATACTGTATTTGTCTTTCTCTTTCTGACTTACTTCACTCTGTAGGACAGACTCTAGGTCTATCCACCTCATTACAAATAGCTCAATTTCGTTTCTTTTTATGGCTGTGTAATATTCCATTGTGTATATGTGCCACATCTTCTTTATCCATTCATCCGATGATGGACACTTAGGTTGTTTCCATCTCTGGGCTATTGTAAATAGAGCTGCAGTGAACATTTTGGTACATGATATTGTTGATGAAGATA
This sequence comes from Aethalodelphis obliquidens, assembly GCF_003676395.1. Classification (NCBI taxonomy): domain Eukaryota; kingdom Metazoa; phylum Chordata; class Mammalia; order Artiodactyla; family Delphinidae; genus Aethalodelphis; species Aethalodelphis obliquidens. The sequence goes on along the minus strand of NW_020837956.1, from coordinate 16,804,969 downwards.
TAGTACCTACAGTGGGTGGAGTGAGGCAGAGTGGTGGCTTTGGAGTCAAACAGATATTAATGTGAATCCTGACTATGACACTCATTAGATGTACAACACAGTATGTCTGCACACCTTAGTTTTCTTATCTCTAAAGTGGAAAACATAATACCTACCTTGTAGGAATGTTGAGATGATTAGAGATTGTGATGTGTAAGACAATAGCCTCAGTAAGATGTTCATTCTCCAATTAAACCTACATTTTTAGAGATGTAGAGGTAACATTTTATTTAAAGAGAGATAAGATTCTTAAATACAAAGAAGAGAAATCTCAGGGTGGATGGGAGTGAGATAGGAAAACCAATGGAAAGTCATTAGTAAGATGCAGAAGAGTCAAGGCAAGAAAAAGATTAAAAAAAAAAAGAACCATTCAACTAAGATTTCTTTTAGTTGTTAATTAAAGGAAGGAGATTAAAAGAGAAACTAGACCTTAATATCTGTCTGTTCACTGTTGAATTTAGTATAATACCTATCACAGAGAAGGTTCTTCCTCTAAAATAGGATCTCCTTGAATAGTGTTTAGAATTTGTTGTCTAAACCTCTTGCTCAAATTAACCTCATAGTAAATCTTACATAGCTCTTATTCCACATGTGGATTCAGTCATTTCCAAAACACAGCAACAGTAAAACTTTTAGTGCTTTTTGTAGGGTATCTAATTAATGAAAGGTTTAAAATATCACTCTGGTTAGATATCTAAGTTATGGGGATGGTACCAGATCATTGTAGTCAATATCCTGGAGTCTGGAACAGGCGCACCAGGATATCAGCAACTAGTGTAGAACATTATCTCAGCCAGGACTATTTATGTTTGGACATGCTGCTATTTACAAAGTAACACTATTAATGAGGGCTAATTCAATTTAGCTGTTCAAAACAATGGAACATTTATTTGTCTAAATAAATTTGAAGAAATATTGCCAAAGAAATAAGTGAAAGATTCAAGCTTGCTCATTTGCAATGGAGTGATTGTTGAAAATGATAATGGGAATGACAGTTATAAAACTAAGTCCAATGAGAGAAGCTGTGAAATTATGACCACAGGGGAAAAAAGTTTGTTAGGAACACTCACTTCTGGGGACAGTTTGGCTATGGAGGTGGAGTAAAATAATGGTGAGTCTGACTCTGGACACATTTAATAGGAAACATAGCATACTCTACCACCCTCCCCTCCAGATGAAACAGATGGCTCTGTGGGGAGCATATAGTCTTGGAAAATATCATGGGAAGATACCATTTAAACAGAGGTCGGAGAAAGAGACTACGACCAAATCACTATCCTCATCTTTTTGTTTATTTCATGGGTAGACAGTAACATTCTTTCACCGTGTGCTTGCTATGAAATTTTGGAAAAGGCATATGGTGATATGTCCAATCCAAAAGAACTATGATTCAATTCTCATAGATAAAGGAGATTAGCAAAGAGGCAGCCTCTGTATATTTATGTGGATTAAATACCAAAGCCGTGGAAATAGTTATAGGATGACTAAGCTAGCCAGTCTCGTATGATGTAATCATTCTATTGGGAGACATTTTCTTGAATCTTTGCTAATTGTACTAAACATTAAGAGAATTACCACAGTTCCCTTTGAAACACTTCTGTCCAAAGGAGAAGGAAGAGAAAGATCAAGTAGTTGGGACGAAAAGAAATGGTAATGGGTGATAAAGCTTAGTACAAACCATTTTTGCGTTAAAATATAGGGAGTACCAAAGTATATTTTAGACACCATTCATTAAAAATCAACTTGGGGGAAATAGTTTAAAGTTTTCCTAATTGAAAACAGATTCAGTTACAGAACAGGAATAATCTCTGAGTCTCATTAATTCAATAAGAAAATAAAGCATATGCTTCTAATAATGCAATATAAGATTAGCCATCATGCGTATAATTGCGGGTATCATATCAAATTCACTTTCTTTAATTATGTGTATTCACTTCTCTTTAAGAATGAGAATTCTAAGCTTTTCCACACAAATGTATTTATACTTTCAAACCAATTAATGTAAAAATGATCCTCTAGTTGGGTTTCAAAATATTGAGAAAATCTTAACCTGAGTCAATGAATGTCAAGAAACTGCTTTTAAATTAAACATGTGAAAACTTTTAGATTTTTTGTGTTTGAAAATGCTTATACTTTGGAATGAAATAATTCATCTAGCTAGACAGAAAGCATACCCCCACGCTGTACTAAATTTTGTTCTGAGCAACATTGGTTTATATTGTATATACTTTCCAGACTAAAACTATTCATCTTGTGCTACCATGAATTCATGTGTGTGCTGAAATAGCATTTCTGTGAGAGCTAGTAGTTTTCTAGTTGTACCATGAAAAACATTGATTATGCATTACGAAGAATCAGCAATAAAAACAAATGGATAAACTGGTGTAAAATGAGTGTTGTTATCTGATTCCTTTAAGAAAGCCAAAAAATGCTATTGGCTCTCAGCTATGTAATCCCTTAAAAACTGTACTCAGGACAATCTGGCAACTCCTATAACTCAGTATAAAAATCTCCATAAATAGAAACATAGGACTTTATGCTTCTTAGGCATAAATAGTTATAGAATGAGAAAGGGTGGGGAGACCTTTTAAGTGCAGATAGCAGGGTGGAGATGGACACCCTGCATCTCTTTTCTCTTTCTTCTCAGAATTCTTTCTTTAGTAAGAGAGATATGATATATGCAACTATGAAGAAAAAATGCACTGACTGAAAAAACATTCAGCTTTTTTTTTTTTTTTTTTTGTGGTACGTGGGCCTCTCACTGCTGCGGCCTCTCCCATTGCGGAGCACAGGCTCCGGACGCGCAGGCTCAGCGGCCATGGCTCACGGGCCCAGCCGCTCCGCGGCATGTGAGATCCTCCCGGACCGGGGCACGAACCCGTGTGCCCTGCATCCGCAGGTGAATTCTCAACCACTGCGCCACCAGGGAAGCCCAAACATTCAGCTTTGACAAGAGCAAGCTTTAGAACAAAAAGATGAGAACAAATATCTAAACAGACTTTAAAGACAACATTAAGCAAAGTGATTAAAGAAGTTTAAAATCTTGTTTTGCATTTGCTGGAGCACATTAAAAAAATAAAATACCCCTCTCTCCCTTGTTCTTATATGCTTGTCTTCCAAGCAAAAGATAGGAGGACCAAAATGAGTAGTTAACTTGGATTGACCTTCGAACAGCTGCCCCATTAAACTTCAGAGGGTGTGCATCCTCATTGTTGCAATCAAGTGACTATAGCTAGTGCTTCTGTGTGTGTTAAAGCTGAAGAAGTACTTGAAAGAGGTGACTAACCCTTTTTGGGATCTGAATCAACAAAATGTGTGATGCTCTTACATGAATAATATTGTCATTTGAAATATAAACTTTATCTATTTCTCTGCCCTTTGAAAAAAGGTGAAACTAGTCATCTTGATTTTGCTTATCTTATTTATTGAAGCTCTGCCAATATTTCTGCAGAAGAAAAGAGATGCATTGACAGTTCTCTATTACAAAATGCATAAATAAAATGTTTTGGTGTCATATAGAAGTTTAAATATTGAGAATATAATTATACAATTATGGTTTAAGGTTTTCACATTGATTATCTTTAGAGAGAGTCTGGGATAGAGAGGGTTAATGGGCACACTGAAATGAGCAGAGAAAATGCCACTGCAGGTGTTTGCTTTAACAGGGTGTTGATGGAAAGCCAGGGTGACCTAAGTAGGGACATAAGCAAAAGAGAGAAAGTGTTGAAGGGGCTAGTATAAAACACAAGTATGTGACCATGTCATGCTTTAATTCCTAGAATTGTTTTGGCTTTTCTTGTTTGAGAATGCTGCTTTGCTAATTTCTGTATAAGCCCAATTTGTATTTTATGAGGACAGGGCAATTAGAGTGGAGATTTCAGAAAAAGAGTTATTTAATCACACATAGGAAGCTACAAATTCCTTATTTTCATTTGACAAACTTATCAGGTAAAATGAATTACTTCTCTAGGTTTTCTTTGTCTATATTCTTTAACTTTATATACTAGGAAATTTATAAGATATACACATACAATAGCAGAGAGACTAGTGTAATGAACTCCTATTTATCCAGCCTCCAAAATTATCAGCTTCCCTGCCAACTTCCTGGCTCCTCTCATCTCCCAGAGTATTTTCCAGCGAATCTCAGTCATTATGTCATATCAACTGTTATATTTCAATATACATCTCTAAATAATAAATTCTCTTTTAAAATATATCTACAACCCCATTGTCATACTAAGAAGTGCTACATCATATTTATAGTACCATAAATAAATAATTTCTTAATATAATAAAAAATCCAGTGTTCAGATTTTTTATTTCATTTTTTAATGATTTGTATGACTCAAATAATGGAATTGAAATAATGTCCATACATTACAATTGGTTAGTATGTTTCTCAAGGCCCTTTTAATCTATAAGATTACTCTTTCTGTTTTACTTTCTCCTTGTTTTTTTTTTTCTTTTTTGGTTGTTGTCATAGCAACTGAGCTGTTTGTTTATAGGGTAGATTTTGCTGATTACATTCCTGAGGTATTGTTTACATGTTTCTCTCATCCCTATGTCTTCTGGAAATTGTTGGTTAGACCTAGAAACTTGATTAAATTTAAGTTTGATATTTTCAGTAAGACTACTTCCCAGATGTTACTGTTTACTTTCATAAGGATGTACAAAATCCTTATCCTGTCTAGTTGTTTCTTTCTGTATGTGTGATGTTAGCAGCCATTGAAGATCTTTATCTAGATCTCTGTTTCTTTCTTTATCTAGATCTCTGTTTCTTTCATTACTTTTTTTTTTGGTGGTATGCGGGCCTCTCACTGCTGTGGCCTCTCCCGTTGCGGAGCACAGGCTCCGGATGCGCAGGCTCACGGCCATGGCTCACAGGCCCAGCCGCTCCGCGGCATGTGGGATCCTCCTGGACCGGAGCACAAACCCGTGTCCCCTGCATCAGCAGGCGGACCCTCAACCACTGTGCCACCAGGGAAGCCCTCTTTCATTCCTTTCTATGAAAGATTTGGCTACCCTGAAATACAGCTCATAAAGTCAAGGCGGAACAATTGCTAGACTCCATCCCTTTAGTTATCAGTTAGTGTCATTATAAATTCATGGATTAAATCCATTTGATGCATCTTGACCCACAGTGCCACTATCCTTACTGATAGAAGATAGCCTTCGGACTTGAATAGCTTTTGGACTTGAACTACAACATTGCCTCTTCCCTGGGTCTCCAGCCTCCTGGCATTCCCTGTAAATTTTGGACTTGCCAGCCTCCATAGTTCTATAAGCCATATAAGCCAATTCCTTAAAATAAATCTCTCTTTCTCTCTGTTTCTCTGGAGAACCCTGACTTAGACAATTGTTAAACAAAATTTGTTTTAATTCAGCAGAGTCTTCCTGAGTGTCTGTTGTTTCAGGCATTCCTTCAGGTGCTGAATATACAACAGAGAAGAAAATAGACCATCTTTTATTGACCTCCTGGATCTTAAATTCTTCTGTTTTCACCAATTAATTACTTCTTTAAAATGCTTTGAGGCATCACTCCTTTACTATTTATGCTATTTGTTCAGCATTTTAGTTCCACATGGTAGACATATAATTATTATTTTGCACAGTCAATATGTGTTTAGAATCACTCAATTTATTTGCTTACTCTTTCTACTCCATATAAAACAATTCTTCTGGGATAGCTTTCCTTTTCTGGAAATACAGCTTCTAAAAGTTCCTTCAGTAAGAATCTCTTGGTGGTAAATTATCTGACCTTTATTTAATCTGAAAATATCTTTTTTTGGCCCTCATTCTCTAAGGTTTTGATATTTGTATAACTTTAGGTTAAGAATATTTTCTTTTGGAATGAAATAATGCCATTTGCAGCAACATGGATGCAACTAGAGATTATCATACTAAGTGAAGTAAGTCAGAAAGAGAAAGACAAATACCATATGGTATCATTTATATGTGGAATCTAAAATATGACACAGATGAACCTATCTATGAAACAGAAACAGAATCATGAACATAGAGAGCAGACTAGTGATTGCCAAGGGGGGAGGATTAGGGGAGGGATGGAGTAGGAGGTTGGGGTTAACAGATGTCGGCTTTTATATACGGAATGGATAAGCAGCAAGGTCCTACTGTATGGCACAGAGAACTATGTTCAATATCCTACGATAAACCATAATGGAAAATAATATATAAAAAAGAATGTATATGTATAACTGAATTACTTTGCTGTACAGCACTAATTAGCACAAGATTGTAAATCAACTATACTTCAATAAAAAAGAATGTTTCTTTTCAAAATATTGTAGCTTTATTTCCACTGCCTTTCAATTATTAAAAAACAGTCAATTGTGTGTCTTTTCTCTGGCTACTTTTAAGACCTTCTTTTTCTCTTTGCACTGTGATGTGTCCTAAAGTTAGATTTATTTATACCAATTGGCATAAATTTTTACATCATGGATCTGAGGGTTTATGTCTTTCTTTTAGTCTGGAAAACTATCAGCTTTCTCATTTGGAATACTACTTCTATCTCTTCCTCTCTTCTCCTTCTGTAACTCTAATTATATCTATCCTATACCTCATCACTTTATTTTCTCTGTATCCTAATGTATATTTCATATATTTTATCTCTTTATCTCTCCATACTATATTCTGCAGACTTTTTTTGGCCCAAGTGGGCCAAACCTTGAGGTTTTTCAAATTTTAGGGGAAACATTCTGTCTCTCCACATGTCTCCAAGTTTGCATGCTGTCCGTTTCTTTGACATTGGTTCATTTCTAGCTCATCCTATTTTTATTTCCTATATCTATTTCCATATATATTCTGTGTGTGTGTGTGTATGTGTGTGTGTGACTTCTTGTTAGATTTCCTACCATGGATAGGCTCTACCTTTTTTCTACTGTCACAGTGTCCTAGTGAGGTTTCACAATAAGTGTTAGACCCCAGTGTATCAACGTTCATATCCCCTCAGGTACTTACATTCTACATAGGAAACCACTGCTTTGGAGAATTCAGAGTCAGTAACAAGTTTTAAGTAAGCAAATGCCTTGATTTTACTGTATTAATAAATTATGAACATTATGAAAATTACACAATGATTAAAATAGCATGAAATAAATCATACAGATAAACATCTTCCTTCCCCAGTGAATCATCTTGAAAGTCTATTTAGATGTGCACACCTTGCTTTACACAATGGAAGTTCAAAAACAATTTTTAAGCAGGGGATATGTCATGATTAAATTGGTACTTCAATGAGATCATCTTGGGTGTGGCAAGGAGGAGGTTGGATTAGAGCAGTACTCAACTTTGGCTGTCCATTAGAGTTACATTGATAGCTTTAATAAAGTTTTGATACCTCAGATGTTTAATTAATCTGGATTGGGGCCTAGGCGTCAGCATTTTTCTAAAACAACTCCCCCAGGTCATCCTATTTTCAAGCCATTGTTCAGAACTATGGAGCTAAGGCAATGTAAATGGAGGGAAAGATTTAAATTTAAGAGATAATTGTAAGACAGAATTGTGTGATCTGATAACCAACTGGGCATGTGATAGTGAAAAATGAAAGATAACTGAGAATTTTAGCTTAGATGACAACACATGCATAAGCCAACTTTTGTGTTACTATGTGTTAAAGTAAGTGCTAGCTATGTGTTAATTTAATCTTCACAGCTGTGGCAGGGGCTGCTATCTGTTCACCATTTCTCTTTCCTTCTGTATGTAGAGCTGGACTACATTCCCCAGTCTTTTTTTTTTTTTCCTTAAGCCATGTGATTGAGTTTAACCTAAAGGAATGTGGGCAGAAGTGATACATACCATTGTAGGTCTGTCCCATAACAACAAAACCTCCTAGGAAATTGTCTTCTTTCTCTTTTATTTTTTGTTTGCTAAATAAGGCTGATGCTCAGGGTGTGTCATATCGTCCTTCTTTCTTGGGTGCCTTAATGAATGCATAGAGAAGAGCAGAGCATCACAACTTTTACTTACCAAATCATTGAAATTGAGGTGAGATAAATTTTTGTTGCCTTAAGCCACTGAAATTTCTAGGTTTGTCTGTTACAGCAGCTAAGGTTACCTTAATAATTCTATAAGATAAGTGCTATTATTAGCCTTTCTTTTCAGATAAATGTAGCAGAGAGAGTAGGTTTTCATGGAAGGACTTTGAGATGCCTGTATTTCATTCAAGTAAAGGTACTTACAAATATAGGTGTGAAACTTATGATAGTGGTCAATGTGATAAATACATTTGTGAGTCATCAGCATGCAGGTGATTGTTGAAGCTATGGAAGTGAAAGTGATCTCTTGAGGAGACAAAGCAGAGAATAAAGGAGGTGGACTAATGATAGAATTTAATACTAGTAATATTTAAAAAGAGGATCTATTGTGGGAGACCAAGAAAAAAGTTAGAGGTTAGAAAAAAATGAGATGGAGTATCATCAAGAAAATCAAGAGAAGATATACCTTTAAAATGAAAGGTCTATCATAGTGACAAAAGATACAGAGTTCAGTTAGCTAAAAACCAAAGAAAAGGCCACTTATTCAATTAAGTGGTGAATGCTGACCTTTATAAAAGCCCTTTCAGGAGGTTGGTCAGATTGGAAGTTGAATTAAAATCATTTGACACGTGATTCAAAGAGAAAACTTGTGGGTGATATATGTAGTTTATCTTTTTAAGATGTTTCGCAGTAAGGACAAAAGGTACCACGTAGAATAAGCATTTTGATCCCTGGGTCAGCTGAACACCAGAAAAATGAGATTTGTGACAGTAGGGTATGTTTCAGACCAGTTTCTTTGCTTTGAGAAATTTCTACATGTATTAGAGAATAAATGAATCACTTTTATTTACCCCAATGATATTTACATATAAATATTAAATGTAAATGGAACTATGTCTGAAAAAGTTAGCACCTTGAAGGCAGGATGATATAAAATTAGGTAAAATTAGGTAGACTGAAACAAAGTGGCCCTCTAAGAATTAAGTTTAGGGATTAAAAAAATATGGACAGCATCGTGTTGTAGGAAAGTAGAGAATAACTAAATATGTTATTTAGCCAGGAGAACAGGAAAGAAAGAAACTTGGAGATGAATCATACATGGTGATGACTTGCTAATATAGTATTGATATTATACAAATCTGATTCATATTTAATGAACAAGGGTTAAAATCCATGCTTCTTTTCGTACTTTACTTGTCTCAGGCAGGAATGCTGTATTTATATTGAGAATGTAAAGAAATATTAAGAAAAAGTGTTGTCCCTTTGTCTTGGACCAAGGACTTTTATTTTTTTTTTGCTGACAGTAGTCAGAGATCAGACTTAGCCAGATCAAATTTTCTCAGTGGCTGAGAGGAGGAACAGCTAGGCAGGTCAGTTTCTAGTAGCGGAATTGGAAGTATGTGGTAGGAAAAGATGAAGCCAAGGATATCGTCAAGCAGGTATGTGTGTTGAGTATGGAGTGTCTGGTGTCTTGAATTTGGTGTTCTTGAAATTATTTGTTGTTATCTTCTGCTCTTTTCTGTTGTTTTCTCTTTTTCTTTCTAAGTACATATTTTTTATATGCATTTGGTACTGGGGATATGAACTCAGGATTATACTTTCCCTCCTAGATTAGGAGCAATTTGAGGGCAATTTTTTAATCAGAGTCTAGTTACATTGAAGCATAATCAATGTACAATAAATAAAATTATTAGGCTTTCTAATAGTTCTCCACTGAATTGGGAATAAGGACAGGCAAGAACAAATTTTCCTGAGGAGCTGAGGCACAGGAATGCAGAACGGTGAAATTTGAAGTAATCTGAGCAAATCTGACACAACCTCTCTATATCTGCACTCTATAGTACTTGTATTTCAATTCAGTTCTAAGCTCACTGAAATTACTTTTAATGTATCCTGTTTCTATCACAGAATTTACCAACATTAAAAGGAGGCATCAATCTCTTAAACTGATCAATCTTCTTAAATTCCCAGGATCTGGGAAAAGTTGTTTGAAAATAATTATGTGATTTTAATATATTGTTTGTAGGTTTCATTCATTCATTCATTTATTCATTCAACAGATATTTTTAAGCATCAAATATGTGCTCAGTTATATATCAGGTTCTAGAATTACAGTGGTAAGCCAAGGGCCTGATCTGTGCTCTATCGAGGCTTATAGTCAAGTATAGATTAATCAAATGCTCATGCTGTTTGAAATGGTATATAATTAAATGGAAATTAATGTTTCTAGGGGCCGTATAATGATAGAAGCTGATCTAGACCTGGCTTGTGTGTATTGAGGGGAGAAGGGGATGTACTGGGAAGGCTTTTCAGAGGAAGTGATGGCAGAGCTGAGGTCTGAAGGCTATTATTTGTTTATGTCACTGTTTTTCCATTATAATATTTTTTTTTACCATGAGAACATATGATCTACTTCACAATGAGGCCATTGGCTTTATGAAACCATTTTAAGTACACAGAGGGTAGTGAAAAGCAAGGGCTGCCTGTTCCTTGCTGTCTCCTTGCATTGCAATAAGAAAATTTTGTGCATTTGAACTGACTGGGTTTATATCCTGTTGAAATGGACAGTACTGGTGCAGGCACACAGATAAGAGAAATAAGTGTAAATGACCATGAAATGCAAGGGGTTGTCTTGAGAAGAATGCTCTTATTTTATACTCTGAGATTGTAGCTTAGATGTGGCAGTGGAAGTAAGAGACACCTTTTATTTGGGGACTTCTCTGGAAGTGCCTGCTTGTTGTAGAAATTCACCTTTTCTACTAGTTGTAAGATGCTAGAAAAATTGTTCAACCACTTTTGGTCTGCTTTCTTATTCACAAAATTGGGTTAATAATTCAGTGTTTTCTGAGCACTCTTCTATACTTGAGCTGTGAAATACAATACACATTTTATTTATGATGGCCAATGGATACTGCAGTATTTATTGAGTGGGAGCAGATATGGAGGGTACTAAACTCATGACAGATGTTTATTCATGTAACATTATGTACATATTACTGGCTAAAATACAGCCTCAAAAATTGAAATTTATACATGAAATTGGAAAAATATATATAAACCATGCATATGAGAAAGGTAGTAGGACATTAAAACATTGTGAAGATCATAGACTTTGTCTGAGCCTCAGTTTCCTTATCTGTCATAGGGGGATATTAATAACAGTGAATAATAATAGTACCTTCCTCATAGAGTAGTTGTGAGAATTAAATGAGGTGATTATTTTGATGTAGCAAGCTCTGGTTCATATTAGCCAATATTATGAGGGTTTTTAAATCTCTTTAAAATGTAAAGCTCAGTTTCTTGAATTAATGCAACAGGGAGTAGGTGGAGATGTGCCAGAGGGTACTAGGAGTCACAAAATAAATGTAAGATATCTTCCTGAAGTATATATTTTGTAGACATTTACATTTTAATATTTTTATATGGAACATAAAAACATTCTTTTGAAATTTTTAGATAAAGAGAAATGCTTCAAAGAAATATGCTGCCCTTGTGGGGTGGCGTAAGGGTTCAGACTGCAGCTCTGGAGCCTGGGAATGTGCATCCATTCATTTCTTTAGGCTGGGGTTCGTCAGTGGCAATGGTTAAGAATTGCTCGTCAAAAGACTTAGCTATTGTTGAAAGATGCAGAAGTAAAGACACTTCTTGTTCAACCACTGATTTCAGTAGATTAAAAATCAAGAGGATTATATGGATTTGTCTTTGCAAATCCTAAAGTGATTTTCTGGATTTGGGAAGAATGTTGACATGTTTTAACTTCGCCCTTAACTGAGAAATGTTCCCAGCATCTTGCTCTTTTAAGTAATTGAAAACACTGTCAACTCAGATTGCCTCTGAAAAAGGCAAACTAAGGTGTTTTCAGAGACACTAAAATATGATATGTCTCACATTTATTTTGGTAAATTTCCTTATTTACTGTGAGAAAAAGAATTTGGCAAATTTTCAATTCTAAAATACATAGTTCTTAGAGAATATACTGTATATTTTCTGCCAAATTTATAGAATTGTCAAAACCTAAATCTGTGCTTCCTTATTAACATTCGGGTGTTATTTTAAAAGAAAACATGGACTTAATTAAAACATAGGCAGAAAGAAAAAAAAATATATATATATATATATACATAGAATAGATTTTATGTCACATTTCATTTGTGTAGCTTCTGTATTGGGAGCTTCATGTTTAACTTTTTTATTCTTTTAAGTGGAAATTGGTGGCCATTAATTGGAGGAGGAGTTGTGAGTCTTGTCTTTGGGGTTTTGCACATTCATTTCTCTTGTTTGGGAGGATCCCTTCCTTTATCTTTTGGGCTAATTCAAAGCCCACTTTGGCTGTTGCTTCCCCTATGAAGCTTCTCAGACCATCCACCCACCAGAATTGATTATATCTTCATCTGTGCAATATTTTGAACCCACTAAAATACAGAGCAGTGATTTCCTTACATATCTGTATTTCCTATGATTTGAGCTCCTTTGTTCAGATTCCACATCTTCTTAATCTTATGAATTCAGGCATGTGAGAAGTCTTCAGAACCTGTCTATTAATTGAAATTGACCCAAAGAAGGGTTGCTAAACACTAGTAGCCGGTGGAGTTGAGAATATAGAAGATGTCCACAGAGGCCTTCTGGAGGTATTAAAAGAGCCACTTGTCTCACAAAAGTACCTCTGAAGCAACAACAGGGCCTCAGATGGTAGAAAAGTCCAGAGTTATACCAGAATATATCTGTTCCTCCACAAAAACTATGTTGGGAAAGGATCAGTATCCAGGAGTATAGACGGGGCACCTTGGGGATGAATTAAGTCAGCTTTTATCAGCCTTCAACTTGTGAACCTATAATATGGCAAGTAATTATGTTTATTACTCAAGTAAATTGTTAATCAAGTAATTTATTAATTAAGTAATCTATAAGCCCTACAAGCTATGAATCTATAATGTGACAATTAATTACATATTCCTTAATCAAGTGATTTTCACTCAGGTCTGTGGTAGTTGCTCTGAGTAGATTGGGGATACAGAAGAATTATAGGCCAGTTCTCTGGCATGGAATAGCTTCAATTCAGTGAGGGACAGGCAAAGCTAACATACCTGGAACTATAGGAGACAATATAAGCCAGTATAACAGGATGAAGAATGGGATGTATCTTTTTGTTGGAAATTAACTAATACTCAAAAGCTGAGGATATCAGGTGACAAGTATGCTCAAGTTCTAAAAGAGAGATGCTGTCCCCTTCACTGTCAAGCCTTGAGATGACGGCAGCCCCAGCTGACACTGCGAATGCAGTCTCCTGAGAAACCCTGAGCCCTGCTGTGCCCCAATTCCTGACCAAGAGAAGCTATGAGATAATCAGTTTCGGTTATTTTAAGCTGTTAAATATGGGAGTAATTTGTTCCTCAGCCATAGATAATTAATACAGTGTCCTTTTAAAAAGTAAAAACACAAGGCCCTCAAAAAAATAAGAGAGATATGCTAGACAAGTTTTCGTAAGATTTGAAAAGATACAGCGAAACTGGACTATGAACTTTAAACTCCCATCTTTTACTTGGAGCTGTAACAGAAATCTAGAGATTCCTCTGACAGGAGATTCTTTGCAGAGGTTTGTGACTCAATCACCTCACCTAGGGGACACAATCAAGTTGGGGGAGAGAATCTGTAATAAATATCAGCGGGAATCAAGAGAATGTCTCTGAGAGATTAGGGGTGTTTTCCAGAAGTGGAACGTGGCATACAAAAGTTCCCAGATGTTTGAACTATAATAAAAATATTTTGTGCACTGGAAATGGATGGATTTATACCCTACTGAAGTGGACAGCTTGGGGAAAGGACAAATAGGAGAGAAATGACACATGCAAAGTCCATGAAATATAGGATAGTGTAGGGAGAAGGGAACATGATGCATTTTCTGGGAGAACATGACGTTGTCCCCTTTAGCTTTGTGGAGAGAGCAGCTGATTCTGGAGTCTGGCTTGAAGTCAGGAACTGGGTGGAGCTTCTTCCTTCTGTAAGGCAAGAAGGGAGAGATGTGCTTCCTGAGCCAGAAGGCCGTACTCACAAAATCTGGTGGATAAGAGGGGGTGAGTTTCCATGGGAGGGGTGTATGCTTAGGATAGTAGTGGTGTTGGACCTTGCCCAAAGTGTTGCCTGCAGGGAGCCGACTTGCGCAGAAAGAGGATATGAGAGAATACTGTTGAAGGCTGCAGTTGGATGGCTGCTAACAGACGTTAGGCAGAGAGGGCATAAAACATGTCAAGATTCCTAAAGGAAGTAACTCCAAAGAAGCCATAAAAGTGCCCCCCAAGAAAGAACTAGCTTGTGCACCTGCACCACAGAATACCCTAAATTACAACAATGCTCATCAGAGAAGATATTGCTTGAATCATCTTCTTTCTGTATCTGCCTCTGGGTGGGTGACAAGCTGCAGAATGATTGAGGAAGATGTGGGGCAGGGAGAGAAAAAGAAGAAACCTTCTAATGTTTGAAGGTGACGTGGAAAGCAGTATGATTTGCCCAAGATACTGCATAAGATCTAAGAAGGGAGAGCCAGAAGAGAGTGTTCGAAATCAGTGGTGGGTGTCTAGAGCCCTTTCTATATTTATCCTATTGAGCTGAGCCCATTCAAAAACATGCTTCTACACATTTAATTAAAATTTAGGTAGTATTGGAATGACATAAGAGCCGCGGATGAAATTCCATATGGATGAATTGTTGGGAAGGCCTCAGGGAGGGGCTATGACTTTACCCAACTCCTAGAGTAATGACTGAGAAAGAGCAAAGAGACAATTTTATTGTTAATATTTTTACATATAAATATTACTTCTCCACTTTTTACACAAATGGTAGCATGCCATATATACTGTTTTATGTCTTGCCTTTCTACAGTTAATGTATCTTGAAGATTTTTTCATACCAGTATTTATCATTCTTTTATCATTCATTTTTATGTATACATCTTATTCTATTGTAGGACTGTACTGAAATTTATTTGACCAATAAATTTTGATTGATGCTTAAATTGTTTCCAGTCTTTCTCTATCATTAGCAATGCTGCAGAGAATAATCTGTAAAAGTTTAAGTGTAGAATAAATTTTTAGATGTGGAATTGCTGCATTTTAAAAAATAAATGTTGGCAGATTGCCCTTCATGAAGGTTGCATGGGATTTACACTTGCACCAGCAATGTGTGAAAGTGATTGTTCTGTATTCACTCACAAACACTGAATGTTGTGTTTTTAAAAAAATTTTATTGTAGTATAGTTGATTTATAATATTATATTAGTTTCAAATGTATAGCATAGTCATTCAATATTTTTATTTTGTAATGACTTTAAATGGATTATAATCCCTGTGCTTTACAGTATATTCTTGTTGCTTATATATTTTATACATAGTATTTTTTGATGAAATAATATATTTATTGAAGAAAATAAAGCACCTCATTAGCTGGAAATGAATGATAATTTTGATTTACATTGTATTTGTCTTGTGTATTCATAAAACTAGTACATTTTGCTGACAGTTTCCTATACCCTTTATATAAGCTGAAATTAGCTTATGAAAAAGAGATAATGATGATCAGTAAATCAATGCTCAATTTTAATTCAGGTTGCATAAATAAAAGAAAGATGGCATAATATGCTGTTGTGCTGGTTTAGTTAATGTTTCTCTTCAGAATTATAGGAATTGTGATGATGTTAGCAGTGAAAACCTGTACACTTTTCTGAATCTAACCAAAATGAATTCTATTTTGTTAGTTTTGTTTTGCACCAAACTGGCTCTCAGGTGATTGATTGGAGGAGGCTGGGGAGACCCACCTATTCCAACCACAGGGATCACCTTCTATCAGTCTATGGATGCTCCATTACAACTCTTCCTCCAAATACAATCAGCATTATTGGTCCAGTCTGATTTTCTGCATTGTGTTTGGAGAGATTGTTTTTGTGCACTCCACCACTCAAGTATGGCTTAGGACTCAGGACAGACTTAGGTGACAATGACTCTTGTGTTATATTTCACAGTATTCAGATCTAGTCCTTCAGCCCCTCCCTCCTATATCAGTTTGGCTCATAAGCACCTTGTAGATTTCACTTGCCTTGCTTGTCCCCCAGGACCCATGGTTAGTCATTTCAGTGTTTCAACATTTCTGTTACCTTGCTAATCTCTAGTGTTGGATCACCCCGTTATCTGCTTTCTCCACTGCTAGGTAACCAAGCTGTGTTTCAGAAAGCCACGACAATTTTTGGAATGAGGTCTGTGCAGCATCACACTCTCTCCTCTCAGCTATGTCCTCAGTGTGTCTTACTCTCCTATTTATCTCTTACAGACTTTCTAGAATATTTCTGAGAGCAATTGCACCAAATCTTTCTTGCTATTTTTCAAACACTTGATTACTCAACCCCCCCAGCATAGATGACTTGCTGTACTTTGAGATCACATATGTCCCCTGTTTTAATGCATTAGCAGTCCCCTGTGGACTTTCTCACCAAGTCCAAATTCTTAGCTGCATATTCAAGACCCTTCATGCTTTGGCCCCAACATCCATGTTCTTGTGTGTGTATCTGAGGGTTTCCAGTTTTGTTTTGTTTTTTAATTGTGTTATAGATGTTTTACAATGTTGTGTTAGTTTCTACTGTACAGCAAAGTGGAGTTCCTTGTGCTGTACAGCAGGTTCTCATTAATTATCTATTTTATACATATTAGTGTATATTATACATAGTATTTTGTATCTCTTAATCCTATAGCCCTATCTTGCCTCTCCTGCCCTTCCTTTCTCCACTGGTAACCAATAGTTTGTTCTCTGTATCTGTGAGTCTGTTTCTATTTTGTTATATACATTCATTTGTTTTATTTTTTAGATTACACATATAAGTAATAACATAGAGTACTTGTCTTTGTCTGACTTACTTCACTAAGCAGCATACTCTCTAGGTCCAAAAATTTCGCTTTTTTATGGCTCAGTAATATTCCATTGTAATTATATATCACATCTTTTTTTATCCTTTCATCTGTTCATGGACACTTAGGTTGCTTACATATCTTTGCTATTGTATATAATGCTGCTATGAACATTGGCATGCACGTATATTTTCAAATCAGTGTTTTTGGCTTTTTTCGGATATATACCCAGGAGTGGAATTGCTGGGTCATATGGTAGTTCTATATTTAATTTTTGGAGAAACCTCCCTACTGTTTTCCATAGTGGCTGCATCAGTTTACATTCTCACCAGCAGTGTATGAGGGTTTCCTTTTCTTCACATCCCTACCAACGCTTGTTATTTGTGATCTTTTTAAGGATAGTCATTCTGAAAGGTGTGAAGTGATATCTCATTGTGGTTTTGATTTGTATTTCCCTGATGATTAGTGATGTAGTATCTTTTCATATGCTTACTGGCCATTTGGATATCCTCCTTTGAGAACTGCAGATGAGTTTTTAAAATCCATTTTCTATTTTTTTATTTTATTGATTTGTAGGAATCCTTTATAATTCTGCACAGTAGTCCTTTGCAATATGTATGTACAGCAAATACCTTTACACATTCTGTGGCCTGCTGTAAGAGTTATAATAATCTTTTGATATGCATTGTCTTCTAGAAACTTTAAAATTATACCTTTCACATTTAGGTCTGCAGTTCATCTAGGATTGATCTTATTTTGGGGTGTATAGTGTAAGGTAGGGAAGGAGGATATTTTTTTTCATATGGATATCCAGTATACCTGGCTTCATTATTAAAGAGATTTTTATTTTTCCATCACACTAAAGGTGTTACCTTTTGTCATTAATTATGTGTTTGATCATATATTTGAGGGTCTACTCCTGGATCCTGTTTCTGTTCCACTACTTTGTCTATAATTACACTAAGACGCTCTGTCTTAATTATTAGAGCTTTATAATAATTATTGATTTTTGGTAGTATAAATCTTCCAGTTTTATTGTTTTTCTTTAAGATTGTCTTGGCTATTTTTGGCCCTTTTCCATATTCATTTTTAAATCAACTTGTCAGATTCTACACACAGTGAAAGTAAGAAACCTATTGAGACGTTTTGGGGATCACATTGAAACTGTAAATAAACATGGTGAGAATTGACATGGTTATGACATTGAGTCTCTCAATTCATGAACATTATCTATCCATTTAATTAGGTCTTCTTTAATTTCTTTTGATATTTTGTTGTTTTCTATGCAGAGTTTCTGTATATCTCTTGTGAAATTGATACCTATATACTTGCTATCTTTTAAGGCCAAAACATTTTAATGGCATTTGTTATAAATTTCATTTTGTATGTGTTTGCTGCTGTTTTTGGACTCCAATTTTTATCTTTCCAGCCCTATGAGATGTGTAACACTGCCTGAATTCTCATCTTCTTAGCATTGCTTTCTCTTGGACTTCTTTGCCTCTCAATTTCTGAAGCTTAGCTATTGGTGGGGAAGAATGGGTCTGATTGTTGAGCTTACTTCTCTGTGTTTACCTTTGCAGAGCTTGGTCTTTCAAGTCCAGACTGCATTAATAGCTCTGAACTCCAGCTGTTTTCTCAGTAGTGCAAGAAAATATCAAATCTTTGTTTTAAAATGAGTAAAAACAGGCACAAGCAAATACTGAAATTAGTGAAATTAATGAAAAATTAAGATTAGTGAATTAATTCATTGTAAACTCTGTGAAATTAAATGTTAATTTATATTCATTTTTGAATTTTTGAACAACCTACTCATAGTTGTTTTGCAGTCTTTGATAACTTTAATTACAGAGTATTTTAGGTATTAACTAAAATCATTTTTCTCCGTATATTGAGTCTAAGTAAAAGAAAACCTTCAAACGAAACAAAACAAACTTTGCCCAGCTTCTTCTCTTCTTAGCTACTGGTCCCTCTGTGGTTTTACACCCTGTCCATTTGTGTCACTTATGAATTGATAAGTGCCTTGAGGGTAAAAAACAGCATAGAATTTAAGGCTCACCTAAATGATTTTTCCTTCTGTCAGGAATCTTGTCTTGGTACCTCTTCAATGATGTCAAACAGATTTAAAAAAAAAATTTATCCATATGTTCTACTTGTTCTCAGTGAGAAGTGGAATATCTCCTGATCTTTATTTCTTATTTTGCTGTTCACTTGAGTTTTCTCATTTTTAGCCACTCAATTATATTTTATTTTATCAGTTTTATTGTTTTTCTCAAAAAAATTAGTTCTAGATTTTTTAGTATTACTACTATTTTACTAATCCATTGAATGCAGTATTTTCCTTATTAATTTTTTTCTTTTGCTCTCCTTAGATTTATTATTTTTTGTTCAGTTTGTTTCATTTCTTGAGTTAGATGTATATATATGCCTGTATGTTTTAATTTACTTACAGTAATTCAATATGTATATTTCATGTACTTATAGGAAATTGCTATATATATAAACCTATAAATATTTCTCTAAGACTGAGATACAACTTATAGGTATTAGTATGGTATATTCTTACAGCTATCTATAAAGAAATACTGCAATTCAGTTTTAATTTTCTCTTTGACATTGTTCAAAGAGAGTGGGTTTTTTTTTTCATTTTCAGATTGTATGAACTTTCTATTCTTATTTTTATTTCTAACTTTATTATGGCCAGAGAATTTGGACTATTTCTGCTTTCTAGAATTCATTGAATTTTTTTGTGGCCTAATAGCTTCGTGAATTTTTCATGGATACTTGAAAGAAAGCATAGTCTCTGTATCTTCATTTTCTGCTTTTAATATGCTTCTATTTCTTCCTTGAATATTCACTAGTTTTTGTGAATATTGATACTGTCTTTTATAATATATAGATATTTCTACTATTATAGTTTTATTGAGCATTGCAACCTTTACTATTTTAAAACTTTCTTCTTTTTTAATCGTATGTTATGTTTTTTGCCATTTATTCAATCAGTGTGATACTTAGATCATAGTTTCTGACTTGTTTTTATAGTAATTTATCAATTCATTTAAAAATTTTCTAAATTAACATTTCAGGTTTGATTTACGTTTATAGTGTATATTTGGTTTTGCTTTGTGATCAAATATGGAAAAATTTTTCTTACAATAAATGAATACAATTTTTTTTATTCTTACTGAAATAACAAATATGTTTCATCTTAGTTTGTCGTATTTTATTTTATATTTTTATAGCTTTTAAAAATATTTCATGGCTTGCTCTGCTTTTTCCACTTTATGTTTGTGCTCCTTCTTGTAATTAGAAAAGTCTATATTTTTTTGTGGTTGTCTCCCATAAAACTATAATTTTATATGATAGTCTTATTCTTTCTGTAGACAATATTTAATAATTTTCTAATATGATTAATTATAAAATTAGTATGATTTTCTACTTTCCTGACTCTTCTCCACCTCCTAATTTTAACTATATGATATTTCTTAATATTTACTTTTGGTTTTATCAGGTAATCTTCTTCTATTATTGATTTTTCTGATTTAACTATTTTTGACCTCCAACTGTTAAAAGTAAGTCAACATCCTTATATTACCTGCCATCTTTATTTCACCTTCCTTAACATTTTGCTTGTATACTATTAAGAGCTGTAATATCCTTTTCTGTCAGCAAAACTCCACAGTTGTTTTAGTCTTAGACCTACAGTTACATAGATGTAACTCACTGATATTTCTTCTGCCACTCTCTCCTGTCATCTTTTTGTGGCCTCTAGAAAATTCATCCAGACAGCTTCATAGGAACAATATTCTTCATGTTCTTGCTGTTATTAATATATTATCAAACTTGATTTTTAGCCTTTTGAACACAGACTTGTGTTGAAATACTAATGAGGAAACATGAATGACGTGTTTGGTGGACACTTTTTCTTCTTTTGTTCCTGCCACTCTCTGCCTCTTGCTGTCTACCCGGTTATAGGGGCAGGGCTCTCAGAAGACTTGTTTCTGCAAAGTGACTTTACGTCTCTTGCCAACGGGTGAATGGTCTTGAGTAGGCACCAGACCCAAGTTCAGTCAGTCAGAGTCCCATCTATAGACATTTGGGGGAGAGAAGATGATAGAGATAGAGATAGGGACAGGGACAGGGACAGAGAGAGAGAGAGAGAGAGAGAGTGTCAGTCTTTCTCTGGTGGCTGGACCTGTAAATAAGGCTGTTGATACCCGGTTTATAGCTAGTAAATGGGAAAAGCAGAGATTAAAAAAATAATAAATGGGGCAGTAGTACAGAGAGATGCAGAGCTAAGTGAGGAGGAAGACTTCCTCGGTTTCCTATAGATTCTAGTTTATGCTTCCAGTTTGTTCCTGAGACCTGCCTGCTTCTCTTGTTTCCATGAAACATCTTTATAACCTTATAATAAATTCACCTATTTTACTGAAATAGACTTTTTATTTGCAACTATAATAAGCCGACTCATACCCTGAATGTAATCACAGATCACAGTCCACCCAGCTAAAAAGAGTAAGAAAAACTAGATTAGATTACGCTTTCTTATCCTGCAGGATATTTTCAACTGTAGAGTCACCATGTGAATTCAAACAGACTCTTTATTAGCTAGCTCAGTTTCCAGATTAGATCTGGTTTAAGTACCAGGAACTTATGGCTGGTCACTATAATACAATAGTGCAAAATTAAAAGCAACTGAGAGGTCCAGTCATTTGTATTGGTAGTGGCTCATTAAGTCAGCCACATGAGCTGCAGGCAGGTACATCTGGATTCACACAGCTTGCTACTCTTTCCCTTCAAATCTGCTGTGGATATCTATGCTTGCAGCCCAGCCATTGGCTGATCTTAAAAGCAGTCTGATCAAAAAGCACACCTCACCAGATAGGGCTATTTCTATAATCCTCACAGTCTATAATCCAAGGCATAGCAGCAGGGTCGAAGTATCCCCAGGTAACTCAATATTCTCTTGGTACTTTGAAGAGCAGCCTGAACTTCTTAAACTTCTCCAGAATTGTTGGGGACATGGTGGAGGTGGCTGAGGGAGGAGCTATAGCCTTAGAAATCATCCCAGTCAGGCATCTTGGTAATGTGTAGGCCTGTTCAAAATACATACAAAAATGTAAAGCTTAATTAGTTTTTAGCTTAGAACTTGGTTGAAAATTTCATTTAGTCTTTTTATTTCTTTCCCATTATTGAGACAACAAGATATTTTATTTAACAGAAAATAAAATGAAACAAAGAAAAAAGTCACTCAGAGTTCTACCAACCAAAGAAAAACACTGTTAATTCTAGCATTTTGGTAGTTTTTCTTTCCAGATTTTGTTTTTAACTTTTCAATATATTTATTCTTTCATTTGCTTGGCATAATGTTGTATATTTACAATTCCGAATCTATTTTTTATCCATGAATTTTCTGTATTATTATAAACTCAATGTAAATATTTTCAAGGGCTTCATAATATTCTGTGAGATGGATATCACATAGTTAATTAACTATTGCTTTGGGACATTAATATTTCTAATTTGGGGATTTTTAAATGTTCCAATAAATCTCTTTTGTATAAAATTTTTCATATATGTAGAATTTTTTTGTACATTACATCTTCAGACATTTCTGCTCTGATGTTGAATATTTTATCTCTGGCAGTATGTCAGTCTCTCACCTTGGCGCAGCTTCCCTTTACATTTGCAGGGACTAGACCTGGGTCTGTGAACCGAAGGGGGCCCACAGCAGGTCTGGGAACGCTGAACTTGAACTGCTCATTTGAATGAATCTGAAATCTGGTTTGATCCTTTTGTTTTCACCTCACTGCATCCCAAAGATGAGAACTGGCTGAGAACGTGCCCAGATTTGGCTCTGCCAGCTGGCAAGGCATCCCCAAATAATAGGAGATTATTAGAATCCTGCCCTTTTCCAGCGAGCTTTTATCCACATTCATCTTTGTGTTGTGCCAGTTAGGTACAGTGGTTTTCTTTGTATGCACCCTGGCAGCCCTATCCACATAGATTTGGGAGGAAAATCTCACAGAATGTGAGATCCTTTTAGATAACAGGAGTTTTGTTAATTTTAACCCAAAGATACTTGTGATGGCAGTGGGGCTGTGAGTGTCAGCTGCAGGTAAGGGCTTAGTTGCTAGGCTGCCTGTGTGGAACTTTGCAGATACTCCATTTCTTTCATGGCTACAGTCTTATTGAGGTCAGCAATTGATGTGAAACCAAAAAAGAGAATCAGAGACAGGGCTTCTAGAAGAGATGACATCATGAGTCCAGTCCTTGCTTTGGGTGCCTTTATATGGCTCTGCTTAATTCCTTTTTGCAGAACTGGGGGTGGTGGTGGGCACTGCCCCTTCTCTGTTAGCAACCTGAACACTTCTAGTATTAGTAATTGAAGAGATATTGATGGATCTTGGGAAGGGGTTAACTTCTTTCCCTCTGGTTATTGTCATCAGTGGGCAGGGGGACATACTCAGGTGGTCAGGTGGTGTGTGGGAGCTGAAATTCCAGGTAAGAAATAGTTGTCTTCATCTCAAATAGCACCTCTACCTCCATCCCTGGGCCTAGGATACTGGGTTATTTCTCTGCTATTGCTCAAAGAGAAATGCCAGTATATTCCCATGGTGTGTGTATTTGTGTGTGTGTGTGTGTGTGTGTGTGTGTATAATTAATGAACTATTGCAACATGTTAGCTGCTTTTTTTGCCAGAGGGAATCTTATAGTATTTTATAAAATACTAGAATTTTAGAGCCAGAAGACACCATAGATATCCATTAATCTATGGATTAACCATGATAATTTTTTTCTTTCATTTTTTTTTTTTTTGCGGTATGCGGGCCTCTCACTGTTGTGGCCTATCCCGCTGTGGAGCACAGGCTCCGGACATGCAGGCCCAGCGGCCATGGCTCACGGGCCCAGCCGCTCCGCGGCATGTGGGATCTTCCCGGACCGGGGCATGAACCCATATCCCCTGCATCGGCAGGCGGACTCTCAACCACTGCGCCACTAGGGAAGCCCTTTTTCTTTCATTTTTATTGAGATATAATTATCATAGAGTACTCTATAAGTTTAAGGTGTACAGCATAATGATTTGACTTACATATATCATGAAATGATTGCCACAAGTTTAGTCAATATCCATCATCTCATATAGATACAAAATTAAAGAAATAGAAAAAAATTTTTTTTTCCCATGATGAGAACTCTTAGGATTTACCCTCTTAACAATTTTCAGATATAGCATACAGCAGTGTTAATTATATTTATCATGTTGTATATTACATCCCTAGTACTTATTTACTTTAGAACCATAAGTTTGTACCTTTTGATTGCCTTTATCCAATTCCCCTTCCCCCACCCCACTGCCTCTGGTAGGTACAAATCTGATCTCTTTCTCTATGAGTTTGTTTGTTTTTTAAGTATAATTGACATACAATACCATGTTAATTCCTCAGGAAAGCGATGCAGAGCAGTTTTAGGGATTTTTCCAAAGCAGAAGAGGTATTGATTCAGCCCCGCCTACAACCTGGGTATTCTGGCCTCAGCCAATGGTCTTTTCATTACAAAAAGCCTATTTTTGTAGTAAGAGAAAATGTTTTTCTGTAATTTTTTCTTTTTTAGAACAAAAATACTTTGCTGAGGCAGGAGAAAGAATAACACAAAAGATTCATTATTATTACTGTTACTATTTAGCATACTACTTTATACTTGTTATTTTTAAAAAACACTTTACTGATGTATAATTAGCTTTCAGAAAGCTTTACGTAATGAGTTTGGAGATGAGACTATACCTGTGAAACCATTACCACAATCTATGCCATAAACATATCTATCACCTTCAAAAGTTTCCTCCCCCCTCTTTATTTATTATTATTTTTGTAAGAACACTTGACAAAAGTTCTACACTCTTCAAAATTGTAAGTATACAATACAGTATTGTTAACTATGGGCACTTTTAACTATAGTCTGTGTAGTAGATCTGTAAGACATTCATCTTGCATAACTAAAACTTTGTAACCTTTGACCTCCTGGCTTGCCCCTCTCCCTAGCCCTGGCAACCACCGTTCTATTCTCTGCTTCTATGAGTGTGGCTATTTTAGATCCCTTAGATAACTGAGATCATGTAGTGTTTGTCCTTCTGTGTCTGGCTTATTTCACTTAGCATAATATCCTCCAGGTTCATCTATGCTCTTGCAAAGAGCATGATTTCTTTTATTGTTAGCCTTCTTTTTTTGTGTGTATACACATTTTCTCTGTCCATTTATCTGTCAATGGACATTTGCTTTGCCTCCATGTCTTGGCTATTCTGAATAATGCTGCAAACTAACATGGGAATGCAGATATCTCTTCAAGATCTTGATTTCAATTCCTTTGAATATATACCTAGAAATGAGATCTCTGGATCATATGGTAGTTCTCTTTTTAATTTTTTTGAGGAACCTCCATACTACTTTCTACAGTGACTGCACCAATTTACATTCTCACCAACAGTATATGAGAGTCCCTTTTTCTTCATATTTTCACCAATACTTACTTTTGTTTTTTTTTTTGTTTTTTTGACAATACCCATCTTAACAATTGTGAGGTGGTACCTCATTATGGGTTTGACTTGCATTTCCCTGTGATTAGTGATAATGAATGATGATGAGCACCTTTTCATATACCTGTTGGCCATCTGTATGTCTTCTTTGGAGACATGTCTGTTCAGCTCCTTTGCCCTTTTTAAGATTGGTTTAATTAATTAATTAATTTTTTTGCTATTGAGTTGTAAGAGTTCCTTGCAAATTTTGGATAATAATCCTTTATTAGACACATGACTTGCGAATATTTTCTCCCATTCCGTTGGTTACCTATTAATTTGTTGATTGTTTCCTTTGCTGTTCAGAAGCTTTTCACTTTGGTGTAATCCCCCTTGTCTATTTTTGATTTTGTTCCTTGTGCTTTTGATGTTATATCCAAGCATTCATTGTCAAGGCTGATGTCAAGAGCTTTTTCCCTGTTTCCTTTCAGGAGTTTTATGGTTTCAAGGCTTATGTTTAAGTCTTTAATCCATTTTGAGGTGGTTGTTAATAGAGTTATCAGTGGAAAAACAATATATATAACATGATAACTATGTCTTTGTTGAATGGATATATTGAGAATCTCTGCTTTGCATATATCATGTCTATTTATTTTGTTGAATGAAAAGATGGATACAAAGCAGGACTACAAAAGACTTGATGCATCCTCCTGAAAACAAGTAAATTATAATATTTTATCCTTCTTAAGGTTTTTTATTCTTAATTTTCTATCATGTAATATTTTTCTTGTTTATTTTCCTTTCACATGTGTGGGGGTTGAAGAGTGATAAAAATGTTTCACATCCCTTTGGGCTCCTTCTTTTCCAGAGTTCTGCCAAATGTCCACTAATGAATTCAGTGTAGGGCAGGAGTCAAGAGACTTGAGCTGTGTCTGTTGAGTTTGGGCAGGTAATTTCATCTGTCTGGGGACTTTCTACCCCTTAGGTATAAAATAAGTCATTGTACTAAAGACGCATGTAGTTCCTCATAACTCAAAAATTCTATGTCTTTAGCTTTATAATAAACATATATTGCTATGAGAGCTTGGTACAGGGCACTTTGCCTGGGCTTTATAAACAGTTGTCTGATCAAACTTCTGTCATAAATGAATAATGGGAATCAATGAGCATTTATTTAATGAGTGGTTTATCCTCCTCCACTTCTCCCATCCTCTCAAAATGTACAGGTATATTTAAATGGTTGCACAGGAATCAGAAGAATTCAATATAGTGTTTTGTTGATTAGAAACAGAATAGTCTAGAGCCTGACAGACTTGTGTTTGAGTCCAAATTCTTCTCCTCATTCATGTGAATTACTTAATTCCTTTGAGGTTTAGTTTCCTTGTCTGTAAAACAGAGATGGTTATATCCCTTCATTGGATCATTAAGAAAATTAAATGATATAGTGTGTAAAGTGCCTGGCATATATTGAGTATCAATAAATCTCTATTGATTTTCTGCTCTTTGAATTTCAGATTTACCCTTGAGTAACTACAGAAATCATGCTACACACAGGTGGCAGTTGCTGGCCATCTCTGGTGTGCCTTAGCTTGGAGGTGTATTACTCTGATTTCTGCCTCCATTTCACATGTCCTTCTTTCCTGTGTGTCTGTGTCCTGATTTCCCTCTCGTTATAAGGGTCACAGTCACTGAATGAGGGCCTGCCCTAGTCCAGTTTGACCTCATCCTAGCTTGATTACATCTGCAAAGGCCCTATTTCCAAATAAGATCACATTCACAGGTACTGGGTTTTACTTCTTCCTTTCCAATCTGCATTCATTTTGTTTCTTTTTCTTGCCTTATGATAGTAAATAGAACCTTAAGTACAATGTATTAGAGAAGTGCTGAGAGTGGTCATTCTTGTATTTTTCGTGATATTTGGAAAGAGTCTATTTTATCCCTATTAAGTATATTAGCTCTAAGTTTTTGATAGATGCCCTTTATTTGGATTCAGGAAGTCGCCTTCTATTGCAATTTGGCTGAGAGTTTTTTTTTAAAAATCAGGAGTGGGTGTTGGATTTTAGGAAATGCTTTTTCTTCATCTATTAATATAATCATGTATTTTTTGGTTAAAATAATGAATTATATTGATTCTTAAAAAATTTTTATATTGATTCATAGTTTGATTGTCAAACTAACCTTTCATCCCTGGGATAAATCCCATTTGGTAATAATATATTATCCTTTCTGTATATTGTTGTATGTTATTAGTTAAATTTTTATTTATTATAGAATATTTGCACTAATATTCATGAGGGATATTGGTCATTAGTTTTCATTTCTTGTAATGACTTTGTTATGTTTTGGTATCAGACTAACAGTGGCCTCATAGAATGAGGTGGAATGGATTCCCTCTTCTTCAATTTTATGGAAGGGTGTTTATAGAATTGATATTATTTCTTCCTTAAAAATTTGGTAGAAATAACCATTGAAGTCATCTGGGCTTGGGGTTTATTTTGTTGAAAGGTATTAGCTACAAATTTGGTTTCTTTAATAGGTATAGGAGTACTCAGGATATCTGTTTTTTCTTGTGTGAGATTTAGTAGTTTGTGTGTTTCAAGGCATAAAGTTTTTCATATTTCCTTATTGTCCTTTAATATCTGTAGAATCTATAGTGTTGTTACTTCTTTCATTCGATGCTGTTAATTTGTCTTTTTTTGCCCCAGTTTGTTTGAGTAGAGGTTTACCAATTTAATCTCGAAGAACCAGTTTTTGGTTCAATTTCATTTTTCTATTCTTTCCCTTTTTTTCTATTTCATTCATTTTTACTTTGATATTTATTATTGCTTTCTTTCTAGTTACTTTGAGTTTAATTAATTTGAGTTCTTGTTTTTCTCAATGCTTAAGGTGGAACTTTAAGTCATTGATTTGACTCCATTCCATCTTTTCTAAAATAGGTGTTTAGTGCCATGAATTTCCTACTAATCAATGTACCACAAATTTTGAGATGTTGATATGTTGTGTTTTCACTTTGACCTAGTTTAAAATACTTTCTAATATCCTCTTTGATTTCTGTTTTGATCCATAGGATATTCAGAAATGTGTTTTTTAGTTTCCAACTAGCTTGGGATTTTCTTAAGCTCTTTATTTATCTTTATCAATCTATTATTGATTTCTAATTTGATTACACTGTGATTAAAACAACATACTTTTTATGACTTGGATCCTATTCCAGTTATTGAGACTTATTTTGTGGCCCAGAATATTGTCTATATAGGTAAAAGTTCAGCGTGCACTTGAATGTGTATCCTACTGTTGTTTGGTGAAGTATTCAGTAAATATTAATTAGTTAGGTCAAGTTGGCTAATGGTATTATTCAAATCTTTAAAATCTTCACTTATTTTGTGTCTATAAATTATTGGAAGAGGGGTTGAAATATCCAACTGTAATTGTGGGATTTTCTGTTTCTCCTGCAAGTTCAATTAGTTTTTGCTTCATATATTTTGAAGCTCTGTTTTTAGGTGCATAAATATTTAGGAATGTTATACCTATTGATTAATACTCACTTATAATTATTATTATCTTCTTTATCCCTACTAGTAATTTTTGCTTTTAAATATACTTTGATATTAATGTCACCACTCCAGCTTTCTTTTGATTAATGTGAATATGGTATATGTTTGTTCATATTTTTACTTTTAACCTATTTGTTTCTTTATATTTAGGGCATGTTTCTTGTAGCAGTATATAGTTGTGTCTTTAAAAAAAGTCTATCTGTAATTATTGATATGTTTTGGTTTAAATTGATCATCTTGCTATTTGCTTTCTGTTTGTCTCATCCATTTTTTATACTTTATTTCCCCCATTATCTTCTTTTTGTTGGATTAACTTAATATATTATGATTCTGTTTTACCTATATTGTTGACTTAACTAGATAGAGCTCTTTATTATAGTATTTGCTAGGTTTTATATTATATATCTTTAACTTATCACATTCTAACTTCAGGTAAAATTATACCACTTCATGAACATTTTATGAACTTTTCAATGGTATACATCTTTTTCTCCCTGTCCATCTTTTGTGGTTATCCTCCCTGTCTAATTTTACAACGGTTATAAACCATGTTTATTCTTTTTTTTTAAATTTATTTATTTTATTTTTGGCTGTGCTTGGTCTTCGTTGCTGTGCATGGGCTTTCTCTAGTTGCGTCGAGTGGGGGCTACTCTTTGTTGTGGTACGTGGGTTTCTCATTACGGTGGTTTCTTTTGTTGTGGCACTCGGGCTCAGTAGTTGTGGCTCACAGGCTTAGTAGTTGTGGCTCATGGGCTTAGTTGCTCCGCGGCATGTGGGATCTTCCCGGACCAGGGCTCAAACCCATGTTCCCTGCATTGGCAGGCAGATTCTTAACCACTGCACCACCAGGGAAACCCCAACCATGTTTAATCTTACTA
This sequence comes from Aethalodelphis obliquidens, assembly GCF_003676395.1. Lineage (NCBI taxonomy): Eukaryota > Metazoa > Chordata > Mammalia > Artiodactyla > Delphinidae > Aethalodelphis > Aethalodelphis obliquidens. Next base: position 16,775,107 of record NW_020837956.1, on the reverse strand, counting down.
TTATTTTTGTTAAACAGTTGTCTTTTAAAATATATTTAAAATAATAATAATATATTTTCCCATTTTATTGCCATTTTTAGTGCTCTTTATTCCTTGTGTAGATCTTTATTTCTACTTGGTATCATTTTCTTTCTGCCTGAAGGACTTTTTTAAAAAACATTTATTGTAGTAATGATCTGCTGGTGACAAATTCTTTCAGTTTTCTGCATAAGTCTTTATTTCATCTTCTTTTTTGAAAGAAATTTTCACTAGTTATAGAGTTTTAGATTGACAGATATTGTTTCACTGGGTTTTTGCTTGCATTTTTTCTAGACAAGAAATCAGCTGTCATTCTTATTTTTTGTCTCTTTGGATGTAATACAACTTTTTTTTCCCTCTGACTAATATTTTTTCTTTATCACTGATTTTGAGCAGTTTAATTATGACATACCTTGGCATATTTTCTTCAGTTTCTTGTGTTTGGGGTTTCTAAAATTCTTGGCTCTATGGGTTTGTAGTTTTCAGCAAATTTTAAAGAACTGTAGCCATTATTTTTTTCAAGTAGTTTTTTCCACCACTTCCATCATCCCCCAAACCCAGAGACTCCAATTATATATATATTAGGGCTGCTTGATTTTGTCCTACACTTCATGGAGGCATTGTTCATTGAAAAAGCTTCTCTTTAGTTCATTTTGGGTAGTTTTATTGCTACGTATTTAATTTCATTAATATTTTTTCTTCAATGTCTAACCTGCTCTTGATCTTATCCAGTCTATTTTCATTTCAAATGTTACATTTTCTCCTTTAAAGGTTTGATTTGGATTTCTTTCTCTCTCTGTCCTCTCTACTTAAATCTCTGAATGTATGATATATAGCTGTAATAACTTTTAATGTCCTTGTTTTCTAATTTCAACATATGCATCAATTTTGAGTCATCTTTGATTTATTACATTTAAAAATTTATTTTCCTGTTTTTTTGGTCTGGTAATTTGTTACTGGATTCCATCTGTTGTAAATACTACATTGGTGTTTATAGAAATAATTTTTTTTTTAATTTAGAAAAAATACTTTTTTATTACTATAAATATTCTTGTATTTTGTTCTGGAATACATTAATTTTGAAGGGTTTGGTTTCTTCAGCTCTTGCATTTACTTACGATTTGTTAGGTGTAACTGTAGCAGTGCTCAGTCTAAGGAGAATCACTCCACTAATAATACAAGACCCCTCTTTGTAGTCTACCCAAAACTCAGTGAATCATGAGGGTTTTCATTTTGGCTGGTGGGAACAGACACTATACGTGGCCTTGTGTGAGTGTGGGGCATTATCACCTCTAATCCTTTTGTGTGACTCTGCTCAGCTTCAGGAAGTTTCCTCACATACACTTGCTGATTATTACTGAGCTGAACACTGAGGGGTCCCTTTGCAAGCTTAGGAATTCTTTCTCTGTATATCCTTCTTCTCTTTGGTGCGCTGTCCTAAGAACCTTCTTCACAGACTTTTACCTCTATCTCCTCAAGTTACAAGTTACACTCTGCTCTGCTTAGATACCCTCTACTTGCACCATGATTTGAAACTTTCTTAAGGAAGTAAACTAGAGCAACTATAGATATCACCTTACTTGTTTTCTGTCTTTCAGTGATCACTGTCCTTTATTGCCTGATATCCCATGTCATGAAAACAATTTAAAAAATATTTTGTCATTTTTGTTGTTTCAGGCTGGTGTGTACATCTGGCCAGAAGCAGAAATTTTGAGTTGTCTTGAAACCTTAGTTAAATACTCTATGGATTTTTTTTTCAACTTCTCTATGCTTATATCAAATCTCCCAAATAAGACAGTGAACTCCTCTAGGACAGGGGATTCATCTTAAACTTGGGCATGTTCCCTGTAACACTGTGTAGTTTGCTGTAAATTTTAAAAGTTACTGGTACAAGGGTAATGACTGCATAGGAATTATTTGCAACATTCTTTCTGTCCTTGTCTATCACACGATATTTAATAATGTCATCTTGAGTTTATTGTTATCTGTGCTCCTCTGACGGAGGAGGAGGGTTGAGTCAGTCTGGCTTTGAGTGAAAGTAGGAGTTACAGGGCCTGAGACCCTGGGTTGTAAACGAAATTTACAACTGGGTAGAAAAGTTAAAGACCAAATGTTGAGTGAAAGTCAGGAAAAGGAAATACAGAGGAGCCCAGTGACTGGGATTCCAGTGAGGAGCCAGAAGTATGGAATCTGGGAACAAGGATAAAGGGGGAAAAAAGCAGTCCTGCAAATATCCTGAGGTATGTGCTGGATGATATCCATTTGAATATTTTTAAAAAATCACCTGGTATAGAAATGGTAAAAAGAGTGAATCTGGCATAAAGAGACAGAAGTTCGATGGAAAACTCACTTGATGCACATTAACTCTAACCGGTTCCTCTCCCAATTCTGTTAGTGTGGCTCTAATCGCTACATTAGCTCTATAAACCCCACCATCCTGCTTATTCAGAGAGGTTTCCTGGCTCTGTTGCTTTATAACTAAGATATTTGTAAACATAATAAACACTCCCACAAAACATCCGTCTCAAAATTGGTTCCCTTTCTTCATAAAGGAGCCAGAAATTCTGATATGATCACAATAAAAAGATCATGCTGTTTGTTATACTAAGGGCGTTTCATTACCTTAGCAAGTGTTTTAAATGAATAATAAGTTTAAAACTCAAATAGAGTATTATAAGGTAATATCTCAAAACATTTCAGAATTATTTGCTCTTTGTTCAGATACTATAGCTTCTAGGTAGAGCAATGTCTGATAGGCCTTACTCAATATAACCATAAATTTCTGTGGTTTCTACCCACCCATCAGATTCCATAAAAGCCAGATAAAAATTCCTGAAGATCATTTAAAATAATAATAGAGCTATGTCCTGGCACTATGATGAAGGCCATGCAATATATTATCACATTTAATACTTGCAATAATGCTATGAAGTTGGTATTGTTATTATTTCCATTTACTAGAGGAAAATCCAGTACAGAGAGTTTAAGTAACTTGTCCAAAGTTGCTGGTTTTCAGGAAGATCAACATCAGATCTGTTTGATTTCAAATTTCTTAATCACTGTTCTGCATGATTTTCTCTCATTCTCTCTTTTGTCTCTTTTTTGGAGGGAAGGACTGAGCTACAAATTCAACAGGCTTTACATAATACCAATTTATCATTATTTCACTTAGTCAAAAGGTGCTATAGACTTAATGTTTTTGTCCCCCCAAATACATTTGTTGCAACCTAATCCCTAGTGTGATGGTGCTTGGAAGTGAGGCTTTGGGGAGGTGATTAGGTCATGAGGATAGAGCCCTCATGAATGGAATTCATGCCCTTATAAAAGAGACCCCCATCAACCATGTGAGGACATAGTGAGAAGATGGCTGTCTATGAACCAAGAAGTGGGCTCCCATTAGACACCAAAACTGCTGCCACCCTGATCTTCCAGTTTCTCAGAGCTATGAGAAGTGTCTGTTGTTTAGGTCACCTACGCTATGGTATTTTATATTTTGTTATAGCAGCTCAAATAGATCCAAGGCTATTCTAGAATATGTTCTTGGAATTCATCAAAAAGCCCTGACTTCTTTGTAATTAAAGAGTTTGCTTGAATTAGGAGTCTCTCTTCCACTCTCTGCTACTACCTTAAAAATGTATTCCAAGATAAAATGGCACTGTCTACCCATAAAAATTCATAAAACACAGTAGGTTTTCTATATTTTTGCTACTGTAAAATTCAGGTTAACTTTCCTTTTACTGGAACTCAATGCAAACGGAATATTCATGATTTATTGGGAGGGAGAGAATTTATCTGGAGGTTGTGGGTATTCCCTCACAATGACTGATAGGGGGCAGCAGAGGGCTTTACAAGTGAGCATGGCTGAGGCCAGATGAGAAAAGCTTTCCTTGAGTGTGTTGGGAGTGGGAATAGAGAGAAGGGTGAGCAGTGGTGGAAAGGGTTATCAGAAATCATGAAAGGCAGGAGAAAAAGGAATCAAGTCATGGGTGTAGCTAGGCCAGGTAGGAGAGAGTCAGAGAAATTGCCAATTAGAGTTGAAGGTAACAACCAGTTAAATAGACAAAACCCCATCTGCAGGGCTTTCTGTCTAGTCCTATCCAGCTTCAAGCTATGAAGAACTATAATTACAGATTTAAAAAATCTTAGGTGGTACCAGTCACAATCTTATATACTTTATATTTGATATTATATTTGTTGATTATTTTTATTACATTTATTTGTTATATTTGTTACATTTATATTTATTATTTCTCATGAAACTATCATAAATTCTTTTTTTTATTTGAAATACAACTTTATTCTGATTCTAAATGAAAAGGAATGGGAATGACAGTAGAAAACAAGATTCTACCCCTGAATATAGTGATGTGACTGTAACAGTCTTATACTTGAAACTCAAGGAGGAAACAACTGTGTTGCAAAACAGCTAAATATGCAGGTCCAAAAAATGAAGGTTTTTTTTTTTTTAACTGCCACATTCACTCCGAAGCCCATTCATCTCCTTTAGCATCCCAAAGATTAAGCACATGTTCTGCTTAGCTATATAATAAAGTGGCAAACACACTGCACCACTGACATCACAGAACAGTTGCCTATAAGACTAGACTTCGGACTCTGGGCTCCAGCTTCACTTTCTCACATGTCATCATCTTCATCTGGGAGAGCAGTTGTCTGAGCAGCCTCTAGATGATGCTTAGACCGCACTGCCAAGGCTGGGTCCATGACCACCTCTGGCGGGGTGAGAGCAGGCATGGCAATGAACTCCAAGTTAGGGTCTCTGATCAGTTTTATAGCAAGCCAGAGGAAGGGCTTTTCAAAGTTGTAGTTACTTTTGGCAGAAATGTCATAGTACTGAAGATTCTTCTTTCGGTGGAAGACAATTGACTTTGCCTTAACCTTCCTGTCCTTAATATCCACTTTGTTGCCATACAACATGATGGGGGTGTTTTCACACACTCGTACCAGATCTCTATGCCAGTTAGGCATGTTCTTGTAAGTAACTCTCGATGTTACATCAAACATTATAATGGCACAATGAGCTTGGATATAATAGCCATCTCTCAGTCCACCAAATTTCTTCTGACCAGCTGTATCCCATACATTGAACTTAATCCGTCCTTTGTTGGTATGGAACACGGGGATGGACCTCAACACTCAAGGTAGCTATATACTTCTCAGATTCACTAGTCAGATGACGTTTCACGAATGTATCAGTAGTTTTTCCAGTACCACCATCACCAACCAATACAAGTTTGAACTGAACTTGGGGCTCTTCTTGGGCAGCCATCGTGATGTTACTTCCAGAAACATCTCTGTGCCCTTCTGACTGAACTCATAAATTCTTACAAAAATCCTATGGTGGGGATTATCCAAATATTACAAAAAAAGAAACTAAGCAAGTGCAGAAAATTTGGGGTTAGATCTTAAGGCTAATCTAATCTCAGATCATAGGCTTTCTCCCTTAAATTCTCAACAAAGTGACAGTTTTCTTCCAGTAAAAGATTATTTCTGCACCCAGGAAATTTGAAGAAAATCAATGCAGCTGTATTTTAAAAATTCCAAGTTCCCTTTATAAATCTATTTTTTGTCTAAGCAATATTCTTTTTTTAAAAAAAATTTTATTTTAACATCTTTATAAGCAGTATTCTTTAGAATGCACTTATTGGAATGAAAATCTTTCCTTGGAGATTTGTAGTTCTTTGGGATACCGTTCAAATAATTTAATTATCAAATTATCTGAAGGTAATAAGAGAATAGTAGGTATTAGACTAGGGAGTCCCTCAGTTGCAGAGGTGTATGTGACCCTGAGGGCTTCAATTACTTATAGAATTGACACTTCCTCTCAGAAGCTGTTATATTACCACATAAGCTTGATTTATGCTAAATTTAGATAAAAAATGAAGCAGCCATTATACGTGCTCAGATTATTATGAGGCTGCAATAATTTATATACATTGGTTTGTATTTAAAAATTCTAACATGATTTAGAAATTAATATTTAGACGTTTGTTTTCCAGCATAATTCTAGAGGAGGGGCCAGAACTGTGAAACCAGTATTCTCTCATGATTTGATTAAAATAGTGAAATCAGAAAAATTCTACAAGAGCAAAAGAAAAAGGTGATCCTAGCATTGGTATAACAGAATGCCTTTCAGGATGCTCTACCTCATCTCAAAATAGCCTGCAGAAAAATGAAAAATACATAAATAAAAGGATACATAGGGCAACCAATAACAGAATATTGTTTTCTCTTATATTGCGTAGATGTGTCCATTTTATGCGTATATTGTAGAACTATGCCTAGGCTAGTAGGCATAGTTACATACCTATGAAATTAAGGCTATGTAAAATTATTGGATAGAATCTTTAAACTTTGAGACTCTAAGATGGTCTTCATGATTCCTGCTTGCTGATATTCATGCCTTTGTCCATTCCCATGCTCTGAGTATGGATGGACTTGTGACTTGCTTCTAACCAATAGGATATGGCAAAAGGAATGGACTATGACTTGCATGATTATGCTACATTATTTAAGAATCTGTTTTGCTAGAGAATTTCCTTATTAACTTGATGAAATAAGTAGCCATATTGAGAATGTCCATGTGGCAAAGAACTTAGGTAAGCTTCACTCCAAAGGCCATCAAGGAGCTTGACCTCAGTGCTACAGCTGCAAGAAAATAAATTCTGCCAACAACCTGAGTGAGTCTGGAAGTAGATTCTTCTTCAGTGAAGCCTAGATGAGAAAACAATCCTGTTGATACCTTGATTGCTGCCTCAGAAGACCCTAAGAAGAGGACCCAGCTAAGCCATGCCTAGACTCCTAGCCCCCAAAAACTGAGATGATAAATATGTGTTTTTTTTAGGCTGTCAAGTTTGTAGTAATTTGTTATTCAATGGTCTATCTAATATATACTCCATCTAGCTAATATTAGTCTTACCTCTAATTACTCTCATATCACTTTGTTTAAATCTTTAAAAAAATTCACATAATAGTTGTTTACTTTTAATTAATTATCTATCTCCCTTCCCCTAAATCTCTTACTAATTTTGTAACCTCTGACAAGTCACTTGAATTCCCTGAAGCTCCGTTTCTCCATCTATAAACTGAGTTTAATCATACCTATGCCCCCAAGGTTGTGAGGGTTAACTAGGCTTGTGTTTGAAAGAAGCCCTGTATGATGTTTTAACTCCTGTCTTTTCAGACTCTTTCTAGATAGAATTAACTTTAATCATGATTCATTCTGTATGCCCTAGATTTTGTTGCATATCAGGCCCTAAAATCTTGGCTTACGCCTTGGATTCTTGTCTTCTGGTCTGTCTGGCTCTCTGAGTGGACAACAATGCTTGTTTGTCTCTGACTGCTTTGTTGCAGCTCATAAGCTGAGCTTATTACACAAGAAGGGTGGTGGTGGCCAACAGTCTATAACAAATGAGAATTTCAAAGCTGGTTTTTTAAAAATATACTTTGGTGCTCTTGGAATAGGGTGGTCACACCCGGCCAATTCCACTACCCTCTTCCTACTAGATAAACAAAACATGAAATTTCTCTTCCTGTAGCATTGAGTCCACTGGGAAAAACATGAACACACTGTGCTTTTAATTAGCTGGAGAATGAATTCTGAGCCTGGGCTGTTTAAAAAAGTTGGGAGCAGATTCTCAGCACCTGCAAAATGGTAACAAGTTTCCTGGATAGTTGTGGTGGCTTATCTGAACATGAGTTCCTTACAGTACCTCAAAACTACCAGTGCCTTCAGGGCCTCCATAAATAAGTGCCTGGTTTATAAGTTTGTATCTTCTGATATAAATCCCATGCTTTGTTACCCTCTGAAAAAATTGTATGTGAATGAAATGTCACAGAATTATAGAAAGTAACTTAGCAATAATCTAGCTAGCATTTTTAATACTGTACTCTCCGCTGTGCAGAGTGCTTGATAGTGTTTCATTTAATGTGATCCGACTCACTCGTCGTACAGATGGAAAAATCTAAACAATTTGGTTAATTGGCAACTTTCATTTATAGCATGTGCTCTACTTCATCATAGTGTTTATATATGAACAACTGAGTACATAAATTACATTTACATGGCAGTTTGAAAGTAGGCAGTGTAATATAATGGTTAGCATCCCTGGCCTTTGGGTGATACAGATTGGGGTTTGAATCCTGGTCTGCTGTCTCCAGCTGTGTGCTATAGGATGAGTTACTTGACCTCTCTGAACCACTATTTCTCCATCTGTATCTTGGAGATTAAAATGCTACATCGGCTTGTTACATGAATTAGATAAAATTAAGAACGTGAATGTAAAATTAAGAATCTAAGTGATTGTGTAGTAAAGTGTGCCGTAAATGATAGCTATTATTATAAAGTACTTTCATATCAATTAAACTTCATGTAATAGATTATTACTATTATTATCATAATCTACATTTTATCTTTTAATATTATCTTATTATTTTACACTTTTTGCAAATAAGAAAATGAAGTCATAGAAAAGAGGTAAATGCTGGTCAGGTGTTCTGTGATATTAGGCAAGAGCTGAAACTCAGATTGAGATGTACAGACTTCAGCTCTCAAGCTGTTTCCTATTCTGCAATGCTGTTTCTTTACAGTAAGTGCTCTTTCCATTCAGCTGAGAACTTAGCTCCCTGCTTAGGCTATAACTCCTTGAGGGCAGGAATTTTGCATCTCCAGGAAAACCAACACATAGGCCTTCAATAGATATGTTTAGTTTATAAAAACAAGTTAACACACAATTCTAAGGAATATGAACTCTTAGTACAAGATAAGTCACTTGTCCCTCAAACTGAATCTCAAAGGCAAAAGCAAGGCAGTTATCACAGAAGGACAAAGTGCAGCATGAACTACCTAGAGATCCAGGACAGGGCATCATTGCTGGGTAATTACTTTGTAGAGGTAATTATATAGGCCATATTTGCATATATTAGCCTAAGGTGGTGTGTGTGTGTGTGTGTGTGTGTGTGTGTGTGTATAAAAGCCACATTTTTCCTCTTTTCTGCCCCCACCAAGCACAGTTTCAGAATTTGGTGTTCATAAGGATATAGGGCTTTATTGATTAATTACTTCACCTAATGAGTATTTATTGAGTTTCTAATATGTGTCAGACACTGTATTAGACCCTGAGGACACAAAAATCAGTAAAGCTGAGTCTTTCCTTATGGAACTCATAGTAGGGAAGAAAGATGAAATGTTAACTAGAAAAACATATTTGTGATAACCTACTATTGAGATTGAGGTAAGCTCAAGTTGTTCTTAGAACACATAGCAGGGAGATTCTGATTAGGACCGGGAGGATCAAAGAAAACTCCTTGGAAGGAATGATAAGTGAGCTAAGTCTCAGAGGAGTTAACCTGAATAGGAAGGAAAGGTGTCTATTAAATACCACATGCTCAAAGACATGGAGATTTGAATCATCAGGAGCAGTTCCAGGAAATACAGGTGATTCAGAGCATAACTCAGAGGGAGAGGACCAAGGCCATAAATATAACTGGTGAAGTAATCATGGGCAGATCTTGAAGACCTTATAAAGCACTTGAAGGATTTTGGACAATAGTTTAAGGCATTTAGAAACCATTTAAGCTTTAAGCAAGGGAGTGACATAATAATATTTGGAAAGATGACCCTAATCGTTTGTGCAGAATAAGACTCATGGGCTGATGCTGTTGGAAGGAGAACCTTTAGGAGGCTGTGGAAGTAAACCAAGTGAGAAGTCGTAGCAAGGACTTGGTCACCAAAATATAGAGCAGAGGAAGGAGAGGAGGACGCTGCAGACGACACCCAGACTTTGATGCTGGTGACCGGGGAACGGTGGTATAATTCACTAAGGAGTAATGAGGAACAGACTTTAGTGGGCCACAGGGAGCGTTTGGTTGTGTGGATGTGATAAGAAGGGAAAGGGGAAGAATGGATAAGGATATTGGAGGGAAGCAGTGGTATCACTGAAGCCTGAGCTGGAGAAAATAATGATGTTAGGGGATGATTTATCGCAGCAAATAGAAAGAGGGAGGTGGAAGAGAAGGTAAAATAAGGACTAAAAAGTGTTAATTGGATTTAACAAATATCAGTTACTAGTGACCATGGTAAGAACAGTTTCAGAGAAGAGCAGGAAGCCAAGAAAAGATGGTTATATATTTTTATTTGGAGGGAAAAAAGCCTAAGGATAGCATGGAAGTCATATTAAAGTTGTCTTCCCTCTGGGAACATGGTAGGATTTCATTTTCTCACACCCTTTGAAGTTAGAGCTATGTGACTTGGTATTGCTAATGAAATGTAAGCAGATGTGACATTGTCACTTTGGGGTGGAAACAAGCTGGTGTGTAATTTTCTACCTTTCCTTTTCCTGTCTCAGAGATCTGGAAAGCATGTGTCAAGATAAATTTCCCATTAGCCTGCTTGAAAGACTACAATGAACACAGTATCCCAGGTGACCCACATTGAGTGTGTAACATGAGCCAAAGTTCAGTTAATGTTGATTTCTCTATCTCTTGCATTTTGCATTGCATCTCAGCTTTGTATCCACCAATTTCCTTTTTTCTCTTTGGAGTTATTTACTCTTATAATATAGAAAGTGTACTATGTGACCCACATGTTCCAGTACCCAGACAGATTGGCTAGAGGCTCTGTGTCCCAGTTCCAACTTCCCATAAGAAAGAATTTGATTGGCCAAGCTTGGGTCAGGTGATCACTTCTAGCTCTAATAAACTTTACCACAATATGGAAGGGGAAGAGCTATGTCATGATACATAAGTTGTGATGGGAGCACGACTCACTTCATGAGAAGAGGTATGGCATAATAGATGGTATCTTTGACATCTCCAGTACAGTTATGAGACTTCAGTGACTGTATCTTGTGGAATTAAAGGCACTGGCTCACTTCAAATAGGGTAGATGCAGTCTATAACCGTATCTAACCAAGGGTCAAAGAGGAGGTTCCCATACTTTCAGTACCAATGTTCAATGCCCAGTATTTTGGGTGGGGTGTGGGTGGGAGTTGGAGGAAGCTATAAATCTCTCTGTCATATGCAAAACCATCAGGCCAGAGGGCCAATGGCTCCAACAAGAAACAAAGGTGTAACTCGTAAGTAGGAGGCTTCAGACCAGCTCTGGCAATGGCTGCACTTGCACATAAGAGGAAACATACCATAAAAGATCATTATTCTCATCTGAGGGCAAGTTATTGACTTATTGGGGAAGAGGTATTCAGTAGATGGCAGATCCCCAAATCAAAAGGTCTTTTTTAATCCAAGCAGCTGTGAATGATGCTGGGGATAGCTTATTGTAAGGCCACTATTAACTTTAAACGAGTATGATTTCTCCGTTTCATAATATCAAATTTCTTGCTTGGTTAAAAAGCTAAGTGAAACAAATCTTTTCATAAAACTTTCCTTTAGTGTATTGTGGCTGACAAACTTGCAAGTAGGCAGTTTGTGAAAGATGATGGGGTTTCCGGCAGAGATGTTTTCTGAGATTCCAAGTGTGATCTTGGACCAACAGAAATATGATGAACTTGGAAAGTAAATGGAATCCTTAGTTCTCCATGTATTTCTAATGCTAGAGTTTTGTTGCCATTTGTACAACTGGACAACTTTTTATTTGCCTTAAGAAGGGGATACCCATGAAGGGAAAAAAAGTGAAACTCTCACCAGTGTTATAAACTCTGGAAACTCAGGAAACTCTCACCTGATGTGAAATCGTAGCTTCTTTTTCCAAGCCAGTCAGGAGCAGAATTAATTTGCCTCTGATATTCTTGTGGCCATAATCAGCACAGCAGGCAAAGGATAAAACTGAAGTGGGCAGCAGACTATTTCCCTCCTCAGAGCTCCGTCTTCACATGATGGGACTCAGCTCTATTTCTGGCCTCTCAGCCATTGATCCTGCCTGAAATCCGAACTCATGGCTTCTGCTCATAACCACTCTTAGCAGGGTATATGCTCAATGGCTTGTTGATTAACAATAGAGGGGAGTAAATGTCTTTCTAAGTTTATGGTAATGATTGCCTTCTACTGGGTAGGACTAACTTCTGACCTAGACCTAAAGTATTTGCCCAATAGTATCTTGCTGTTTTCCAGGCATGATACCTGAGGCTACAGTCTGGTTTAGATTTTTTTATGAAATCCAATCAATATAACATATTTGGAGGTTGGCAGGGGCTACAAAAGTTAATGGAAGGATTTTAAGCTTCAGATAGTCATAAATGCCAGATAAACCCAAGCTTCTACTTGACTATGCTATGATTGGGAGTTAGTACCTGCTGAGTGTTAACTTGGAAAGCAGCCCATCTAAAGCAGATCAACCATGTGGACCTGAGGCACAGTAATTGGAGAAGTGCTGGACTCTCTCCCAGGAATGCCTTTAGTGTTATCTTTTGCCATTTTAGTTATTGTTTTTATGAACTATCATATATATTTTTATAAATAAATAAATAAAATTGTATATAAGTGGACCTTTTCCTTCCACCGAAGATGCAAACTCCTAGAGGGAAAGGAGCATGATTTTTATTTCTAGGGTCATCTACAATACCTAGTAGGTGTCTGAAAGGATGCAGATAACAAGATGCCTGTGAGAGATTCTGTGAGGCAGACTTTTACTTGGTTTCAAATGCTGTTGTTTTTGTCTATATTTGCTATGATTAGTTAATTGGCTCCATCCAGCTCATTATCCTGCTTTGGTCTCTAAATAGTGTGGTGTGTATGACTGTTTATATGGCCTTATAGACTCAATATCTAAATGACTGAGATAATTGCATTTCCGAGCTTCATTTTACAGATACATAAATTGAGACCCTGGGTAGAGTGAAATCAAAACCCAGGTTTTCTCATTTCCATGTCTGTTTGCTTTTTCCATGCCCTTGAACCCATTGCCTTGCTCTGCCTTCATTTCTTCATGACCTCTGGTTACATGTCTAGCTTTGATCTTGACTCAGTCTTGACCTGGGATGGAATCCCTGACTCTCCCTTGACTTACTCTTGTCCTTTAAACCTGGCCTTTACCTTTGATTTCTAGATTTCTAGATTTCTAGCTATTTTCTTCCTCTGCTGTGCCCTGAGTTTAGTCTGACACTGGGGATCTGCATATATCCATGAGCTGTTATCATCTGAAAACACACACCCCAAGGCTTTAACACAAGGAGAATCAGGAGGGCTGCTGAGCAAGGTTAGAAATGCCTTGCACCTGCCTGGAGTTAAGCAGGTGGAATGATGACCAGCAAGGCTGCAAATCACCAGGCTGCACCCAGCCCTAGGGCCTCTGAGGAGAGTTATAACTTAAAAAAGCATTAGAAGCCCTGAGGCCAGCTGTCTGTTCTTAAAGTACTCCAAGGGTGCTTTTAGTATTTTAGAAAAGGGAGAACTTTCTAGGAGGGAATAAGTTTGCCACTCACAGATGGAAGCAATTCTCTAAACCAAACCCTGGAAAACATTCCGGTGATTTATCAGCTTAATAGCAGCTTCTTTCTCTCAGCAGAATTCAGAAAGGCTGAATAAGACTTTGACTCCTAATTTAGGGAATACAGTATGTACAATGCTTAGTTTTAGTGAAATGAAAAAAATGGAGCTATGTATTATCATTGTTGCTGTTATTATTATTATTTATTGAAAAGTATTTAAAGAATAGTTATTTACCATGAGAGTCATTGTAAGGCCAACTTTTCATTGAGAAGAGACCCAAGTAATTTCAATAGCCAAACTCTGGGCTGCTTTTAGCATCCAAAACAGCAACCTTCCTAAAAAGCATTCCTCTCTGTCAGATTAGTTTATCAGATCAGCTGGCAAAGAGCTAATCTGGCCTGCTTCTTGCTACTCCAGGCAGCCTAGAGGCAAAACTGAGACTAGGAGGAGACTAGGTGGACTTGGTTAAAGGTGGAGTTTATTGAAGTTTCTTTGTGATGAAGGGGAGGAATTCTTCTCTAAAAGAAAAAAGTGGGGCTCTGGGCTACTGGACTAACTTGACCAGACTGGTCAATTCAATTCAAAGAAATGCTCCAATTGGTCACACAGGTTGTAAATAACCAGGAAATGTAGGCAAAATAGTTTAAAATTTGTGCTTGTTAGGATTATCTGGAACACCTGATCTTGAAGTCTGATTCTATCAAAATAACTAAATGTTAGTTATATATAGAATTATAAATGAGACTCACTGAAATGCGTTCATTTGTCTGTTTGCCAGTTATTTCTTGTTTACCATTTAGGTGGGGAGAGGGGAAGAAGCATCAACTTGCAATTGTTAAAAGCATACTGGAATTTCAAAAAGCCATGACTCTTAAATTCTCTCCATCTTCTCTTTCAGTAACTCCTTATCATCTTAATTTCATGGGTCAGATGTTAGGATGAGCCCGAATTGCAGGTGCTACTGAGAAGGAAATGGCTAAATGAATAATATTTTTTACTGTTTAATATTTATTGAATCCATCTATTTCTAATTACAATATTGTGTTTCATCTCCTACAAGACTGCTTTTGCACGTGGAGTGAGATGACTTGTAACATATACTGCCATTATTATCAGGGACTTCTTATAGTTATCATTGTTGATTTAAAATCTTAGCAAACTGCAGTACACAGAAATCTGAAATAAAATGAACATCTGGTGACAATGTACCTTTCTCCTTGATTGAAAAAGTTCCCTATGAAATCTAGTGTTATTCATAGCATATACCTTCATTTGCTGCTAAACAGAGACACACAAAAATATAATATATCACATTTTAATGGTAGAAATGTGAAATCTTATAGCATGCACTGTTTTGTGTGTGTGTGTGTGTGTGTATGTATGGGCACATAATATATTAAATATGTATTAACTATATATAATATATTAAAACCATAATATATTAAAACCCAGTACTGCACATATTGTTTTCAATAGATTTTTACTGGTAAATTGGGAAAGAAGAGTATGAGGGATAGAGTGGGTGTGTGTGGTAGGCACTCAACATAGGTTTGCTGAGTTGAGTTGGGTGCCTAAGACAGAGTGGCAGGGTGAAGGTCTGAGTTCCAAGGTCTGGGCTGTCCTGAGAAGTCACAGAGAGGTTGGTTGTTTCCTTCTCAGTTCTCACATTCCTAATCTTTCACACTAGTGTATTTCTGGCCTTCTTCATTCTCTGAGCAAGTCTTTAATGCTGTTCTTTGTCTGCTGACAACTTAAGAAAGCCCCCTGCAAAGGAAGAGTGAATCACTAACATGGACAGAGATAAATTTTCCAAGAGGAAAAGGTGAGGAAAGAGAAGAGGAAAAGTGAATAAATAAGATACCTATTTCCCCCTAATTTAATGCACAGGCACAGAGGAAAATTTAGCTGTACAAGTTTTTTTGGTTTTGAATAAGATTTAAATAAAAGCTTTCTAAACCAATAAAGACATATATAAAATTCCTGTTGTCCTCCTTTACAGGAAACTACCTGAATCCTGACAGAAGAGACACATAACAAAATGAATTGCTCATTTTGGAGAAATACATTAATTGAATGTATTTGATGCTGTGTAGCCTACTCATTTATTTAAAACATGGCAAAAAGTATTTTAATACTTAGACACACACACGCACGTAGACACATAGAATTTCGTTATCATGTGACAGTCAGGTTGGTTTCCTTTTGTGTTGAAAATGGTTGGAATCCAGGAAATCTCATCTAGTCCTTTTGTATCTTCTAGAATAAATTAAAGAAACTGGAATTGAGCTTCCTGAATGGAACTTCAAAGTAACCCAGTGTTACTCTTAGGAATAATGTCAACAATATCTAACACACAAAACATTGCCCTGTCCATTTGTTTCTTGTGATTCTATGGTAAAAGATACTGCTGAACTAGTAGTATTATATTTGTACATGCATTTATGTTTTATAAATCTATTACCTAAAGGTAATGGATCCTAAATCTAGATTTCTCTCCCTAACATTTTCCTAAGTTCTGGAAAGGTATTTCCAAATGCCAAATGAACATATTTCTAACTGTGGTAGGTAAAAATTTTAGGATGGTCCCATGACCTTTGCCTGGGTGTACTCCAGTGACTATGTTACATTACATGGCAAAAGGTTGGTAAGCAGTTGGCTTTAAGATAAGGAGATTATCTAGGCGGGACTAATCAAATCACATGAGCCCTTTAAAAGCAGAGGGTTTTCTCTAGCTCATAGCAGAAGAGAAATCAGAGAGATCTGAAGCATGGGAAGCTCTGTTGTCGGATTGAAGATGGAGGAAGCCAAGGAGCAGAGACCCCCTAGTAGCCGGCCTGAATGAATCTGAAAGCGGATTTTTCCCCAGAGCCTCCAAGATAAGAAAAAGCCCAATTCTGGTGAATTCCTTGAATTTTCTCAGCAGAGAATCTAGTTAAGCCTGCCTGAACATCTGACCTACAGACTGTTGCCTTCTGTCTGAGGTTGGGGCCTGGCTGTGGGTAAGGGGTGGACTGGGTTCAGACACCTGGTCCCACCACATCTTGCATGGGGTAAGGCAGTAGCCATCCATGTCCTCCTGGGCTAGGAGCATCACAGTACACACAGATGACTGAGCAGAATCCTCTTGCCCACTTCTGAGTTAGGTCCTGAGAAGCATGGAGGTTGCAATCCTTTGAGGGTCTCCCATCTGCCATTGGTTTGGGCCGTGGGATACAGGAAGAAGATATTGACTGTATTTATATATTATTTGCTAAACAGGATTCCTTCTATTTAACTTCTTTTACAACTGAAATTTAAACCAATGTTATTGTCTAGTATCAATCACCAGGAAAAAAATGTCAGTCAACAATAATAGGCCCATAATATCACTATAATTTGATATGTAATTGGCTTATAATTTGATCTATAATTCGTTTCTGGCGCTTTGACATCACGACCATTGAGTTTAGGTGCTCAGCCATTCTGATGTAGATTGCACTGTGTTGTGTTGTGTTCAAGTGGGTTTCAACTCAGTAAGTCCTGGATTGACTCTAACCTCAGGGTCTTCCTTGTGATCAGATATGTGGTCATGGAAGCAAAGGGGTTGGGTGGGAGTAGTGGAGGGAACTTGAATTTGGGTTGAGAAACAAGGAATCAATCATATGCAGAAC
This sequence comes from Aethalodelphis obliquidens, assembly GCF_003676395.1. NCBI lineage: Eukaryota > Metazoa > Chordata > Mammalia > Artiodactyla > Delphinidae > Aethalodelphis > Aethalodelphis obliquidens. The sequence continues at coordinate 16,758,038 of NW_020837956.1, read as the reverse complement.
CAAGGAGTAGGTAGAACCCGAAAATACGAAGTTAGTACAAAGAGCTGGAAAAACGACTTATATCAGGGATCAGGCATTTGTGTGTAGCTTCCATTTCCGTCATTAGCATGCTGTGTTGGCTTTTTCAGAGCAAGTTTCTCAGAGTCTCAGTTTCTCTAGTTGTAAAATATCTGTTCTAAATAGGTCAATGGTTGTGAGAACTGGAAAAAATCAATGCCTCTTGAGCTCTATCCACATGCCTTCGCACTTCAAAAGAAAACACTCTATACAGATATGGAAGTTGGAGTTTTTAAATTTAATGGACACGTAGGCATGGAAGGCCTAATTCTTTGATACTTAGAGAACAGCCATTCTGAGGATGCCCTCTTTGGGAGTGTTTAAAGTATTTGATGATTATATAATAATTGATTGTGCTCTCACACTTCAGAGCAGATTAAGTTTCTTTTTTAATTGTTCTCAGTTTAGTTGAGGTGTAATTGGTATACAACATTATATTAGTTTTAGGTACACAACATTATGATTCAATATTAGTATATATTGTGAAATGATCACCACAACAAATCTAGTTAATATCAGTCACCATACATAGTTACAGATTTTTTTCTTGTGATGAGAACTTTTTTTTTTTTTTCAGGAATAGATCCAAGTACACATATAGAAAAATTTTTTAACATCTTTATTGGAATATAATTGCTTTACAATGGTGTGTTAGTTTCTGCTGTATAACAAAGTGAATCAGCTATATGTATATGTATATCCCCAAATCCCCTCCCTCTTGCGTCTCCCTCCCACCCTCCCTAATCCACCCCTCTAGGTGCTCACAGAGCACCGAGCTGATCTCCTGTGCTATGCCGGCTGCTTCCCACTAACTATTTTACATCTGGTAGTGTATATATGTCCATGTCACTCTTTCACTTCATCCCAGCTTACACTTCCCCCTCCCCATGTCCTCAAGTCCATTCTCTACATCTGCGTCTTTATTCCTGTCCTGCCTCTAGGTTCTTCAGAACCTTTTTTTTTTTTTTTTTAGATTCCATATATATATGTGTTACCATACCATACGGTATTTGTTTTTCTCTCTTTCTGACTTACTTCACTCTGTATGACACATTCTAGGTCCATCCACCTCCCTACAAATAACTCACAGTTTTGTTTCTTTTTATGGCTGAGTAATATTCCATTGTATATATGTGCCACATCTTCTTTATCCATTCATCTGTCGATGGACACTTAGGTTGCTTCCATGTCCTAGCTATTGGAAATAGTGCTGCAATGAACACTGTGGTACAAGACTCTTTTTGAATTATGGTTTTCTCTGGGTATATGACCAGTAGTGGGATTGCTGGGTCATATGGTAGTTCTATTTTTAGTTTTTTAAAGGAACCTCCATACTGTTCTCCATAGTGCCTGTATCAATTTACACTCCCACCAACAGCGCAAGAGGGTTCCCTTTTCTCCACACCCTCTCCAGCATTTATTGTTTGTAGATATTTTGATGATGGGCATTCTGACTGGTGTGAGGTGATACCTCATTGTAGTTTTGATTTGCATTTCTCTAATGATTAGTGATGTTGCACATCCTTTCTTGTGTTTGTTGGCAATCTGTGTATCTTCTTTGGAGAAATGTCTGTTTTGGTCTTCTGCCCATTTTTGGATTGGGTTGTTTGTTTTCTGATATTGAGCTGCATGAGCTCCTTGTATATTTTGGAGATTAATCCTTTGTCAGTTGCTTCGTTTGCAAATATTTTCTCCCATTCTGAGGGTTATCTTTTTGTCTTACTTATGGTTTCCTTTGCTGTGCAAAAGCTTTTAAGTTTCATTAGGTCCCATTTGTTTATTTTCATTTTTACTTCCATTTCTTTAGGAGGTGGGTCAAAAAGGATCTTGCTGTGATTTATGTCATAGAGTGTTCTGCCTCTGTTTTCCTCTAAGAGTTTTATAGTGTCTGGCCTTACATTTAGGTCTTTAATCCATTTTGAGTTTATTTTTGTGTATGGTGTTAGGAAGTGTTCTAATTTCATTCCTTTACATGTAGCTGTCCAGTTTTCCCAGCACCACTTATTGAAGAGGACACCTTTACTCCATTGTATATTCTTGCCTCCTTTGTCAAAGATAAGGTGACCATATTTGCATGGGTTTATCTCTGGACTTTCTCTCCTGTTCCATTGATCTATATTTCTGTTTTTGTGCCAGTACCCTACTGTCTTGATTAATGTAGCTTTGCAGTAGAGTCTGAAGTCAGGGAGCCTGATTCCTACAGCTCTGTTTTTCTTTCTCAAGATTGCTTTGGCTATTTGGGGTCTTTTGTGTTTCCATACAAATTGTGAAATTTTTTGTTCTAGTTCTGTGAAAAACGCCATTGGTAGTTTGATAGGGACTGCATTGAATCTGTAGATTGCTTTGGGTAGTATAGTCATTTTCACAATGTTGATTCTTCAAATCCAAGAACATGGTATATCTCTCCATCTGTTTGTGTCATCTTTAATTTCTTTCATCAGTGTCTTATAGTTTTCTGCATACAGGTCTTTTGTCTCCTTAGGTGGGTTTAATCCTACGTATTTTATTCTTTTTGTTGCAGTGGTAAATGGGAGTGTTTCCTTAATTTCTTTTTCAGATTTTTCATCATTAGTGTATAGGAATGCTAGAGATTTCTGTGCATTAATTTTGTATCCTGCTACTTTACCAAATTCATTGATTAGCTCTAGTAGTTTTCTGGTAGCATCTTTAGGATTCTCTATGTATAGTATCATGTCATCTGCAAACAGAGACAGTTTTACTTCTTTTCTGATTTGGATTCCTTTTATTTCTTTTTCTTCTCTGAATGCTGTGGCTAAAACTTCCAAAACTATGTTGAATAATAGTGGTGAGAGTGGGCAACCTTATCTTGTTCCTGATCTTAGTGGAAATCATTTCAGTTTTTCACCATTGAGACCGATGTTGGCTGTGGGTTTGTCATATATGGCCTTTTTAATGTTGAGGTATGTTCCCTCTATGCCTACTTTCTGCAGGGTTTTTATCATAAATCGGTGTTGAATGTTCTCGAAAGCTTTTTCTGCATCTATTGAAATGATCATATGGTTTTCTCCTTCACTTTTTAATATGGTTTATCACATTGATTGATTTTTGTATATTGAGGAATCCTTGCATTCTGGGATGAACCCCACTTTATCATGCTGTATGATCCTTTTAATGTGCTGTTGGATTCTGTTTGCTAGTAGTTTGTTGAGGATTTTTGCATCTATGTTCATCAGTGATATTGGCCTATAGTTTTCTTTTTTTGTGACATGTTTGTCTGGTTTTGGTATCAGGGTAATGGTGGCCTTGTAGAATGAGTTTGAGAGTGTTCCTCCCTCTGCTATATTTTGGAAGAGTTTGAGAATGATCAGTGTTAGCTCTTCTCTAAATGTTTGATAGAATTTGCCTGTGAAGCCATCTGGTCCTGGGTTTTTGTTTGTTGGAAGATTTTTAATCACAGTCTCAATTTCAGTCCTTGTGATTGGTCTCTTTATATTTTCTATTTCTTCCTGGTTCAGTCTTGGAAGGTTGTGCTTTTCTAAGAATTTGTCTATTTCTTCCAGGTTGTCCATTTTATTGGCATATAGTTGCTTGTAGCAGTCTCTCATGATCCTTTGTATTTCTGCAGTGTCAGTTGTTACTTCACCTTTTTCATTTCTAATTCTGTTGATTTGAGTCTTCTCCCTTTTTTTCTTGATGAGTCTGGCTAATGGTTTATGAATTTTGTTTATCTCCTCAGAGAACCAGCCTTTAGTTGTATTGATGTTTGCTATCGTTTCCTTAATTTCTTTTTTTTTTTTTTTCTGATCTGATCTTTATGATTTCTTTCTTTCTGCTAACTTTGGGTTTTTTTTTTTGTTCTTCTTTCTCTGATTGCTTTAGGCATGGGGTTAAGTTGTTTCTTCAGGTAGGATTGTATTGCTATAAACTTCCCTCTTAGAACTGCTTTTGCTGCAACCCATAGGTGTTGGGTCGTCATGTTTTCATTGTCATTTTTCTCTAAAAATGACAATCAAAACAAATCAAATTATTTTGATTTCCTCTGATTTTTTCAGTGATCTCTTGGTTATTTAGTAATATATTGGTTAGCCTCCATGTGTTTGTATTTTTTACAGATTTTTTCCTGTAATTGATATCTAGTCTCATAGTGTTGTGGTCGGAAAAGATACTTGATATGATTTCAATTTTCTTAAATTTACCAAGGCTTGATTTGTGACCCACAATATGATCTATCCTGGAGTATGTTCCTTGCACACTTGAGAATGAAGTGTATTCTGTTGTTTTTGGATGGAATGTCCTATAAATTTCAATTAAGTCCGTCTTGTTTAATGTTTCATTTAAAGCTTGTGTTTCCTTATTTATTTTCATTTGGGATGATCTGACCATTGGTGAAAGTGGGGTGTTAAAGTCCACTGCTATTATTGTGTTACTGTTGATTTCCCCTTTTATGGCTGTTAGCATTTGCCTTATGTATTGATGTGCTCCTATGTTGGGTGCATAAATATTTACAATTGTTATATCTTCTTCTTGGATTGATCCCTTGGTCATTATGTAGTGTCCTTCTTTGTCTCTTGTAATAGTCTTTATTTTAAAATCTATTTTGTCTGATATGAGTATTGCTACTCCAGCTTTCCTTTGATTTCCATTTGCATGGGAATATCTTTTTCCATCCCCACACTTTCAGTCTGTGTGTGTCCCTGGGTCTGAAGTGGCTCTCCTGTTGATAGCATATATATGGGTCTTGTTTCTGTATTCAGCCAGTCTATGTCTTTTGGTTGGAGCCTTTAATCCATTTACATTTAAGGTAGTTATCGATATGTATGTTCCTATTACCATTTTCTTAATTGTTTTGGGTTTGTGTTTGTAGGTCTTTTCCTTCTCTTGTGTTTCCTGTCTAGAGAAGTTCCTTTAGCATTTGTTGTAAAGGTGATTTGGTGGTGCTGAATTGTCTTAGCTTTTGATTGTCTGTAAAGGTTGTAATTTCTCTGTCGAATCTGAATGAGATCCTTGCTGGGTAGAGTAATCTTGGTTGTAGGTTTTTCCCTTTCATCACTTTAAATATGTCCTGCCACACCCTTCTGGGTTGCAGAGTTTCTGCTGAAAGATTAGCTGTTAACCTTATGGGGAATCCCTTGTATTTGTGACTTTTCCCTTGCTGCTTTTAATATTTTTTCTTTGTATTTAATTTTTGATAGTTTGATTAATATGTGTCTTGGCGTGTTTCTCCTTGAATTTATCCTGTATGGGACTCTGTGCTTCCTGGACTTGATTTACTATTTCCTTTCCCATAATAGGGAAGTTTTCAACTATAATCTCTTCAAATATTTTCTCAGTCCCTTTCTGTTTGTCTTCTTCTTCTGGGACCCCTGTAATTCGAATATTGGTGGCTTAATATTGTCCCAGAAATCTCTGAGACTATCCCCAATTCTTTTCATTCTTTTTTCTTTATTCTGCTCTGCAGTTATTTCCACTATTTTATCTTCCAGGTCACTTTTCCTTTCCTCTGCCTCAGTTATTCTGCTATTGATTCCTTCTAGAGAATTTTAAAATTCATTTATTGTGTTGTTCATCATTGTTTGTTTGCTCTTTAGTTCTTCTAGGTCCTTGTTAAATGTTCCTTGTATTTTCTCCATTCTATTTCCAAGATTTTGGATCATCTTTAGTATCATTACTCTGAATTCTTTTTCAGGTACACTGCCTATTTCCTCGTCATTTGTTTGGTCTGGTGGGTTTTTACCTTGCTCCTTCATCTGCTGTGTATTTCTCTGTCTTGTCAATTTGCTTAACTTACTGTGTTTGGAGTCTCCTTTTCACAGGCTGCAGGTTCATATTTCCCATTGTTTTTGGTGTCTGCCCCCAGTTGGTAAGTTTGGTTCAGTGAGTTGTGTAGGCTTCCGGTGTTGGGGACTGGTGCCTGTGTTCTGATAGATGAGGCTGGATCTTGTCTTTCTGGTGAGCAGGACCGCATCTGGTGGTGTGTTTTGGAGTGCCTGTGAACTTATTGTGACTTTAGGCAGCCTCTCTGCTAATGGTTGGGGTTGTGCTGCTAGTTGTTTGGTATGGGGTGTCTAGCACTGGAGCTTGCTGGCCATTGAGTGGAGCTGGGTCTTAGCCTTGAGATGGAGCTCTCTGGGAGAGGTCTTGCTGATTGATATTACGTGGGGCTGGGAGGTCTCTGGTTTACCGATGTCCTGAACTTGGCTCTTCCACCTCAGAGGCTCAGGCCTGACACCCGGTGAACCAAGACCCTTTTGGGAAGTCTGAGGTCTTCTGCCAGCGTTCAGTAGGTGTTCTGTAAGAGTTGTTCCATATGTAGATGTATTTTTGATGTATTTGTGGAGAGGAAGGTTATTTCCACATCTTACTCCTCCACCACCTTGAAGGTCGTCTCTGAGATTAAGTATGTTGAACTAGAAAAGTGGAACATTTGTATGTTTGCACTTACTAGGATTACAAACTGGGGTAAACAGGTACCTGGAGCATTGGATTTTCTTAAAAAATAATCTTTGAACAGAGGTGGTTTTGGCTAGATGATCTGACTCTTTCAACCTGCCTTTAGATGATCATAGTTTGATAATTTTCTGTACACCTGGACTGTTGTTTATTAATATTGTACAATCCGGGATTATAATGTAGTAGTCTTGATAATAACATTGTCTGATATAAATGTTTCCTATCTTATTTATGATAAACTGGCAAGTTTCTACATCTCTCCAATTAGTGAGTTTAGAAGTAGAATTTTTTTGGATAACACCATGAGGTTATCTGGGTTATAAAATTTCAGAGGTGGGTCATTTTAACAGGGCAGTAACCCCTTGAACCATCATATAATTGCCATTACAAGGAATATATCTACATCTATGAGGGGAGGACATAGGTCCCTAAATTTATATAAAAGCTTTCTTTTCCTTTCTCTTCTCATTTAATATTACATTTTCGCCTTGATTCCTTCAGACTTGAATTTTGAACTCTGGCCCACAAAGAGGGTATGATGTCTTCAAAAAATCACTGTACTAGGCTGTTTCAGATTGTGCCCTGCCTTAGAATTTGTTTGGTGGGAGGTTGTTTCTTTAAACTCTTTGTTGTCCTATTTGAAATTAATATACTGCAACACTTGTTAATATGGCTGGACCTTCCATGGTTTTAATTTGAATCACTGAGTTATTTAAAAGATAGCAGAGAGTAACTTTCATCCCTTTGGTGGTGTGCTAAGATTAAATACTTACTTTCTCGGGCCTTAGCAGCCAGTCTAAGTGAGGACACTGCAGAGGAGATGATGGATAGAACAGAGAAGCTGCAAACATCTATGACACCCCTGAAGGTGAAATTCAGCAAGCTCTTGCTGCTACAGTTTCTAAAAGTAAATACAGGATTTGGCATTGCTGAGACTTATCTCTACTCAAAGAACTCAAAAGATTTGAGGGGAAGGGGAAGGCCGGGAGTTGGAACGGATGCCAAGGCAGCTGGAGACAGACCCTGAAATAAGTAATGGTACACTATGTAGTTACTGAACGTGAGGGTGCTTCTATGCATCATGTTTTTAAAGGAGTAATTGATTTTTATTGCTACTAAGCCTGAAATAAACAAGTGATTTGATTATTTTGTCTAAATTAATTGGTAATGAATCAATTAGCAACCATTAAATTCATCCAATCACTTAGTTACTAACTGGTTTATAAATCCACCACTCCAGTAAAAGGGGTATGTCTACACACGGCCTTGGAAACTCAATGTCCCAGAAAAAGGGGTTTTCAAACACATATTTGTCTTTTAGCTGCACATGCTTATAACTCATATGTCTGGTATCTTTTATATCTTGTTCACTATTTTAAAAATGGATTGAATAACTAAGGCTCGTTTTAACACAGAGAACCATTCCTGGGAAGAGAGAGTTATAGATATCTAGCTATAAGGAAGTACCATGTTCCTATAGTTCTTGAGCTTGCAACAGTGTAAGCAGGTTTAAAGCTAGTGTTTACCCTCTTCCCTTTCAAAAAAAACAATGTACCAAGTCTCATTCTTTACCTCTGTACATTTGAAGAATGATCCATCTAGCAGCTTATGTCTTCTACCAAGTGCTGTGCCACACAGTATCTAGAGACCACTACCAGAGATGTAAGCACAAGTTGGGAATTGGTTTGAAAATTCCCTTGCTCAAAAATGAGACATGAGGCCTAGAGCATGAGCTTAATAGCTTACATGTCCTTTCTACAACCTCTAAGGCTATGGTTATGGAGTAGCCTGCACAGAAGAGTCTATCTTCTTCCCTTGCTAAGTTTAGCAAATGCTGAAACATTTAGTAGAAAAAACAAAAGCATAGGTGCTTTTGGTTTTATCAGGAAACATATTTTGACAGTGAAATATTAAAATCTTCTAATTAAATTCAAATCAACTTCCAAGAATGCTTATAGTATTAGGATAGGTTAGACTGTGCTTCAGGAACAAATAAATCCTGGTATCTCAGTGGCTTAACATATAAACATTTATTACTTGCTCAAGCAAAATCTTCTGCAGGCTCAGCAGTTCCTTCACATACGTTCCTTCCAAGTGGTGACTCAGGACTCCTGATTGTGCCCATCTTGTTGCAGCTCTACCATTCAACATGGGGCTTCCTGGTTGCTTCAGCCATGGAAGAGAATTTAGAGGGTAGTTCATGGACTTTTCACTGCTTCAGCTCTAAAATAACAGGTGACATGTCCCAGCATAGTTTACTGGCCAGAACAGGTCACTTGGCCCCTCCTAACTGCAAGGTCCCTGCAAAACAAGATCTGTCTTAGGTCTTAGATACAGAGCAAAACCAGATGTTAGTGAGCACTGTTAATGTCATCCCCACCTACAGTGTGCCGCCCACTTTGTTAAGTGGTGAGGATAACAAAGATGAGTGCAATGGAGTTTTCCAATTTAAGAAACTCATAATCCATTGGTTTAAAAATATGCTTATGAGATTTTAGTGCAGTATCCATATAAACAAAATAAGACATTAAATTGACTATATGGAATGGTTTCAATTATTTAAAAATATAATCAGAATCATTAATTCAAAGACATGAATATCACAGTATAAATAAATAGTGGCCTTTAAAATCTAAAGCTCAACATGAAATTAGACATTTATTAAGACTTTAATTTCATTATATATTGGCTACCTGTACAACGTTGGCTTCATGCAGTTTAATGGAATTGGGAAAGTGAAATGAAACCAAACACAAATGAAAATCCTTCTTTGTTAGTATTGAACTGCTTCTGATTCTAAGGAGGAGGCAACTCAATATGTACAAGAATGTGCAGGATTTGAGAGACCAAGCTGAAACTTATTCCTAGTAAGTGGCTAGGCAGATAGAGATCCCCAAGAAGAAATGAGGGATCCTAGAAGTAGAGGAGTTTCACCAACTGACAGAGGCCAATTTCATCTCATTTTGCCAGTTGGATAACTTATAAAAAGGGAGGACCTTTGTCAACTCTTTCCCCCTTTTGAATGATGTGTTAATCAGAATTACAAGTCCCTCAGGGACTGTTTTCTTTCTTACCCTTTTTAGAGTTGTTTTTTCCTGAAGGTAAGAGTAAAACTTGCTCATCAAAGAAAGCTTAGAAAGTACAGCAAAGGATTAAAAAAAGGAAATAATTATTCTTAATGCCCTTGTTCAAGGATAACCTCCATTAACATTTTAGACTTTATATATTTATTTTATTTTATATCATTGAAACCGTACCTTATAGGCAATTTGATGTCTTGCTTTGTTAATAGAGATACTGCCTCCTACTTACATTTCATAAACATATTTTTTAAATGTGGGATATCACTGTGTATTCAGCATTGAGAACCACTGCTCTAGCACAACCATTTCCCTCTTTTTTGACCTATTTTCTGTTTTCCCAGGCCCAACATTTTATCCATAGCCATGTCTAATTCCATTCTCACCTGTCAGAGAATACTAACACCCTACACAACCACAGCTGACATTTTATTAACATTACTCAGGGGACCAGCTTAGAAAACCTATACATTCTTCCACATTAAGAAATTGATTAGCTGTATTATACCTCAGCCAGTATAGACTCAATTCTGGCTGCACATTACAATTACTTGGGGAGCTTTTAAAAAATCAGAAACAAAACAAACACCTCTGCTCATCACCAACCCCTGGAGATTCTGGTTCAACTATTATGGGATGGGGCCCCAGTCAGTGGTATTGTTTTTCGTTTTAAATTTATTTATTTTACTTATTTATTTTTGGCTGCGTTGGGTCTTTGTTGCTGCACACAGGTTTTCTCTAGTTGGGGAGAGTGGGGCTACTCTTCATTGTGGTGAGCGGGCTTCTCATTACTGTGGCTTCTCTCATTGTGGAGCACGGGCTCTAGGCATGCGGGCTTCAATAGTTGCGGCATGTGGGCTCAGTAGTTGTGGCGCACGGGCTTAGCTGCTCCGTGGCATGTGGGATCTTCCCGGACCAGGGATCGAACCCGTGTCCCATGCATTGGCAGGCGGATTCTCAACCACTGCGCCACCAGGGAAGCCCAGTGGTATTGTTTTTATTTTATTTATTTATTTATTTTATTTTTGACTGCGTTGGGTCTTCGTTGCTGTGCGCGGGCTTTCTCTAGTTGCGGCGAGCGGGGGCTACTCTTCGTTGCGGTGCGTGGGCTTCTCATTGTGGTGGCTTCTCTCATTGCGGAGCATGGGCTCTAGGCATGCGGGCTTCAGTAGTTGTGGCTCGCAGGCTCTAGAGCGCAGGCTCAGTAGTTGTGGCACACAGGCTCAGTAGTTGTGGCTCACGGGCTCTAGGGCACAGGTTCAGTAGTTGTGGCGCATGGGCTTAGTTGCTCCGTGGCATGTGGGATCTTCCTGGACCAGGGCTCGAGCCCGTGTTCCCTGCATTGGCAGGCGGATTCTTAACCACTGCACCACCAGGGAAACCCCAGTGGTATTGTTTTTAAAGCTCTCTGGTAATATGTAGCCAGTTTTGAGAACCACAGAACTTTCATAGGGCGAGAAGATCAGCAGCCATGAGAACACATAACCCTAAGGCACAAAAGATCAATAGCTAGATATTACCCAGTCCTGAGGATTCTTTGAACAATGAGAAGTATTTCTTTGCACATAGCAGAGTGGGAAATTGGACATAAGTATCAATAATGAGTGTGATAATGAATAGTTTGCCTGGCTGTGCCAAAGGATGTACATGGGAGAGTGATGGGAAATGAGATTTGTGAGGAAGAGAAGTAGACATGCGGGGTCAGGCAGTATAGTCTCAACTACAAGGCCAAAGGCTCTTAGAAATGAGATTTACTAGACAGTTGGGAGCTCTCGTAAGTCCCTGAGCAGTATAATTTTCAGACATCTAGTGCTTCTTAAATTGTTTTCTGCTTCTAAATCACCTTATCTAATCACACGTTATATGTCTATATAAGTGTGCCATTCCACTGTTGCTTATGTGTATGTAGTATATTTGGTGTATTAAACCACCATGCCTGTTGGGGTATAACCATTAAGCAACTATATATTTATTCCTCTGTCCCTTTAAAAATATTTGATGGAGCTAGTTCTTTCCTTGCTTCTGGATGAAAATCTAAGTGGTCCATGACTACTCTAGTAAGTTCTACATAATGGGCACTATCAAAAGCTGGCTCTGTCCTCTGGATCTGGCATGTGTTTAATCCTTCCTTTCATAGGATACTCAAATATTCTTTGGTGGAAACCTTCTCCTACTACTGCCAAGTTACTGCAGATCCCTTGATAATAGCAAATATTTCTTTATTCTGGCTGATGACTTAGTCCTTCCACAGGCAGGCACTAGAAATCAGGTACTGCCTACAACTTCTCTCTGCTCAAGTCTGTTACCCACTCAGACAGGACTTAATAACACTCAGGCTCTCTCTCCTGCATGGCACACATCTGGTCCATGGGAAATGCTTATGTGTGTTCTGTGCCAACAAACTCTGGGAGTTTGGGCTGAACCCATTCATCCACCATTACTTTGACTTGTCAGTAGTGGCTAGTCTGCTTGCCTTTGGACTGTTACATTTGTAGGAAAGAGTCATACATCAGGGCCCAAGGCCTTGTAACTCTGGGGAATAAGTGCTCCTAAGTGTTCTGTTGAAGCCCCTCTCATCAGTGTGAGGTGAGAGGGCCAGCATTTCCTTACTCTGACTTGGGATGGAGGGTGGGATTCACTCCACATTGATGCTTCTTTCCAAAAATGCCTCCTCAGAACTGCTGAAGAAAAATGTATTAATCACAATTAACTAAATAATTCACTGATGCTACTTAGCCTTAACGGTTCTACTTAAAGTTACCCAGGTGAGAAGTGGCTAGATTGGAAACCACACTTGCCTTTATGATGATCAGTTTGGGATTCATATTTAAAACTACTGATTGTTTTCTCTGTCCTTGGCATATTAATGCATCTTCATACTTATGGCTCATTACTCCTTTTGGCAGTCTTATGGGCCTCTTATTTCACTTCTGTTTCAACTGCTGTGGTAAATGACTGCCTGCCTGTCCCCCCAGAGGACCCCAAAGCAAATTTCAGGCATGCCCCATAGCCTGATATTTAAAATCATGTTGCTCAAAACATACTCTCCAAATTTCATAAAAATCTGTCAAGCTGATTTTGCTTGATGTAGTAACAGAGATATGTTAAAACATATATGAACATATTTTTATTTTTATAGCTATACATACATGCAGTTAAAAATAAATAAATATTAGGTAGTAAATTCAACTGGCTAAGGAAAAGAGTATTTTGATTATGTTGTTGGAATAGTTGGGAATTTGAATGGTATTGTTTCTCAGCACTGCTGGAGGCTGGGGGATAGTAAATTTTCTCAAATACCATTTAAGTCTCTGTGCTCCTTGCTGTTTGTCTTGCCAGGATATCATAGGTCTTGATGGATTTGTTATGTGCAGTTATGCTTGGCTGATTGTTCCACCTCTTTGATCGTCCCACTAGGCTGTCCTTTGGAAATCTGCTGTTAGCCTGGGCCTGCTGTGTTGCCATGTGCCCTGCAGCTTTCATCTGATAAACAGTTCTGTTTGTTTGCTCTCCTAGGTGCCTACTATATAAATTCGAATTAGAATAAAAGGTTTAGTTTTGACCTTCCCAAATTGCTAAATATAATTGTGTCTTTTTATACATCTTTACTATACTAAAGGCCCTGCTGAACAGACATAATCCTTTCAGAAGGGAAATGAGTTATTTGACTTCTTTGGAAGTTGTAGATTCATTTTCATTTTTGCTGTAGTAGCCATTGTTTATTTGAAAATTTTCTTGCAGTTTATTAAAGTGAGCTCTCTCTGCATTTTGCTGGAGAACTTAGCTCTTCCTGACACAAATCACTGGGGGGGTTATTTTTATTTATTTATTTTGCTATTATTTTTAAATATTTAGTGAATCACCAGCAGATTTTATAGCTCACTAAGAGGTTTCAGAGTTTCTTCTGCTGAAGCAGTGGGTTATAAACAAGATGTAATTTTTAAAATTGAGATTCCAGTACAGGTAGAGTTGAGAGTTGTATTAAATTTAGTAGGAGAAAAAACAAAGCGGGGTTAACTTCAACATTTACCTTTTGCAGGCATCTTTATTACTCTCCCATCATCTGGCCTCTCTCTGGGAGAACCTCCGGCTCTTGGTGGCAAGTACTCATTCTGTATGAAGAGGTTATCTTCAGGGAATGGGGGCATCCCCTCTTCTTATTAAAGTCCTGGGATCTGAACATTTTTCCTGGGATCTGAACATTTTTCATCAACAGATGGCTTAAAGTTTGTGTACTTGATACAGAGAGGTGTTACTTAACTCTCATTTTACTTCTCAAATTTCTAAAATTAAGTGTTCTTAAAGGAAAAGAGGTGTAAACCCTAGGGTTGTAGGTTTAGTATATCACAAGCAAGATATTTCTTTAATATTTTTATCTTCAAAAGTCCTGTAACATTGACATTCAAATATATATATATGTATACATATATATATAACATTTATGTTTAATGTAAACAATTTATATGTAAAATTATTTTCCCCTAGGCAACCTTTGAGTAAAATTAATAATTATTCCTGTTCTGGGTAGAAATTCAGTGTGGTCTGGTTCCTTTATTCCTTCCATTTTACTCTTTCCTAGGCGATTAGAGTCGTTATGGCTTTTCTTTCAGAGGATATGTTGTGTGATGATATGTTGTGTCATCTTTCTTCCACTCTAGTAAGTATCAAGCTGTACTTGATGGAGCTCCTATTATGGCTTTATATTTTCCCCATGTTAGCTCTCTTTAGGGGAGGGCTAACTTTGCTGCATATACAACTGCTGTCTCTGACAAAGATGGAATTCAGTGCCCTCATGGTCAGCATTTATTTATTTTTTAATACAACCTGCCTCCTCTTTGTTCTTCCCTCTCTCCCAGCACACTTTGAGGCTGGCTCAAATGCTTTCCATTTGCTACAAATCCCTTTCAACAATTTTATCTTCTTTACCACTTACTTCCTCTAGAAATACATTGTTCATTTCTTAAAGATATGTATAAATCTTTTAGGTATGATATTTAAAGCACAATAAACGTAAGCCTAGGTGCTTTCTGAGTGAATTAACTACTAAAGCTTATATATAGAGCTATGCATGTGCGAGTGTATGCAAATAGTGAATAGCAGTCAGAATATTATTGTCACCAACCATACTGATAATTGAAGATTCCACAGATGGTGTGTCAGATTCTCTTGTCCCTTTGCCAAGCATTCTTCTTGGTCCCTTCCCAATCCCCTCTTTTTTGCGTTCATCATTCTAGCTTCTAGGATCTCTTAGAAGAAGCAAAGATGTTGTCAATACAACATCCAGTACATGCCAAAAGGAACATCTTTTCTTCCTGCTGTTTTGCTTCCTTCCTTTTTATTTATTCTTCCTATTTCTAGACTATGCATACCCTGTTAATAATCAGCAGTAACCCATTAATACTCATGAGGTAGGTATGCAGGAGAAAATTTAATTGGCATCATTCTACACTTGCAAACTGAGAACAGGGATGGGTTTAAATCACTCTAGATGAAGAACCAGAATCTAAACTTATTGCCATTGACTCAGGGCTATTCCTTTCTCTCTCCTTTGCAATAGCACTTCAAAGTACACCACAGCACAGATTTCCAGACATAAATAGAATACTTAAATTAGAGCTGTGACCTGTCTTTAATAATAAACCAATAATGAAATACTGACCAGAAAATCACCTAATTACTGAACATATATGAAATTTCCACTTTACTGCTTGGATTTGAAGGGACAAATTACTTTAGATTTGAATCCTATCCATTTAGCTGGAATTATGTCCAAGCTGTAGGTTATCCCAAAGCAATGGATACATAAGTAACTGTATATCTCAGAATACTGGTTAATTTTTATAACTTCCAATTAAAAGGTTTCTAGTCTTAGATTTCATAGGATTTGGTTGGAAATGATACAATAATCAAAGCTTCTCTTTGTTATTCTATAGTTTCCTTGCATTCATACATTCAACCAACACATACTTAGGTCCTAATATATGTCATATACTGTTCTAGGTGCTGTAAAAATTACTTACTGAGTGAACGTGTTTGCAATTTTGCAATTCAGCCATATTTGGAAAATGGATCTAGAAGAAGTGAAGGTAAAGTAAGGTTAGGATGAAGTCATAGATACAATATCTCTCCATTGCAAATTACAATCATTCCTTTTCATTGTTGTTTAAATGAATCATAGAATTTTGGGGATGCATGGAACCTAGTCTAATCCCCTACCATGTAGAGTAGAGAAAACTGAGTATGGGCAGATTAAGTGGTATGCTCAGGATCACAGAGCAAATTATTGGCAGCTGGATCCAGCCCACGATTGCACATTGCTGAACATGTGCATTTTAGCAAGACCAGGGAAAACCCTTAGGCTTCGTGAAGTCATTGATGACCCTGAATCCAAAGGTATGCCTTCTGCCTTTTTAGGAAAAGAAAAAAAATCTCACATCGTTGTCAGGGCCCTAGCTTTCAAATTTGGTTAGTAGATTCATTGGTGCTGATTGGCCTGTTAAATATAAACAAATAAATAATTACTTTTTTCATACAGAAGTTAAGGAGATGGTATTTTGGACCATTTTTCCATCTAAGACAAAATTGACTTCTCCTTGTGTGGCCCTTCGGTTTCTCTTGTCACTACTGAACAGAGGTAGCATGAACATCACAGAGACTGAAAGCTGTATGGAACATTAGGTACCATAATTTAACCTTTTCATTTTACAATTGAGATAACAAAGCCTAAATAAAGAAAGTGACTTGCCAGTGATGTACAAATAGCTAGAGGCAGAGCAAGACATCTTGATTCTTAATTCTAAATTCTTCTGCCTCCTTATTTCATGTTCTGACATTATTTGGTAGAATATAAGAATCTTGTTTCATAGGCAATAAAGTGTTTATCCTTCCTTTGAAAACAAACTTTCTGCTAGCACTAGAAGATGATTCTGTGTCTGTTTGTATCCACTCCTGGGTTTCTGGGGTATTTTCTTCCAGCATTCTGAGGCATAATATGCCTATGGTTTCACAGAGAGTGACCAAATTTCAATAAAATTTGCTCTGGATGGGCCTTGGCTTTATTCCTTTAAGTTCTTAGAAAGGTGGTGATTGGGCTGGGCATTTTCTATAACAGAAAAATAAGCTATTTAAAGAGAAGTTCCTATGCTACTGACAGTTTCCTTTTCTTTCCAGATTTGGTTCATTCTCTTAGGCATCTTATTGTAGAATTATATGAGGGATGTATGTGTATATATCTGGAAAGTTTTACAGATATTTAAACAGAAGAAGCATGAAAATTCTCTCCTGACAACAAACCCCTCAAATAATCACCCCTTAAAAATAAGTTATGGCTGAGTAATAGCCATGGCTTTCATTGTCTACAATGGACATCCATTAGGAATCTGGGGCACAAGGTTGATGGATCATTGCTAGCAAGTAGGAGGACTCTGTTAATCATTCTGAAGGGTTCCAAAGTTTATTTGAAAGTTCAGTTCATGGAGAAAGAAGGTCTTTGTGAAGCCCTTTCTATAGTTGATGAAAGTTCAGCCACTGCTGGTATACTGGGGATAACATGATAGATTTGCTTCTGGTATCTACACCCTCACTCATTTGCTCTCACACCTTTACTTCTCAAGCCAAAATGGCCCATGTCCTTGTTTTGGATAAGCCAATATAAAAATTCATGAAAAAAAAGCTGCATGCCTATTCATCTATATTAGGTAACAAATCCCTGCTCCCAATCAAGGAAAAGAACAACCTCACTGAATTTTCTTATTGTTCAGACTGCTTTTATGTATTCACAAAATGATAAATATTTATATAACTTTACATCATGACCTGCTCTGTCATATTACACGTACTGTGTACCGACCTTCATCTTTCTTAGTAACACTCTCTTATTTGTGTTGTATAGAGATCTAACTCCTACCCTTTGCCCCATTGGTCTCACCCAGAGAGAATTTGTCTAGCCCCTGCACCCCAATCTTGATGATATCTTGGTTCTCAGCACGAGGAAAATCCGAGAGTCACCAATGATCCACTTAGAAAATCTTATTTTTTATCTACATGTTTGCTGATAAAAACAGAATTGCTCAGAGGAGCAGGAAGATTTCTGTGGTTCTATTACTACCACTGCCTTGGAGTTGTGTAGATTTCTAGTTTCCATACTTCACTGAATCCTTATAAGACTCTATGAGTTAAATGAGACAAATTTTCAATCATATTTTCAGGTGAAGAAATTGAGTCTCATGAAATAAAGTGACAGCAAAAGTTACTGAGACACTTGGTGATGAAAATAAGACTGGAGAACAGATCTAATTTTTGGTACAGAACTTTTTCCTAAAGCATCCCAGGTCTCTATGTTTTCTCCCATAAAGATTCAAAGTTTGTTTCCGTATAAGCAGCCACAGAATCCTGAGCCTATGAGCGAAGTCAGTGTATAATATAAGCCCCGTGTATCTGACCTGTGACTATTTCTGCTAGTGCAGCTGATAATGATTGTCACTGATAAGGTAAATGATTGAGTAAAGCCCAGGAAATCTCTAGGCCATGTAGGTATTTTTTATTCATAGCTTGAGGCTGTGGTGGGAAAGCAAGAGAAGGTAATGAACGTTTATTGAGTGTCTCACTAGGTACAAATTCTGTGCAGGTGCTTTACCTATGAGCATAGCAATCCTCTCAGGGAGTTAGACATTTTCTGCATTTTCAAAATGAAGGATGTGAGGTTCTGAGGAAGAATCAAGATCTTGCAGCTAGAAAGTAGCACATGCCGGTGAATGCATTGTGGTTAACCAGAGTCTTCTTCCGTAAGTAAAACCCAACTTCTTCATCAGAGCAAAGATATTCTAAAAAGAGCCAGATATTCTTCTGTACTGTAGCAATTGAAATAGTCAGTTAACAAAGCATGGTATGGCATGGGGAGACAGACCAGGATTGAAATTTTAATTTAATAAATTGTACTATATTATTATTACCATCAAACTCGATACATTTCAGTGTTTTTGGTCTTCTTTATCCTTTAAGGAAAAAATACATTTCATTTCACTTAAACTGGTATTCTCTTTCAGTCACAGAATCTTTAACCATGTATTTATGTGGTATTACACTTATACATTTACATATTTTAGTACCCAAGGGAGTCCTGGGAATTTCAAGTTTAATATAAGATGAATTTTGGAATAGAGACTATATAATACTTATGTCTCCAGACATTCTCTGGAGACTTCTAAGTGGGGGGAAAAAAAAAAACTATTTCAAAGCTTCCAAACACATCTAAAAAGTGAAATCCTGTTGATAAACCCTTTGGCTAAATTCCATGAACCAAAACTTTTGCAAACGAATCTCATTGACGTTTTATTGAAAAAAAAAAAAAAAAGCAATTCCATCAAAACAACAATAACAACGGAATCAATTCCAGGTCAATGCTAAAGACTATGCTTAAGAGAGATGGTTTTGATCATTTAATTTTTTAAATGGAAATATGAGCCTAATGAAATTTCCTCACATCCAGCCTCTGCTCTTGGCAGTGAAATATCTCTACAGATACACTTGTCAACATAATAACTGGCAGCATTTTTCTTTCATCCAAAGAGGTAACATTTGCAATTACTGATGAGATCTGGAAAGATCTACTAGATGAGTGGCTAACCAAACAAGGTCCTAGGGGTAAAGGCTTTTCTAGATGTACTGATAGAGCACTGTCACAAAATGTTGGTTTATTTAGTCCTCTAATTAACATTTACCTATGAGCATAGCAATCCTGTGTGAGAGTTAGACATTAGACATTAAGTTCCTGGGTGCAGCAGTTTAAAGGTGGGAATTAATCCAAAGTAGTTTTGCAGTTATAAAGCTGTATATGGTTGAGAAACTGATAATCATTTTCCTGATTTTTTCTTGCCATCTAAAGCTGTGCTTAAGAGAGCATCCTTTTGGGGGTTGGATTAAGGGATAGTTGGAGCATAGTGTCATCACACTGACATTTCATAATTCTTTTTGGTAAGCAATTGAATTCACAGAGTCCAAATTTTAAATAAGTGCTTCAAGTATCTTGATGAGAATAATGACAGTCATTTTGCTTCAAAATATTCCTTAAAACTGTCATTGTTTGCAGATGACATGATACTATACATAGAAACCCTTAAAGATGCTACTGGAAAACTACTACAGCTCATCAGTGAATTTGGTAAAGTTGCAGGATACAAAATTAATATACAGAAATCTGTTTCATTTCTATACATTAACAACAAAGTATCAGAAAGAAATTAAGGAAATAATCTCATTTACCACTACATCAAAAGGAATAAAATACCTGGGAGTAAACCTACTTAAGGAGGCAAAAGACCTGTATTTGAAAACTATAAGATGCTGGTGAAAGAAATTGAAGACCACACAAACAGATGGAAAGATATGCCATGTTCTTGGATTAGAAGAATCAATATTGTTAAAATGACCATACTACCCAAAGCAATCTACAGATTCAGTGCAATACCTATCAAATTGCCAAGGACATTTTTCACAGAACAAGAACAAAAACTTTTTAAACTTGTATGGCAACACAAAAGACCCAAATAACCAAAGAAATCTTGAGGAAGAAGAACAGAGGTGGAGGAATCATGTTCCCTGACTTCAGACTATACTACAAAGCTATAGTAATCAAAATAGTATGGTATTGGCACAAAAACAGACATATAGATCAATGGTGGAGAGCCCAGAAATAAACCCACACATTATGGTCAATTAATCTATGACAAAGGAGGTAAAAATATATAATGAAGAAAAGACAGTCTCTTCAATAAGTGGTGCTAGGAAAACTGGACAGCTACATGTAGAAGAATAAAATTAGAATATTCTCTAACACCATACAAAACTAAACTCAAAATGGATTAAAGACATAAGACCAGATACTATAAAACTCCTAGAGGAAAATATAGGCAAGACATTCTTTGACATAAATTGCAGCGATAACTTTTTTGGATCCATCTCCTAGAGTAATGGAAACAAAAGCAAAAATAAACAAATGGGACCTAATTAAACTTAAAAGCTTTTGCACAGCAAAGGAAACCATAAACAAAATGAAAAGACAGCTATGGAATGTGAGAAAATATTTGCAAATGATGCTACCAACAAGTGATTAATGTCCAAATACAAACAGCTCATACAGCTCAATATCAAAGTAAAACAACAAACCACCCAATCAAAAAATAGGCAGAAGATCTAAATAGACATTTCTCCAAAGAGGACATACAGATGGCCAAAAAGGACATGAAAATATGCTTAACATCTTTGTTTAACCCAGTTTTCTCAAGAAGCTACGAAATGTGTATTATGTCCATTTGGAAGGGAAAACTGAAGCCTAGATATTTTTAACTTACCCCATATCACCTAGTTAACAATGGCAAAGCTAGTATTGGATCCCAGTTTCTCTGACCCCAAAGGTCTTCATCCTTCTGCCAGACCATGCTACACCCTAGTGCTGATGTCCCTCAAAGTATGCTGACCTGCCAGGTTTTTTTTAATTGTCAGAATATCCTAGGGGATGATTACACTAGCAGATTGAACCCCCTTTCTATCCAAACAGCAATACTCTGATAGCAAAGTGATTTTTAAAAAAGCCATAAATGCAGAGGAACAAAGAGAATATAATAGGAATTTGGAATACAAGAAACATATGGAATACAAGAAAGCAGACAGGCAAGTGGTAACTGCACTAATCAACCAGAAAGATCTGGATCTAAGAGATCATGAGAGGAGCTGGAAGTCAACTGATAGCTGATAGTAAGCCCAGCCTCTGCCTGAAGGACCATCTTGAGAGTTTATACCACTCACCAAAGCAATGAAGTGCTGGAATTTTTAGAGCAGCTCAGGCTTTCAACAAGTAAGCAAGAGGTTAAGCTGTAAATTTTGGATTTTGAATGCTCTAGAATTTCCCATTTCTGTTTTCAGCTATGGAATAAAGGAAGAAACAGAGAATTAAAAGTTCCTGTGGTATAGATACCAACAACCAGGATGATCTTGGGTGTGTCATTACTTCTCTGGGTCTCGATATTCTGAAATATAAAAGGAAAAGACTACACTAAGCCACCTCTATGATCCCATTAGTACAAACATTCTGTGATCCTGAAGATGTAATCTCTGTTTCATAGGTCTGCATTTATGTCAAGGGAAATGTCATTGTAAGTTTTTTATCATCATAGCAAAACCATAAAAGTAGCAGATGAGCAGTACATTTGCATATCACAGTGTAACCAGTCATCCCTCAATTATACAAATCTTATTGAAGAAATGACAGTCAAAAGCCTCTCCATATTCAAGTATAAAAAATCTATAAAATTATATTCAACTGGTTAGCAGCCTGTGTCTGAGTTTTTAATAGAGTTATATTTCTTTACTGTGTTCAAAGAGGACTTTTCTACTTGAATATAAGAGATGGGGTACCTCATTTGGCTGCCCTTTCTAAACTGTGGGCTAAATTTATTAATGCAGTTCATGACTTCTCCCCTTTATTTATTTCATTAAGCATGGTTTTTATTTTCTCATAAGCCAATATATATTTTGTTATTATGGAATTAAATATCAGGTAGGTAGGAATGAGATTACAGATTTATCCCACATAAAGACAATGTGACAGATGAAAACCTGCATTTAAAAAGAGCTATATCAATGTGAATTATTCACTTTCCCCAGATTACTTATAAATATATTTTTATTCCTCAAGGATTATATTAAAGAACATTTAACACAATATTCATTCATTCAAGTAAACAAATTCAAGTTATTCACAATTTTTAGGATTTTATTTCTTGTTTAATTAGGTCATCTTGTGTGGTTTAAGCAACTTGAGTTTTTTAAAATAAAAGAATTAGTAAAATTTCTGCTTGATGGTAGTAATTACATTGGATTTGGAGACAATGCAGAATGAGGGGACATACAACTAAAAGAAAGCTAGAAAGGTTATAATAGAGAAAAAAACTAATATGTTTCCATCTAAAACTTCAACTGAACTGAACAGATAAGAAAAAAATACTGAATGGACTAAGAAAAATGAATACAAAATCCAAATAATGGTCTGATTTTGGAACTTAAGGATTCCATGTGTCTTTCATTTACATAATCTCATTCTCTCTCTCTCCACATATATATATATATACATATATATGTATCTGTATCTCTCTCTCTCTCTCTCTCTCTCTCTATATATATATATATATATGTGTGTGTATCTCTGTATATCTACACACACACACACACACACACACACACACACGAGTTGGGAACACTAGATTAATTCATATTTTGTTTCCCATATTGGAGAAACAGATTTGGAAATTAGACCTTTAAAGATTTTGCTATACTACAGATTGAAATAGATTGTTCATTTGATGATACTGAATCCCCAGTATGACAACCTTTATCATGACCTACTTTTCTATGCAAATGAATTAAAAATATTGAATAGTCTTTGTGTTAGGGGCCAGGAGGACTCTAAAGATGAAAAGAAACAAACTGACATTTATTTGGCACATACTATGAGCTAAACACTGTGTTAGTCAATTTGTGTGCAAGGCTGTTAATATTATCTGTATTTCACTGAATTAGAAATTGAGGCCTGAAGAGAACCTCTAGCAAGTATAGCATCTGGGCCT
Source organism: Aethalodelphis obliquidens (assembly GCF_003676395.1). Lineage (NCBI taxonomy): Eukaryota > Metazoa > Chordata > Mammalia > Artiodactyla > Delphinidae > Aethalodelphis > Aethalodelphis obliquidens. The sequence continues at coordinate 16,734,871 of NW_020837956.1, read as the reverse complement.
CATACCCAACCATCAGATTTAATACATCATCCCCTGTACTACACTGGCTCCCTAAAATACAGTCCTAGTCTGTAAGTTGCTTATCAGGCATTGTTTTCTCAAAATAGTAGACAAGGGAATATAATACTTGTGGAGCATGGTAACTGACAGAAGGGATATAGAAATGTTGTTGGAGGAGATCAGAGTAGGGAATGAGTGTATTTACTTAGTGGAGCAACAGGAAACTCTTCATGTGAAAGACAGTATTAGAGATTGCTTCCTAAGCAATAAGAAAATTTTGACAGTTGGAGATGGGGGTAGGAACATTCCAGAAGAAAAGAAGTCAGCTAAAAAGTTACTTATGCAGAAAGTACAGAGGTAATCGTGGAAAAGGAAATTAGCCAGTTTTATGGGAGTCTTTAAGTTAAAAGCCAAGGAGTCCTTAAATGTCAAAAGAGACTGAAAGTGCAGACCTTAATTAGGAGGTAACCATAATAGACTAAATATCAATACATGTGGGTCTTGGCAGCCACTGGATATGGTGGTGTTAGAGAGGGAGATGACGACAATGATTCAAAGATTAGGATCCAAATGCTATCATCATCATATTATTGTTATTATTATTGCTAATAGGAAAAAGAAACCAGAACTAGTAAAAATCTTCCTGCATGAATATATTTGTGTTGCTTTTATTTTTGAATCCTGTTCTCCTCTAGGACACATATCCCAAGCATAAACAAACATAACAGTTTCTAGCCCTCTATGCCATATGTGGACATATGGACCAGATATGATCCCTGGACCAGAACCTAGGTTCCCAGGCTGTGGCACACAGTACTGGGATATATAGGTTACCAGTGGTGCATCATTCCATCTCCAAGTCAATCAAGAGATCGATTTTCCCCATGAGGGCTACCCTTTCTTTCTTTTTTTTTTTTGGCTGCGCCTCAAAGCTTGCAGGGATCTTAGTTCCCCCACCAGGGATTGAACCCGGGCCCTTGGCAGTGAAAGTGCAGAGTCCTAACCACTGGACTGCCAAGGAATTCCCAGAACTACCCTTTCTTAATTGTGGTAATTTATGTATCTATTCAATTAGCCCAATATTGTTTTTTCTTTCAGTATATACATTTTTTTCAAAAATCTGCTAAGTCGTTAAGACTTAAATAAGTTATTTGGACCCAACTACTTAATAAACAGAACTGTTAGGTTTTTTTTTGTTTGTTTATTTGTTTGTTTTTTTCCTCTTGGCGATGTGAGAAAAATTACTGAGATATTAAAGGTGCTGTAAACTTAAAGTTTGAGGACTACAAATGTACAACTCTGCATATAGTACTGGGCAGAGTATGAGTACCATTAAATAGGACAAGATTTCTTTGAATCCCACTTCCAAGAATTTTTTCTCCACCCCACATCAGCTACCCAGTTCCACGGTCATATTTTAGATCTTGTCATCAGGAATAACTGTACCATTCCAGTGCCCCATTTTCAACCATTTTCCCAGTGGGACTTCTCTTACTCAGTATCTTTTATATACATTATTCTTTACTGTTCTCTTGTGCTCACTTCCCTGCTCACCCAGCTTAGAATCCATGCAACTTTTCCCAACTACAGCCTCAATTCTTTTCCCTTCACTTTTCCTGTCATACTTACTTGACAATACCTCTACCCTCATTAAACCTAACTCTCCAGATACTTCACCTCTGCACCTGTATATCAAAGTGTGGCTGGAGAAAAAGACAATCATGCTGCCTAATCAATGTTAAATTCTCAAACACATCATTGACGCCTCATGGTAAGCCTAATAAATTCACCTGATTTTCTGACATGACTCACACCTTCTTCCTCTTCTCCAAACTCTAATACTCTTTCTCCAATCCTTTATTCCTTCCTTCACTGAAAAATAGAATCTCTCAAAATAGACCTCATTTTCCCTCCCCAAATCTCTTACTATACCTGCATCCACATCTCTACAGTCTTTTCCCTCTTGTTTCCTGATTGAACTAGTCCCATTCTAACCTACAGCTACTGTATTTGTATATTAGATATCAGTCTCTCTTGCCTATTCAAGGGCTTTTTTTTTTTTTTTTTGCGGGGCCTCTCACTGTTGTGGCCTCTCCCATTGCGGAGCACAGGCTTCCGGAGGCGCAGGCTCATCGGCCATGGCTCACGGGCCCAGCTGCTCTGCGGCATGTGGGATCTTCCCAGACCGGGGCACGAACCTGTGTCCCCTGCATCGGCAGGTGGACTCTCAACCGTTGCGCCACCAGGGAAGCCCAGGGCTTCTCTTTTGCATCTCAATATTTTCTTTCTCTTGTTGATCACTCCCATAAATATAAAATCATGCTATGCAGTATTTCATTTTCAGATATAGTAAAGGACCCATCTTTAATCAATCACCCCGTTTGTCTGCTCCTTTTTACAGCAAAACAAAAACTTGTCTCTACTCATTGTCTCTTTCTCATCTGTCATTCTCTCTTTGATCCACTCCAATTCTCCAATTAGGCTTTTGTTTACACCATCTACCAAAATAACTCTTATAAAGGATACTGCCATTTTGCCAGGCTCATGGTATGTTTTCAGTTTTTATCTTACTGTATTTCTCAGTAGCATTTGGCATTGATGATCATTCCTTTTATTTAGAAACACTTCCTCACTGGTTTTTGAGGTCCTGCTCTTCTAGCTTTTCTAACATCTCTTTCATCATTGTCTGTCTCATCCGCTACCAAAGAATCTCTGTATGGAGGGTTTTATCTTGTTTACCTGTATCCTCAGTACCTATAACAGAACCTGGCACATAATACTAGGGGCCCCAATATAGAGATAAGTGTTTTAGATGGAAAATTTAGGGAAGACAATGAAGGCAGTGCCTTTAAACTGGACCGGATTGGGCAGGATTTCATCAAATATTTTATTTTGAAGTGTTAGGGGAAGTAAGTTAGAGGAAAAAGCATTAGCGAAGATGCAAATTTAGAAATCATTGGCCTGGACTTCCCTCGTGGTCCAGTGGTTAAGACTCCGTGCTTCCACTGCAGGGGGTGCAGGTTCGATTCCTGGTCAGGGAAATAAGATCCCACAAGCCCTGCAGTGAGGCCTTTAAAAAAAAAAAATCATTGGCCAAACTTTGGGAATAATGACTTGCTTTCCAGTCACACTGCAGTATGGGGGTTAGGATTTCAACTTTTAAATCTGGGGGGACACAAACAAGCAGTTCACAATAGACATCTATACTGCATCCGGAGGCAAGTGCACATTCATGCTTAGGAACAGTTGCCTTGCACATGGGTGACATTGGATACAAGATGTGTGGATAGATTCTTTTATTTATTTATTTTTTATTATTTATTATTTTATTTTTGGCTGTGTTGGGTCTTCGTTGCTGCACGAGGGCTTTTCTCTAGTTGCGGAGAGCGGGGGCTGCTCTTCCTTGTGGCGCGCTGGTTTCTCATTGCCGGTGCTTACCTTGTTGTGGAGCACGGGCTCTAGGCAGGCAGGCTTCAGTAGTTGCGGCACTCAGGCTCAGTAGTTGTGGCTCACGGGCTCTAGAGCACAGACTTAGTAGTTGTGGCGCAAGGGCTTAGTTGCTCCGTGGCATGTGGGACCTTCCCAGACCAGGGCTCGAACTCATGTCCCCTGCATTGGCAGGCAGATTCTTAACCACTGAGCCACCAGGGAAGACCCAAGATATGTAGATAGATTCTTATTAGAACATAGTGCATTGATGCAGTGATGCTTTTGCAGGCCATATTTGAAAAATGAAATTATTATTCATGGCAATCACTAATGCTAGGCCTTTTCAGTAGAGGGCACTGGAGGGGTATCTAGGAACATGTCTTCCAGTTTCAGTGCTATTTATCTTGGTCAATCAGTGACTTCCTACATAGTTTCCCCAGGAATCCAGTGGGCAGTTCCCAAGTAAGCCCCAGTGGGCAGCTCTCTAGCAAGTCCTTTGGGTGCTCCAGTGGGTGTCTTCCATGCAAATCTAATTGGCACCCCAGTGAGTGGTTATTTTCTTGCTTGCCAGCCTCAGCCTGCAGGAACTTAGCAAACTTGGCCATCTCTGGGGCCATAGCCACATCTTCCAGTGAAATCTGAACCTCAGCCCTGGTGGAGCTCATTTCTGGGCTTGTTTCTTCCTTGGGCACTATCCTTCAGCCCTATGGATAGTGGCTGCATCTCATGTTTATTTTCTTGTATTCTTTAGTGTTCTTTTACCTTTTACTAGTAAAATGTTTATTCTCTTTGTACTAGTTAGTAATTCTTTACAGTTTCCCTGATTAAATTACTGGTGTGGTTTCTGTATCCGGTTGGGTTCTTACTGATAAATGATTATTCCATGTATAATGGATATCACCCAGATGTAGCAATTGGTAAATTCAGAATGTGCCTTTTAAATGCTAATATATTTTCCTTTCTAATTACCAGCAATTGGTCATCATATGGCAGAATCTACATCCAAACTTAGTAAAAAAAAAAAACCCCTCAATTTACCCAAGTATATGTTGAAATGAAAGCAAAGCACCATAAAATGTCAGTTGTCAAATGAATTTGAGAAGCATATGAAAATGTTTTCTTTTCTCTTTTGCAGCAGACATGCTAATAAAACAAATATTTGAATGACAAATCATAGAATAACATGAACTTGAGATTTAATTGTGATCTGTTGAAACTGCATTATCCAAGTCATGATATGGAAAAACAAAAACAACAAATAAAATATGTTTTGTCAAACCTCTGTGTCTAGAGTAGTGGAGAGAAATAAAAATACTGAGCCAGTGTTATTTGAAAATACGGAACCAGTTCTTGGGGAAATTATTGGCTTTTCCAGAGATAATTCTATGGTCTAGACCAAGGAGTGACCAATTAAGGCTGCAGGTTGACCTCCTGCTTTTGCAAATAAAATTGTATGAGAATACAGCCATGGCCATTCATTTACATTTTGTCTGTGGCAGCTTTTGCTTGACAATGCACAATAGAGTAGTTGTGACAGAGACCAAATGACTCCACAAAACCTCAAATATTTATTATCTGTCTCTTTAGGAAAGTTTGCTGACCCTGCAGGACGTGGGATCTGTTTTCGCCATTGAGACTTGAAAGCAGCTAAATAAATGATTGTGACTAAGTTCCAGTAAAACTCTATTTATAAAAACAGGCTACAGCCCAGATTTGGCATATGGACTTTCATTTGCTGACCCTTATTGTAGAGCATAGTAGGTATGCAATAAATATTAGCTGAATAAATTTTTTTTTTTTTTTTTTTTAAAGATTTATTTTATTTATTTTTTTTGGCTGAGTTGGGTCTCCGTTGCTGCATGTGGGCTCCCTCTAGTTGCAGAGAGCGGGGGCTACTCCTCGTTGCTGAGCCAGGGCTTCTCATTGCGGTGGCCTCTCCTGCCGCGAAGCACGGGCTCTAGGCGCGCGGGCTTCAGCAGTTGTGGCTCACGGGCTCTAGAGCGCAGGCTCAGCAGTTCTGGCACACGGGCTTAGTTGCTCCGCGGCACGTGGGATCCTCCCGGACAAGGGCTCGAACCCGCGTCCCCTGCATTGGCAGGCGGACTCCCAACCACTGCACCACCAGGGAAGCCCAGCTGAATAAATTTTTAAAATTGATTTAAAAAATTCTAATATTGCCAACATATTCTGTTCTCTTTTTCAGAGTGTGTGTGTATCTAGATGATACTTGTGTGACAACTGACCACCGGCTGTGATGGATGACTTATGTAACCTCTGGAGAGTTACCTACATTGTGATCAGAAAGTACTGTGCCCGTGTGGAAAACATTGCAGTCCTGGGGCTAAAGATAAATTTCATGCTTGATAAAAAACGACCAAAAGGTAAGGCTTCTCTCTGGTGTGCTGCAGTCTTCAGTCTTCTGTTTTTCATCCCCACTGGCAACTCAAAGCTGTCCTTAATCTATCATATACCTCTTGAGTGTGTGCTCTGGGTTCACTGTCATGATGAAAAACTACTCCATGAACTCAGCAGAGGAACTCCAGATTGAATCTCAGCTGTTTACATAGCTTCTGAAGAAAATGTCACCCAAATATGGGAAACAATCCAAGAGGCATTTCGAGTATTTGTTTTAAACTAGAAATATTGACAGTGGTACATGTTTTTTTTGAAGCTGTTTGTTAATTCTACAAATCCAGGGAGGCAACTTTCACTAGCCAGTTTGAGATTACCTAATTTGATGATGCTACCTCCGTTATCTCATTCAAACCTGCCCTGGCACCTCTATCCTACTGCAAGTAGCATAATCCAGGCCCTCATACCTCTTCTCTGAATTGCTGCCTCCAGCTCTTCATGTCTCTAATTTGTTTCACCTTTCTCAGCCAGATTAATCTTCCTGAAGCACAAATTCCATCACATCACTATTTTTCTCAGAAACCCCAAATGATTCCCATATGCCTGGAGAATAAAATATCGTTTTAGCCAGTCAACAGCCTTCGGTTCCATTTATCTCTACCACTCCCTACCCCTTCTGCTTACTCTCGACTACTTCCTTTCATGGAGGGTTGCCAGATAATAATATACAGGATACCCAGGTAATTTGAATTTCAGATGAGTAACTTATTAGTATGAATATATCCCAAATACTGCATGGGAAATATTCATACTATAAAAATAATTCATTATTTATATGAAATTTAAATTTAACTGGTATTTTTATTTGCTAAATCTGGCAACCCTACTTCCATGCTTGCTATATTTACCAGATTCAAATATATTTTGTTTTCTATATGTACCTCATGCTTTTCAGTTTTTCTGATTCTTGTCAGAATTACCTCCTAAATACCTAGATGCCATAAATAAAATATGGAGCCCATAACTGTTCACTCTCCTAAGTCAACATGATGTAGAAGAAAGGATAAAAATGAGACATACTTGGATTAGCATTATGACTTCAAGTTGGCCATCTCTGTGACCTTTGGACCAACTGCTTAGCTTTTATAGGCTTCATTTTCTCCATCTACACAATGAGGATCATAATACCAACTTCAAGTGATTATTTTAAGGTTAAGTGTGTAATTTTATAAAATCTTTCTAAAAATATGTGGTTCATAGGAGGGGTTCAATAAATGACAGTACCTTATCAACTTTCTTCTTTTATCAGTGCTTCTTAAACTTGAGTAACCTCAAAGTTCCCCCAATATATGGATTCCAATGTAAGAAACACTTTATTAACTAGTTAGGTGGTCATTTCCCACCTTACACATAAATACTAATCAAACTTAAGCAATGAAAGTCTGAGCAAAGCATGGTTATTAGAGGTTTATCTAGATAATCTAGAATAAGATATATTTTTCAACTCAACAAAATACAAAGACAATATTTAAACACTATCATAAAGAACTTTAGGAGTCACAGGAATACACCAGTAGATCCTTATTAGAGAAACACTGCAGTCAGTCTTATTTGTATATATGCTTTACTCTCTACTAGACAGATTGTCCTTAGGCCACATATCTGGGTTTTGTTTCTTTTCCATAGAGAAGTCTTCTGTAGAGCAGAAACTTATATTCATTAACTGAAAGGCTGATTGACTGAATATATAAATATTGATCTCAAATTCAGAAGTATAGGCTTTAATGATGACTTATGTGTACGTTTAGCAATACCATTTACATCCAAGGCCTGTTTTTTTTTTTTTGGCTTGTGGCTTGTGTGATCTTAGTTCCCTGACCAGGGATTGAACCCATGCCTTCAGCAGTGAAAGCGCAGAATCCTAACCACTGGACCGCCAGGGAATTCCCCAAGACCCTTCTTGATGGTGTATCTGTACCACCTCTTCTGTATAGAGACTGGGTTATGTGACTTTGGCCATGGTTTGTTGGACATCTGACCTGGCTGGCGTATGCTGAGTCAACCAGATTTTTTCTCACAGGATGTGGGAATTGTTGTCAATCTCTGGTGGGTATTTGAAGTAAAGTGCTGTCTGCCTCCCATGGGGCATCTTATTCTACTGGGAGAAGCAGATAAAATTATTCTGCAGAGGGTGATATTAATGAGGCAGCCACTGAACTGGAGCTTAAGAGAAATTGCAAAGTAACCTGTGACCCAGCTTTCCACTACCTGATTTATGATTTAGTCCCTTATGGAAGTAAAGTGCTCGTAACTCCTATTTTTGTTGAGAAAGTTTGAGGCTATTTTTTGTTATTCACAATCAAATAACCTCTAATGAAAGCACTCAGGTCAAAATTGAGTACATCTTTCAGGACAGCTGCATAGCGTAGTGAGGGTCACCTGTTGGCAGTGTGAATTTTAGAGCTGGCTGTGTGCATGTGCTCTTTCAAGGCAGAGGAAGCTAAAGGAAAGCAAGAGGGAATGGTAGACAGGTGAGAGAAAGGACCACCGATTGGCTAAGTGAATATCAAAAAACTTGGGGAAATTGTCTAATGCAATTCTTTACTAAGTCATAGTAAATGGTGTGCACCCTCTCCTTCATTTTCCTGTGACATGTTCAGAAAACCTATAATATTCACTAAACTTTGGATGAGTGTGCCTTTTTTATGATCAATGTGCAAGACGAATATGTTGGGTGGCAAGATTGATACCTGTTTTGACTAAATGTAGTAGTGGGGCCCAGACTTGGATTTCAAATATGCTGGGCTATTATTTCAGTTTTCATTTGAAGAAAAGGTTTCATAGGTAAAAATTTTCATAAAACAGGCGTAATAAAAAGAGCCTGAACAAAGAATTGAAAGGTATGGGATGATGTTCAAGACGCCTCACCTCTTCGTTATGTCTCATGTCATATTACTGATAGAGTAATCCTGGAAAATATTAGAAGATTTTATGAGTTCAAATATTATCAAGAGAATGAAAACAGTTTATAAACCACAAAGAGCTACAAAGGTTAGAGGCAGTATTAGGTTTACAGTTTAGATTATGAGCTCCTTTTCTTTGCTTCTGTTTCCTAATATCCAGTGCAGCAATCATAATAACTTAGGAGGTGCTCATAAATTGGTTGTTGAAGAAATGAACCTAGGCTTCAGAATCACATATGTATTTTATATACATACAAATAAATCAATCTCAAAGCATTCATTGACAAAGAGAATGCAAACTGTCCTTGTCTACTAGGGAACAAATGATAGGAAATAGCAACAGAATTGATTTAGGTTAAAGTCACATCCCAATAGTGAGGATGGTAGCAGAGGAAGTCGAATATCCCTTCCCTAGAGAGTCTAAAGAGATTGGATTTTGTTCTCCTTGGAGCAATTTAAATCTAATCTTGATGAACTTGAAGATCTCTCAGTATCTTTTCTATCCCTTTAATTTTAGGATTAAAATGAATCTGAAATCTTCTTTACATCTGGGACAGCGATTGATGTCTTCTGTATAGGCTTAGATAACTCTGATTCAGTGGGACGTGTCCAAAAAATGCACTGCAGCATATATGTCACTTGGTTGGTTTCTCATTTGGCATATTTATCATAAGCATTTCTGGTATATAATTCTAAAAGGCTTAAAACAATCTGTAGGCGTTTTTACCTTCAGTGAATCACTCTGAGGGCATATAGCATGTTCCTTTAGGTCTTTGATGTGAGTAATAGAGAGTATATGTAACTTAGTGCTCTTGTGACTAATTTCATGTAGGTTGCTTTTATTTATGGAACAACATGCATGAATCACTCCATGTAGTTCAGTGGCTTTACATAAATATGTAAACAATGCATCCCACTTTCTGACTGATAGTTTTTAGAATAATGGTAACATGTAGACCAGAAGATATAGCATCTATACAAGTTTACTTCATAGTTTTTCTGGATGACTTTTGTTCTTAGAACTGCCTTCAGTTTGGGGCAAGGCTCTGAACTTTAGAGGGCTCCATGTATCACACAAACACAAGAGTACATTTATCTAAGAGTATGTGGTTATTTCTGTCACTTGGGATCTAGGACTCATACTGGCATAATTCAGTCTGAAACCATGAGCATCTATTCTCATGACCAGCACCATTCTCACCTCAGGAAATCACTTCTCCACATCTTGCCCTATATTTTCAATATAAAAGGTAGTCATATCCAAATGTTATAAAGATTTGTGAGACATGATACTGCTGGTGTCACAGATGGACTGTGCTTTAGAAATCAGAGAGAATTTGAGTGCAAACTTACACAGATGAAAGAAAACACAAATAATTTGCATCAGTCTGGGTTTGATCAGGAAAACAGAACCACTCTAGGTGTTGTGAGAAAAAATATCCATTAAAGGAATTAAGGTTGCCGTGATTGTGGAAACAGCTGAGAGAGTGAATGTTGGAAGTCTGTAGCTTGAAGGTGAGGGAAATAGTCACTAAGGACCTCAGCTGGAGGCTCTAAAACATGTGATTCTTAAAGGATTGCCCGGGAATTGCTGCAATCTCAATTGGGAAAGTTCCTACCAACTAGTGGGCTATCATGAAAATATGGATGCATCTGGAATGCTTGGGAAGTCAATGAATATCCTCCATCTACCCATGAATCTTGTTACCACAAACTCCAAAGAATAATGATTTCTTCTCCATTCTGCCTGCACAATATCACACAAGTTTCTCTCATTGGTAGTCTCTAACCCAGAACCATACAAAGTTCAGGCTCCTAAAAAATGTAGTTCCAGGCTACTCCTCTGCATTGCATAGGAGGGCAATAGGGGCAGTGTTGAGTTGACAACCGGCAATTCAACACAATCACCCCTTTATCAACTCAACATCCAAGTGTAACACTTCTCCTTAAATATTTAATTTATGAACAAAGACAAATATAATGTGTGTCTTCCAACTAATATGATGCACTTAACCTTAATTCAAGTACAGACACATTCATTTTCCCCAAAGGGAAGGCAGAAAGGCTCATATGCCACTTTATTTCCGATAGTCCATGACTTGAATATTAAAATATAGAGTTGACCACTCTGAGCATATTTTATATTCATAATGGAGAATATAGGGGAAGCTTAATTTATGCAAATATATACATATCAAAGAATAAAGAAAATACGGACAGTTACTAGCCCTTTTTTTCTGCTTCTTGTCACATGGCCATAATTGGTATTTGTAACTTTCCACTTCCACTATCTATAATCCCTTTGCCCTCAGCAAGTGTATCATAGTTTTTTGCCCAGTGGGGACTCAGAATTGGTATCCATGTTGCTGATAAATTGCTCCTTCAACAGTGGATATAACTATATCAGCAATGGGGAATGAAAAGTCATATTTTTGAGCCAATACATAATTTCCAGCCATGGTTGATATTCACAGAATGGAACGTTTTGCCCACCTAATTGTTAAGTGTCTCCTCTGCTATGTTTACTCTTGTATTGTTACATGACACACAAATATCCCCCACATTTTGTGCCCATTCTGAAAGATTCATCCACATACCTCTTCTCCTAAGCAGTTTTTCCAGTTTTTGAATCTTGTCCTTTTCAAATCCCTGGTCATTCAGCTAAATTGTTAGTGACTACCTACAGATAAGTGTAGATTTACAGTTTTGTTTTTCAAGTAATCTTATCTTTGAGGCTACCTAACTTAAAATTCTAACTGCTCAAAATTCTGCCTGCAAGGAGGATATCCATTAAATAGCATCCCTTCAGTACTACTACTGCCATCTATTTCCAAATAGTTTCAGATTATCTTCTGGAACCATTTGTAAACCATGCCCAACTAGTTTCCCTTCTCAGTGAAGTGGTCATAGTGGAGTTTTCATGAGGCCATTGTATGAGGTAAGGGAGAAGAGGCAATGCAACATGAGTAGGCACCATGAGAATCTAAATCACTAGCTTGTGGCAGCTTATATTCACCTTTCTTCTGGAGCCCAGTCTTGCACATACCACTTCCACTTGATGATGGACTGCTGTCACCCACATCAGTCTTTATGGCCTGGTGGTTTGTGTAGCATTCAGCTTATGAAGAGCAGTTCACTTTACATAGTAACTCTGTGGCCACAGTCAATTATTCAGGGCCCAGTGTACAGGAAAATGGTTTTCTGCAGAAAAGAATACGATTTATTCTAGAATCCTAGTGTCTGCATGATAATTCATCACTAGGGTCCTGTCAAGGCCCCATTTACCATCTCTGTCACAGATACTTCGTGTTCTACTGAGGCTGCTGCATCATATGGCACAAGTGGCAGAGAGGCTTACACAGCAGTGTGGAACAACAGTAGAGCCTGTTCTTTGGGCTCCACTAAGAACTAGAAATCTTACAAGTTACTTGGTAAATGTGTCCAAGCAACCTTCATGACCAAATCTGACATACTTTGCCTTAAAACTCAGATGCCCAATAGGCCTTGGTGGTAGTGGATACCAGATGTACCAACTTGTCCTTCACCTCAGAGCTGATATATTGACATGTACTGGAACTCTAGAAACCTTACTGAAGTTACAGAACCCTAAATTACTGAGGGGTTTATGTCTTATGCTTTGCATACATGTGTTTTAACAAGGTGTCTGGGGTAGGGATTAGAAAAATTTTTCTGTAAAGGGCCAAATAATAAATACTTTAGGCTTTGTAGATCATACAGCACTCTCTGTCACATGTCCTTCTTTTTTGTTTGTTTTGATTTTTTACAATTATTTAAAGATGGAAAAAAAGTTCTTAGCTCATGGGCTGTGCAAAAAGAGTCTCCTGGTAGTTTGATTGCTGCTTTTAGGCAATACTTCCCAAACTATCTGTGGTATGTTTTTTTTTTTCTTTTAAAATTTCTAATCCATTTCAGACTGCCATTTTTGTAAAAAACAGTAAAAATGAATAACTGAAAATAAAATTATAAAGACAGAAAATAAAATTTAATTTTTTAATATTAGGTTCAATAGGCATAAAATTGTGTGGTCAACTTGCTGTAAAACTAAATTCTTAGTCTAAATTTCTGTACTTATTGAAAATTAGCAACATACAATTTTCAAATCTCCATTGGTATGCAGACTATACTTTGAATAATACTTATCTAGAGTATTTGTTACTTTCTGCTCACTAGGTCAGTCAGCATTCAATGAGTTGAACTGTTGTCATTATCTGTGGAATGGCCAAATAACCCAGTTCTTTATAGCCTAGATTAAAATAGTAGGCTGAAAAGTTAATATATTCCTAAAAGAAGGGAAAGCAATACACTATTCTTTTGTTAAAGGAATAGGGAGAGAGAGAAAAAAAATCAGATCGGTAGCTGCACATCAGGTTATAGAGATTGTGTTGATTTGCTGGAACAAATTTGTGTTGATTTGATGCCTTTATATTAATTTATGATAAACTACTGTAATTCTCAAGCATCTGGCTTCTGCATAGTCCAAATAGGTGAGTTGAATGGGTATGTGATAGGTATAACCTCCCCCAACATCTTTCAAGTCCTTGACAGTGACATTAATCTCTGTAGTCCCTCTGGGAATGCAGTATTTCTTTTGGTTTTACCACTCCTTGTCATGGACTACCAGTGTCTTATTATCCAGTGCCAATGGGGTCTTTTTTTTTTTTTTCTTCAGTGGGATCTTTTTAAGATAGAGTTATGTTACAGCTGGATTGGGACAGATCTCTACTTATCTCTGGGAAATCTGGAACTCTGGTGTTGACACTTAGGCAAGATTAAGATGAGGTAGGCTAATTAGTGGTCTTTAATGTGCTGTGAAAAGTTCAAAATTCTCTTGGTGGAGGCCAGGGTCAGCTTTTTTACATTTTTTAGGGATATTCATATTGATGACTTAACCTTGGTTTAGCCAGTTCCATAGCCAGGCTTTGGCTATGTGATGAATAGAGTGTAGAGGACCCCTCTGGAAACTCTTGCCTGATCTCTCCTGAAACTAGAGTCCTCATACATAGCCAGATCATTGTGGTTGTTTGAAGTCCAGAAATGAGGCTCCTCCTGTGCTGTTGAGACAGGAACCTGGGAAGCTGTGCCTGGAAGTGTCTCAGCCCCTGATGCTTCCTGCGCTTGCTTTCTTCCTTCTACCACGTGCTTTGTCTTTTCATATACTTTAGGTGAGTGTACACTGAGAAATCTCAATTCTCCAACCTTATGTAACCATTGTAGTGTCATTGCTATCTTTAATTAATCAAAGAACCAATTCCAGGTCTTATTCTTAAGATTCTATTATCCTAGAACATTTTCCATAACAATAGCATACTATCTGGATTCAATCAGGAAAACAGAGCCCCACTAAGTATTATGGGAATCAGGGATTTAATATAAGAGTTAGGGCATCATAAATGTAGACAGATTTGTAGTAATGAGGGATGGGGAGCATGCAACCAGAGGTCACAGTTACTGACCACCACTCATGGGGGTGTTATTAAAAATTACTGCCATTTTTAGTATTTGTTGAGAAGATTCTTACTGAGGGGAAAAGATAACTATTTGTATAATTTTGACTTCGAATGTTGATTACTAGCTCTTAAATATGTGACATGTGGGCCTGTGTTTGTAGTTTTATCTGGGCCCCACAAATGTTAGGGATAAGCCTGCTTTTTCTCATGATGCTCTCTTGTGATCTTTTCTTGACAAAGTCTTTGCTTTGCCTAAACTTCAGGTTCATTTGCTGTGTATTCCTTACCTATCATATCTGACCAACTCAAAATTTCCCTTTACTGTAATGGTAATCAGCTCTTAGGCTTGTAGGTCATCTCCAGGGCTTTATTCTAGCCTCAACATTGGGTCCTGAAACCAATATTATTAAGTTTGTATTAACTCAATGGAGTATCATGTTAGTATCGTTATTGTAGTATATTTGCATTTAATACAATAATGACTTGGTAAAAATGGAGATGATTTAAGAGCTTATTTAGTCCTATGGTTGAAATAGGAGTAAATATATATAATAATAAAGGTGTATGGGGTTTCCTGGGAGTGGGAGTTAAGCATTATCAAAAGAAAGTTTGAGGGTGATTTTGGGCTCACCCCTTTCACCCCCACTATTCAGTCAGAAATATTTTCCTTTATCATATTTGTTTACATTTCTTGGTAAGATTTTGTTTTAAACTAGCTTTCTTAAATTTAAAAAATGTTTAAAAACCCATGGATTTAATCCAAGTCCTTATTTTATATTTGAGGAAATTGAGGTCCACAGAAATAGATGAATTTGCTTAAGGCTACATAATGAAATAATGGCAAACCTGGGAGTAAAACCCAGGTCCCTAGTCCCTGACTATGCTCTTTTCAGTTTTCTTACAAGTGCTTATATTACAGAGATCTTGGAACTCTGGGAGCTCTCTACAGAGAAACAGAAAATGCTATGATAGCTTGTTTTACTTACATACAAATATAATTTCATGTTAATCAAATAATGTTTATTATATTCTAGTATATATGAATAGAAGCTGATACCAGATTCTCTCTCTCTCTCATGTTCCCTCTTTCTCTCCCTATCTCTCTCTATCGCTGTGTCACATAAACACACACGAGAAAAAATAACTTTAAAACATTTTATTTTTTCCACATGATTATTTCTCTCAAGTTGGGAAAATGTCATTTTAATGGCAGGACACCTACATGTAACTGGAGAAACACCACTCTTCATGGATGCAGTTGCAGAATTTGAGAACCTGGTACCACTTCATGCCACCTTTCACACACATTTTCTAAGGTTCTGATTTTAAAAGTTAAAGCTAATGTTTTGCATATTTTAAATTGGCATGCATTTTATATAATTACAAATAATTATTTTATTTCCTCTCAAAAAGCTTGAGGAAATGGAGTTTTGACATCTGGTCTGAGATTTAAAATGCATCCTAAAAAATTTATTCCTTAATTGCACATCTCTGAGTTTGGCCTTCAGTTGAAAAGTGTAAAGATGCGGAGGACAATATTCAAATGACTTGCAAATTTATGATTTAAAAAAAAATCCTGATCTAGTAAGAGTATAAGTTTTTTCTTTTTTTTTCAATGTTAGCCTTTATTTTATTTTATTTCATTTTTATTTTTAACATATTTATTGGAGTATAATTGCTTTATAGTGGTGTGTTAGTTTCTGCTGTATAACGAAGTGAATCAGCTACACATATACATATGTCCCCATATCTCCTCCCTCTTGCATCTCCCTCCCACCCTTCCTATCCACCCCTCTAGGTGGTCACAAAGCACTGAGCTGGTCTCCCTGTGCTATGCAGCTGCTTCCCACTAGCTATCTGTTTTATGTTTGGTAGTGTATATATGTCCATGCCACTCTCTCACTTCGTCCCAGCTTATCCTTCCCCCTCCCCGTGTCCTTAAGTACATTCTCTATGTCTGTATCTTTATTCCTGTCCTGCCCCAGTTTCTTCAGAACCATTTTTTTTTTTCAGATTCCATATATATATGTTAGCATACGGTATTTGTTTTTCTCTTTCTGACTTCACTCTGTATGACAGACGCTAGGTCCAGCCACGTGACTACAAATAACTCAATTTCATTTCTTTTTATGGCTGAGTAATATTCCATATGTGCCACATCTTCTTTATCCATTCATCTGTTGATGGACACTTAGGTTGCTTCCATGTCCAGGCTATTGTAAATACAGCTGCAATGAACATTGTGGTACATGACTCTTTTTGAGTTATGGTTTTCTCAGGGTATATGCCCAGTAGTGGGATTGCTGGGTCATATGGTAGTTCTATTTTTAGTTTTTTAAGGAACCTCCTTAGTATTCTCCATAGTTTTGTAGTGAGGTGGATGGACCTAGAGTCTGTCATACAGAGTGAAGTAAATCAGAAAGAGAAAAACAAATACCATATGCTAACACATATATATGGAATATAAAAAACAAAAACAAAAAATGGTCATGAAGAACCAAGGAATGAACTACTAGAGAATGAACTTGAGGACACGGGGAGGGGGAAGGGTAAGCTGGGACAAAGTGAGAGAGTGGCATGGACATATATACACTACCAAACATAAAATAGATAGCTAGTGGGAAGCAGCCGCATAGCACAGGGAGATCAGCTCAGTGCTTTGTGACCACCTAGAGGGGTGGGATAGGGAGGCTGGGAGGGAGGGAGATGCAAGAGGGAGGAGATATGGGGATATATGTATAGGTATATGTATAACTGATTCACTTTGTTAAACAGCAGAAACTAACACACCATTGTAAAGCAATTATACTCCAATAAAGATGTTAAAAAAAAAAAGAATTTGGTGACCAACTGAATATGGTTGTCAAGAGAGAACTATATTGTATTAATGCATAAAGGACAATTTGGAAAGAAAAAGAGAGAAGGAGAAGAGTGAAACAACATCAGCAACATCAAGAAAAGAGTTTGGGCAAGCAGTTATTGACCAAATTTAAATTTATATTTCCTTAAATGTTTTCAGTTTTAAAGTCTCTCTTCAAAAATAAAATTTAAAATTGAATATATCCTCTCTAATCCTCTTCTCTTTCCAGTTTTGTTTTCTTCTATTCTGATTCTTCTCATTTTCACATCAGTTTGACTGTATAGGAGAGAATTGTTCAAAACTAACATAACAATCATTGAATTAAGTAGCATATCCTTACTCTTTTAAATTTATTTTTATTTATTTACTTTATGTTTTTTAAAGATTTTTTTGATGTGGACCATTTTTAATGTTTTTATTGAACTTGTTAGAATATTGCTTCTGTTTTATGTTTTGGTTTTTTTGGCCATGAGGCATGTGGGATCTTAGCTCCCCAACCAGGGATCAAACCCACACCCCCTGTATTGGAAGGCAAAACCTTAACCACTGAACCACCAGGGAAGTCCTGTTATTGCCTTTTAAAATGCAATAAAAAGTTGATATGTTGTCCCTACTTAAACTCATACACAATTTTGGGGAAAAAATAAGAGAATTTTACTTGCTTGAAAGAGGCCCATGAAAAGAGACAATCCATAGTATTTCAGCACAAATTATTACTTGGGAGTCCCAATTCAAATTGCATAATGTTTGTTCTAGATTTGATAGAAACCATAATGTTTTGGTAAATGAAAAATACAGATCTCTTTGTTTTTGATTGGTTTCACAATCTCTCCTTTCAGTTCAGCAAATACTTATAAAATACTTTCTATGTGAATAGCCTAATTGATCCTATGGCAGATAAAATAATAGCAAATAATCCCAGCATTTTTTAGATTCCTTTGTCATGAAATTACAGAGGGCATCTGTTCTTTTGGATGCCTTGGTAAATCATAGCTGGTATTAGGAAGGTCCTACTCATGGCCCATCTTGGAAAGCACTCTCTTTAATTGAGAAATGCAAAGCTTTTCAGGCTGAGGAAATGTAGGGCAAATTTTGGGGTTTTTTTCTCTTCAAATTCCTTCTTTTGGTCTGTCATTCCTTTGAGGTACAGATTTGACTAAATAAGTTTGCTTTGTGATTTTTCCCATTCAGTATCATTAACTTGGTTTTATCAATACAATCGGTTAGAGACGTGTGATTTTCCCAGTTGTACCTGTAGTGCATAGGAATGGATATTGGACACATGCAAATCTTGCAATTAGCTTCATATTCTCTAACCAGCCAATCTTTTCACCCAGCAAACTAACTTGTAAACCGAGGGTGGGGAACCTAGGTAATGTTTGGTTGTCCTGTGGTTATCTGGACAGTGCTTTGTTTGCTATAGAATGCCCACTACTAAGTCAGTGGGCAAATTAGCAGGGATGTTAGTACAACATTTTTCTCCATGTAAAGCATGGTTTCCTCCTTGAGAGACCAGAAGTATTTCTAACACTGTGAAGTGTTTTTAAAAAATTTTTTTTGTTTTTGTTTTTAGGTGACAGCTTTATTGAGACATAGTTCACACAATATTTAATTCACCCATGTAAAGTATACAATTCGATAGTTCTTAGTAAATTTACCAAGTTGCCTAATCATTACCACAATCAGTTTTAGAACACTTTTATCACCCTGCAAAGAAACCCTGTATCTCTTAGCCATTAAGTCCTAACTAATCTCCTTTCTGTATCAGTAGATCTTCATATTTTGGATATTTCATACAAATGGAATCCTATAATATGTAGTCTTTTGAACCTGCTTCTTTCACTTAGTGTAATGTTTTCAAGGTTCACTCATGTTGAAGTATATATATCAGTATTCCATTGCTTTTTGTGGCCAAATCATATTCTGTTTAATGGATTTATCACAAATTCTCCATTTATCAGTTGATAGACATTTGCATTGGTTCCACCTTTTGGCTATTATGAATAATGCTGCTCTTCATTACAAGTTGTTGTGTCATATATTTTTATTTCTCTTGGATATATACCTAGGAGTGGAAATATTGGGTCAAGTGGTACCTCTATAGTTATTTAGACAGTTATGAGGAACTCCCTCAGTGCATTCCAAAGTAGCTACACCATTATATTCCCATAGTTGTGTACGAGGGTTCTGATTTTTCCACATCCTTGCCAACATTTGCTAGTTTCTATCTTTTTGCTTACAGCCATCCAAGTGGATATGAAGTGATATCTCATAGTGGAGTTTTTCTTTTTTCTTTTCCTTGATGACTAATGATGTTAAACATCTTTTTATGTGATTATTGGCCATTTGTATTTATTCTTTGGAGAAATGTTTGTTTAGATCCTTTGCCCATTTTCAAATTGGGTTATTAGTCTTTTTATTATTGAGTTGTAAGTGTTCTTTATATATTCTAAAACGAGTCCTTTATCAGATGTATGATTCTAAAATATGTTCTCCCATTCTGTGGGTTATCTTTTAACTTTCTTGATGGTGTCCTTTGAAGCACAAGAGTTTTTAATGTTGACAAAATCCATTTTATCTTTTTTTTTCTTTTGTTACTTTTGCTTTTAGTGTAATATTTAAGAAACCACCAAAGGCAAGGTCATGAAAATTTACCCCTGTGTTTTCTTTGAGGAGTCTTATAATTTTAACTCTTACATTTAGGTTATTGATACACTTTGAGTTAATTTTTCCATATGCTGTGAGGTAGGGGTCCAACTTCATCCATTTGCATGTGGTTTTCCAGTTGTCCCAGCTCCATTTTAGTACTGTGCAGTTTTTATGGGTCCTTCTCAGAATTTCATTAATTATCTGGCTATCAGTTCAATTGAATTAATTGATCAGATTAGTCAGTCTGGAATATATTTGCCAGATTTTTGTGTGTGTGTGTGTGTGTGTGTGTGTGTGGTATGCGGGCCTCTCACTGCCGTGGCCTCTCCCGTTGTGGAGCACAGGCTCCGGACGTGCAGGCTCAGCAGCCATGGCTCATGGGCCCAGCTGCTCCGCGGCATGTGGGATCTTCCCGGACCAGGGCACGAACCCGTGTCCGCTGCGTTGGCAGGTGGACTCTCAACCACTGTGCCACCAGGGAAGCCCTGCCAGATATTTTATAATTTAGGTAATTTTTCGAATTTCTTATAAGGCAAGGTTTGAAAATGGAAGGAGATGATGCAAATTTTCTTCATTTATCAGATTTGAGTGAATCTATTCTGAAAGGTTTTGCTCATTCTTTATTATTTAGGGCAGATCTCTTCTGGGATGAGGTGCACCACTGAATGGCATTGAGTGGATCCCTTTCTATTCATAAGCAGCATGATCTAAATGAGGTGATCTGAACCTGCCTTTTCAGGCAGTTTATATCATGCTTTAGTCCCATTAACCCAGAATAAAGATTGATTTATTTACCATGGCTTATATCTTATAAATAAGTCATAAGAGTTGGGAGTGGGGGCATATATGTGTGCTAAGTTATTAGGAGACATATATATTGTGTTTCCCTGGGGATCCACGGGGGAAAATATTTCCATGGCTAAAATAGCTCAGTTTTTTTCCCAAATAGGATGCAGGTTGTACGTTTCATAGATATTATGATTACAAGAACTGTGATCCATAGGAGTTCCCTGTGTAGTTTGACTTCCCAAGCACAATACCCTTGGCTTGGTATGATTGTGGAGCCTATTTTAGTAGGGAAAGATCTCAAGTAATTTCTTATAAAATACTTTCCACATGGAATTCAGCATAATCTGCTCAGTCATGTGGTCCTCAGGCCATAGGGATTCTCTTACCATGAAATGGAAAATAATCATTATTTCTTTAGAGATTAATAAAAGAATGAACCAGCTGTAAGAAAACAATGTCTGAATAGCAAAGTGTGACTAGGGGTAAACTTATAGCTCTAAGCAAAATGATCATTAGGAATTCATCTGAGCAGTAGATCATATTAAACCAGCACAAAGTAAAGAACAAAGTTAATCAGTGACAAGGAAAGGAGAAAAAAAATTAGTGCATGATTATCCATACTTCCAGTCATGGAGTGTGACACAAAGGACTTTGAAAAAAGCTATCCACATTTGAAAACTGTCTGCTCGATCCAGGGATCTTAGTATAGGTGTCTACTGTTGTGGATCATCTGCTCCTGAAGGCTTTTTAGTTAGCTTTCAGTGAAATTCCTAGCATAAGTAGAGATTCATTGGTAAAATATTTTATTTGTATTGGGCTCAGTTCCTTGAAGTTTAACAGCAGTAAGAGTAATTAAACATCCTAAAATCATACCTCATAACTAAGTTCTAATGTAGATATATGCTGATGTGTTTTCTAATAGGCCCACTAACTAGGTTAAAAATCATGGAAAACATTTATTGGGTTTTCTTTTGGAAAGCAAGCTTATAGTTTATATGGTGCTGAGAACCTATTATACCAATCATAACTCTGATATTCTCCTCACCCCCCCACCTCCAGGAAAACAGGAGATATGTAAGGTCATAGTATATGACAGAGAATTAATTTTTGTTTCTTCCTGTGATAGATTCTGGTTTTAGTGGGTATTGAGAAAGTTTGTGGAATGGGTTTATGGGTCTCTATGTGCATTTTGATTTTTTTGTTTAGAATATACAGAATGGATCTATAGTTCTGTTCATTTATAGGTCAGAGGGAGCTTGTTTATGCATGGGGTTGTTAGGAGAAAGGAAGTGTAAAGATACAGAAATTATAACCTAGTTTATAGTGTCATTATAGCCCAGCTTTATCTAGTTCATTAGACTTTTTAAAGTAAATTCTTTCTGAAGTGAACTGAATTTTGCAATTTCATTTACACACACACACACAAAAAAACTCTACCCAGTAATTTAACCAGAGTAGAGTTGTGTAGAAGAAAAATATACTTTTAAGTTCTTTCAGTTAGAGTGTAATGGAGATAGATAAGGGCTCAGAGACAGAATCAGGCAAATTTGAAGGGGTGGTAGAAATTCCCAAGGACAATTATGCTCTAATTTACTCTGGGGGACCACTTGAGGGTAAAGTGGAGCAGTTTTGTGGAAAGAATGGAACTTACATCCAATAGAAATGTCAAGGTTTGCCTTAAACAATTATGCTAATAAGCTCATTTTGAGTGGCTAAAATAATCACTGAAAAAAGCTATGTGTGAATCTATGCCTGAAGGAACCTATCACTGGAGTCCCAAGCAGGACATGTCATTAGCCTTTTTAATCTCTTTTGAGTCTTCATAGGCTGTCTTTTTTACAATGTTACAAATTATTTCTGGTTTCTTGTTATGTGCTCTAAAATTTAGAGCACAAGGTGGACCCTTTTGAAAAGGGAATTTGTTGTTTCCAGTGCTCTTGGTCATCTTCACTCTATTTAATTTGCAGTGCTGTAAGATTTTTCCTTTTCTTTTATTCTTCTAAGAGTCTTGGTAGTGCTCAACTATTTGTGGTAATTCCAGATGAGCCACTTGCCAATCTCAAATTCAACCAATCATTTTATTATTTCTGATTATAATCCAGATATGGTACCAGAATATTGTTTAGAAGTACTAGTGAGACTTTTTCTAAAGTACTCAGTTGATTCAAGACTCTTTTACCTATTATTCTTATTTATTTTTATTTATTTATTTATTTATTTTAAAGCCCAGGACATACCACTCACGGCTGCCGGGGTGGGTGTAGCCGCCTGCCCCTTGCCCAGGATGCCTGGCTCCTGGTCAGTGGGTTGGCTGCAGCTCACTGTGCGCCCTTATAGGTTTGAATACTTTGTCCAGTTAACCATAATAGGGAAGATTTCAGGAATGGCCTACAGTAATTTTCTTTTCAATCTAATTATTTGTTTTATCCAAGTCCCCTGGTATGATGGTTCATTAGGTGTCCAGTCTACTTTGAGTCATTTTTTCCCCTCCCTCTGATATGGTAACCAAGAATCTATTAAACTGATGCAAACCTGGAACCTAGTGTATGGAGGTAACAGTATTCTAGATTTCTCTTTACATTTTTGCTTGTTGCCTGTAAACTTGTGAAATTATTTAACTATATTGTGAAGCTTAGCATGGGACGAGGTTTAAACACTTGAAGAGGTGAGCAAGTTCTTACTGGGTATTGAAGAGAAATCTCTTTTTTGCTAAGGGTGTACTCAGCTACTGGAAAGGATATGGGATTTTGTGAGAGTATGGAAGGAACAGTAGCTAAATGTCCTTTGGAACTGCCATGGCTAAGGAAGCTGAAAAATAATTTCAAGTCCTCTTCATAAGAGACTTTATCCTCAGTAAATGTCAAAGGTAGGGGAAGATATGAGTGTTAGGTTTTTCCTGAATTTTCTTTAAGATGAACAGGGAATCTTGTTAAAAAAAAAAAAACCTACATGAGACTCATATTGATATAGAGAAGATTTACTGTACCAATCAAAGAAATAGGCTCATTAGGCATTTGAGATTTTGTTTACCTTGAGTTCAAAAGCACTCCATAAGTGAAGGATTGTGTTAAAGGCACAATTACTAACTGTAGATCACAGAAAATTTGGGTTGTCTCAAGTAAAGGAATGCCACTTAGCTAAATACAGAATTGTGATATAAGGATAATATATTAAGTGATGGAGTTCAGGAACCCTATCCCAAAATACAGCACTTTGGCATATTGCATATGTTAAGCTGAAGGAATTTGAGAAGTGGCATGTGCAAGAAGGACTTTCTGACCTTCCCCTGAATCAGGGCCCTCATATGAAAGGTAGCCTCATATCTTTTCATGACTTTCCACTCTTCATCAAACCTAACATAAAAACGCTCAGATATAACCATTTCTTCAGGTCTTCATTTTCTTACAAGTGCTCCCGTGTCACATAAAACTTATATTAAGCAAATTTGTATGCTCTTCTCTTATTAATCCGTCTTTTGTTATAAGGGCCCCAGATGAAAATGTAGAAAAGTAGGAAAAAAAGATATTTTCTCTCCTGTACATAAGCAAACTGGGGTTTTAAGGTAAGATGGGGCATGGGGGCTGGGGAGGAACATTTAAGAGTTAATTATTCCCACAAACACAAAAAGACAAATATAGTCAACACAAGATAATTTGAAGATTTCCTCATCAGCCAAAGCGTAGCACTGTCAGTGGTATAGTATAAGACATAAGATATCTTCCTCAGTCATATAGTTGAGGCTGGCCTACAGTCTTTTTACTGCAGCCCCTGTAACCTGGTTGTTAAGAAGCCTGAGTCACCAGAGGTTTCCTGGAATCCTAACAGACATATAACCAGAACAAAAGAGTTACTACTTCTTAACACTTTCTTCCAGTGGAGAGGACCACATAGCCAGGTCATCAGAAAGCCATGAACCAGAAATAATATAATCACACACTCAGGGATGCAAAGTTTTCTAGCAGTGAGGTGAGACTCACCCAAGGAGATCATGAAGAGCAGCCTGGGTATAAAGGATGGTTTGCCCTTCCCTAGTAATGCAGGCCAATCGGCTACGAAGGATTAGGTCTCAGAAGGACTTCAAGAACACTGTTAAACATTTTTTAGAAAATAATTTGGGGAGGGATAGAATTTTTATTTGTATGCAAGAGATATAAACTTTAAAAAGGAGTTCATGACATAGACTAATCACTATTTAGGGCTAACCTTACTACACAGCAGTCCCAATTCTGATTGGATAATTTGGGTCAGTTTTGATAGAAACCATGAGTTCCTATCTTCAACAACAAATACTACAATTTTCTGATTTTCCTAGGCAACAGTGTCTTCGGTAATGTTCCTTCCATCTATGGTGACTTCTGCATGGCTAATACTCAGAAGTTCCTGCTATTCATGGCCTTTTTTTTGAAAAGTAAACCTTTTGTTATTTTAGAGATGCAAATCTCTTCCTGAGTGAGAAAAGCATTTAACTCAGTTTATGCAGTTTGCTAGATTGAGGGCAAAACATCTTTTTTTTTTTTTCATTATCCCTCCCCCCCCACCCCCTTATTTCCCTTTCCTTGAGGCTGAGAAGAGAAATATAGAGGAAACATATTTTCATGGGTTAGTTTTATAGGGAGCTGGACCTAGACAACCAAATATTATAGATTAAGCATTTTTTCCAAGTCTCAAGTTTATAATGTACTAGAATGTGGAATTTAGAATAAACACCAAACTAGGATTTAGAACTTTTAGATTCTGGCCTTAGTTTTACCTTTATAAGCTGTGTAAACCTGGATAAAACTATTCCTGCTAAGTCACAAGTTGTTTATCTGTAAATAGAATAATATACTGTTTCTTCCAACTCCAGCTGAGGATTGTGAGATTCAAACACATTGAAAACTGAATATTATAGAATATGAGTTGTTATCATTCAGTTAAAAATATAAAAGGACAATGCCAAGACAAAACATTTGTAGTGTCAAAGTATATAATGAGAAAATTTACAAAATAAAGAAATCCAAATAGCCAGTAAATATATGCACAGATATTCAATTTCATTACTAATAAAAATGCAAATTAAATCAGTAGAGAGATTTTTTTTTGCCATAATCAGGAAATCAGAAACATGCAAGATGATGAATGTATAATTAGAAGTATGTACAAAAGAATTGGGGACAATTTGTGTGATCAACAATAAATTAAAATACATTCAATGAATATCACCTACTCCCATTCTTGTTATAGTCATTGATAAGCTCACTTGTCACTACCTTCCATTCCTTGTGATTTCTGCGCTCCTGGCTCTCAATTCTCCTGAATATATTTCCTTTATATTTCTTTTTAACTCATTATCCTTATGTATAACCACTCCAGCCCTGACTTCTCAATTCCTTGACTTCTCCTCCAGTGATCTTTTCTGCCACAGTAATTCAGCTACACACTGTCATGGTCAGCTCCTACAAAGAGTGGTTTTTCAAATTAGAGTAACTGTATCTTGGGACACAAAAGCCTTTCCCAGGGAATTCTTGGGTAATTAAAGAAAATCACTTTCAAAATTCTCAACATTCATAGGTCCCCTTTCCTGAAATAGATTAGTTTGAGAATGAGCTTGTGGTGTGCATCATATCAGTTATCCTCTTATGTCTCCACTTCTGCGATTACCTTTCTCCTATTTTACCATCTGTATTAAATTTCTTATCACTGCTGTAAAAAATTACCACAATTGTAGTAAAGTAAAGCAACAGAGATTTAATGTATTATCATTCTGGAGGTTGAAATTCTGAAATTGGTTCTTTTGAGGCTAAAACAAAGGTGTTGGCACAGCTGCATTTCTTCTGGAGGCTCTGTGGGAGAATCTGTTTCCTTGTCTTTTTTGGCTTCTGCAGGCTGGCCACATTCCTTGGTTCATGGCCCCGTCCTCCAACTTCAGTGCCACCGGTATAACATATTCCATTGCTTTCTCTGACTCTTGAAACGCTTGCCTCCTTCTTAGAAGGGCACTTGTGATTACATTGACCCACCCAGATAATCTCCTCATCTCAACATTCTAAATTTAATCATGAGTGCAAAATCCTTTTTCCATCTAAAATAATATATTCACAGGTTCCAGAGAGTAGGACATGGACATTTTTTTTGGAAGGGGGTATTATTTTGCCTGCTAACCATTCAACCAGAATCTTATTTTAGTGCATGTCTCCTGGATGTAAAATTTTCCAGAATGCCAAATTTAGTATTCTAAATATTGATGATTGACTCTCAAGACTGCAAACAGCACTTTGGCGCTGTTTCCCACCAGTTTCTTGCCTTCAAAAAAGAGGTTAATAAATTAGCTTAAATTATTTATTTTAAATTATAGATTTCTATATAAGTTCAGATATATAATTCTGGATGGGTTTAGTTAATTGAGCAGAATTAATATCACTATAACCATTCTTCTTCTATTTTCATCTAATTATTTACATAAATAAGTTTTCTCAATGCTTAACTATGAAAAATGAACAAATAAAAATGTAATATATTTGATGCTAAACCTCCTCCCATTCTAATAATAAGCATAGCTAGCCCATGGAAACAATACTTTTTTTTAAAGCCTATCTGTCTTATTAAGAAATGTGTTTTTATTAAGATCTTATATTTTATACTTAGTAACTATAAAATTTTGTGGCATACTTACAATGCTTTGATCAATTTGCTACTACCAATAATTACACAATAACTAAATCTAGAAAAAATTTTAACATAAATTAATTTAGAAACATTATTTTGCAGAAATGTAAATAGACTAATAACTTTCAAACATAAAAACAAGCATCACTGAAACAAAATTCTGTGGGAGGAGTAGAATAAAAAAAGATGGAAAAAAATGATGTAAAATAGTTATCTCTTAAAAAGGAACTGACCTAAATGGGAAGGAAATCCAAAAAAGACGGGATGCATGTATATGTATGGCTGATTCACTTTGCTGTACAGCAGAAACTAACACAACAGTGTAAAGCAACTAAACTCCAATAAGAATAAAATAAAATAAAATAGAGGACTTTATTTACATTTTTAATATGTATGATGGTACATATCAAATGACTATAAGCATATTCTATAAATTACATTATTAAGTGCTGTAACATTTGAATTTTAAAATTCTAATATTTACAACATGCTAAAAAATTACATTCTTTGTATCTCCTTGAGCTTCCAATAAGAAATTATATATCATCCCAAAATTTTTCATTACCAATGAAAAATGAAACCTTTTCTAAAACCTTACACAATTACTTTTAACTTTGACATTTACTCCTTCAAAACCTTGGATCCAACAATATTTTCACATTATTAGGTCCTATAGTCCATTGTTCATACAACTTTTTCATTGCCCTTAAGCCTGCTTAACCTTTGTCCCATCCTTATACATTTCCTTTATATGCCCTTAGTCTTTTGTCCATTTTCATCATACTTGAAAAACAATTCAACTTTGAAGTTATGAATAAAAATCATATTTCCAACTATACTGAGTGTGTGCTTCCCAATTGAGCATAGCTGGTAAAAAAAAAAAACAATGCAAGCAAATACTGACTGGTCTCCCTTTATATTTAATATTTATATTAAATGTATATTAAATGTATATGGACTAAATGTTTTCAATAGAAGCAGGGGTCATAAGACTGGATAAAAAAATCAAGACTTAATGTGTTGCATATTTGAAAGTTGCTAAGAGAATAGATCTTAAAAGTTCTCATTACAAGGAAAAAGAATTGGTGTCTATGTATGGTGACTAATGTTAACTAGAGTTATTGTGGTGATCATTTCACAAATATTGAATCATTATGTTATACACCTGAAACTAATATAATGTTATATGTAAATAGTACCTCAGTAATAATAATAATAAAGACAAACTATATGCTATTTGGAAGAAAACCACTTTCAATATAAAACACAGACAGGTTACAAGGAAATGATGGAAAAAAATATTCCATATAAACACTAATTATAATAAAGTTGGAATGACTATATTAATATAGAGAAATATAAAAATTTTATTCGGAATAAAGGGGGACATTTCACAATGATAAAAGTTTCAACGAATCAGCAATATATAACAATCAGATGTTTATGTACCCAATAGCTAAACATAAACATTTATGAAGGAAAAGCTGATAGGACTGAAAGAAGAATTAGACAATTTTGCAATTACATTTGGAGATTTCAAAATTTCTTTCTCAGTAATTGATATTGTAAGTAAACAGAAAATCAGCAAACAGACCTGAACAACACTATCAACTGAGTTGAACTAATTTCCAGTATTAAACACTCCATCCCAAAATACAGAATACTATTTTTTTGCTATTCTAAAAAAATGTACATGATAAACCATATTATGGACCATAAAACCAGTCTCAATAAATTTGAAATTATTAAAATAACACAAAGCATATTCTCAGACCAAAACAGAATTAAAATAAACATCATTAACAGAAGAATATTTGGAAAACGTCAAAAAATTATGCCATAGAGTTTTAAATAGCCAATGAGTCAAATAAGAATTGAAAGTTGAATATGTGAAGTTAATGAAAAAGAAAACACAACATAAAGCAGTGCTTAGATGGAAATCTATGATTTTAAATGTTTATGTTAGAAAATAAAAAAGGTCCAAAGTTAATTATCTAAGTTTCCAACTGAAGAGGCTACAAAAAGAACAAGTTAAATCCAAAATAGATAAAAGAAAGGCAATAATGAAGATAAAGTGTGAAAATCAATCAAGAGTAATAAGGGAAATCAATGAAACCCATACCTAGTTTCTTGAAAATATCAATAAAATTGATAAACATCTGGTTAGATTGAGCAAGAAAAAAGATGACATAAAATACAATATCAGTAATAAAAAAGACAGCTATATATTTTACACACATTAAAAGAATAATAAAGAATATTATTAAACATTTTATGTAATATATTAAGAAACTTAGATAAAATAGGCAAATACCTCGACAGGACCAGGATAACAACATTGACTCAGGAAGATATTGAATGCCTATGTATTCTAGAAATCACCTCCAGTCAACATCTGACATCTCTTATTTCCTGTTTTCACTCATTTCCTGATACTCTCCTTGGTTTACTCCATGTCAACTCCATTGACCTACTAGCAGTTTCTTGAACATGCTCGGCACCCTCCTGCCCGAGCTGCAGCACTGTGCTCCAGATTTCTGCTCAAATGTTACATGATCAGTGACATCTTCTTTGAGAACCCTAAATAGTTATCTCCCAAGTCCCCACTATTTCCCTATCCTCCTTATCTTGCCATTTATTCTTTGTGGTACTTTTCACCATCTTACAATAAATATTTGTTGATGAGTATATGAAAATATACAAAATCTTACACAGCATTTAAACATTTAGTGTGAGAGGAAAGTTCTCAAGATACATTGATTAAGAAAAATGATATATTGCAATGCCATTCCCCTGTATATTCTCAATTTTGTCAATAAATATTATGTATATATGTCTGTATGTACAGAAAAGGATTTATATGCATTCACCAAGATCTTATTTCTGTGAGGAAGAATGCTAGTGGATTTAATTTTCTTCAACTTTCTACGGTGAATGTTTATTACATTATAAATAGACAAAAATAACCTAAATACAAATGAATTGACTGAAAAAAAAGTGGCCAAGAGGACTCTTCAGCTTAGTCCCTCTCTGACACATTTGAAACACGGGGATATTACAGGGACTGAGTTCAGAGACTTGAAATAGCAGACGTGTCCAGAGAAGGCATTCTAGAACATATACTGCTGAGCATGTACTTATTCCGAAGGAAATGAACAGCTTGTTTAAATATATGGCTAGGCTCTTCGCATGTCTTAACTTTGATATATTATTCATGCCTCAAATGTGCTTCTTCCTGTTTTCACCAGGGCTCCAAAAAACCCCCAAAGCCTTAACGCCAGGTAAATTGTTTTCACTTCTAAATATATGTATGTAAAAAAATTCACCAACTACAGTTAAACTAGGTGTTATCAGCTAATTATACTGTCAATTTTAGATTAACAGGTACTACGGAAAGGTGGGAAAGTCTAACAACCCATGGATCAGAAAAGTGTTTTATTTTTCTTTGTCTTTTGAAGAATCAGTGAGCATTGTTCAAAATTGTAACATCATGTATATCCTGAATAGAGTGAAAAAAAATTTAAATCAACTGAGTTTATTCACATAATTTTAAAATGCCTCAACCATTAAAATATTCACTAGACTCCACTATTTAGAGTTAGACTTATTTCATTCCTAGTTGAGTTGTTTAAACCCCTCATTCATTTGGTTCTGTAATATATAGTATGAAAAGTACATCACAAATTCAGGTATGAATCAAAACAAATGAGTAATGTTTATTTACTATAGCACCAGCCACAGCATTTGACATGTCTGTAGTGTTCCAGGAAATAGAATTTCCATATTTTTGGGGGGAAGACTCCTTGGTCTAATTCTTACAGAAACATACTTTTCTTTGAAATTTTGCTGACCATTTTTTCTAACAAACTGATATTTGCTATGTAAACCCTCCACCTTTGCTCTGAAGCCTCATGGAACCTTATACACTTAACTCTTGTTGTTGGTTGTCTACAGTTCCAATATCTTTTCCACGAAACTCACATGTCCTTCTGCCACAACTCTCCCTTCTCCCATTGATTTTTGTGTCTGTGTCTGAGGGGAGGCTCCTGACTAAAAGTATACAATTAGTCAATTGTTAGAAGTAATGAAAATAAATAGATTGAATTTCTTGTCCAGTGTTGATTAGGAACCTAATGAAGCTTTCAAAAGCCTATGGGAAATAAGGGATGAGCTCTTGGCCAACAGACCTTGGAAGGGAGAAATAACTTCCATTGGCAGTTGGAACAGATGGCATCTTAAGCATGATAGATTTCCCACCGCTCCAAGTAGAATCAATATCCAGGAGCATGAATTAAATTAGCTGGCAGTGGATGAGAAGTCTTCCTATTAGTTTGATTTAGGTATGGGTCGATCTTCATAGTTTTGCCGTGATACTTTGTTTCAGTTCATTACTTTTAACCAGATCCGATAGCAACCATCTCAAGGATTCTGTGATGATTAGGTAACTGAAATAAGCATGAGACTGGAAAGATTTTAAAAGAAAGAGCAAAATAATTGGCCAAACTACATCTCCGTGTTGGCTTTCCTTCTCTGTGGATATTCAGATAAGGCAATTTCATGGGCAGCACTCTTCTGAGCAAAAGTTGTAACGTAGATGGAGGATGATGGGGATGTATATGGATAAGATACTGATATTTATCATGACCTTACTTTATGCCTGGTGTTTTCCAACTGGAATTCTTTTAATTCTTGTGGCAGATCACTTGGATAGTGACAAAGTCTAACCTCAAATCCATGTTTGAGTCCCAAATCCATGCATTTTCAAACTTTCAGCTACATTATATTGATGGTTGGTCTTCCATTACCATTTAGCTCTTTTCTTAAACTCAACATCCTGCCTGAGTCCATTTTTAAAGGCTTTTTCCCCAGGAAAGTCTTTATGTCCTTGGCCTAGGATGCACTGACTAAATATAAGGGTCAATTGCATTTTGATTGGGAAACCCAGTGACATAATTCAAAGAAATGAATTCCTAATGGCAAATTAATAGGTATTTATTCATTTACCATCCTAATATAAGAATTGACTATTCACCAAGCATCTACTATGTGATAAATACAGTGTGCTGGGTACTGGAAAAATAATAGTGACCAAAAAACAACAATTTTTGTTTCTATGGGGGAGAAAGACATTAATCAAACAATCACATAATTACATGTAAAAAATCAAATTTCTGAAGAGTGATATGAAAGAGAATTAAAGTATACCTATAATATTGAAGGCTTCTGTCACAGACTGGGTTCACAGAGTGTAGGGAGTTTATTAAAAAGTATTCTTGAGGTCAGCTCCTGTGGAAGGGAAGGAAATGGCAGGATAGATCAGAGGGAAAAGTTGGGTTATGATGCAGGCTCAGTGAAGGCTTCACCTGACATACTGAGAACCCTGAAGCTAGGATGACCCTTCAGAGTTGCCTAAAGTTGGGATGAAGGACCAGGTCCTTATATCCCATATCAATTAGTCATTGGATTTGTGTTGCTTTGGAAGGAAAGTATTTTGAGGACAAAGTATAATGTGTGAAAATGGATATAACTTTTTTCTAAAAATTTGACTTAGGTGGGAAAGAGAGCGATAAGAGTGATAGCTAGAGGGCAATGAGGGATGAAGTGAGAATTTTATTTTCCAATAAAAGAAGCTTAGGAGCATGGTCCTGGTGAGGAGAGACTTTAGGGTATATTGTTGGCAGAGCTGCTTGTGGGTAGGAGGTTTTATCAGAGGTACAGATGTCTCACCACAGAAACAATCTATGTGTAAGCCCTGCCTTGCTCCTTGGTTTGGGTATAAATAAGAATGGTTCACATAGATTTAAAACTTTAAACTCTTTACTTACAGATTGCACTTCCAGCCTTTTTCAAGATATTTACTAGGAGACCTACCTCAGCAAAGTGGAATGATTAAGGTCAAACATAGAAGCCTGGGTCATATGGTAGACATGACATAAAAGAGAGAATGAGTTTGGCACAGGATATTGGAAACAATCATTTTAGGATCTGGAATCACTCCTCACAATAACAACAAAGGATGTGACTATTGATTGGTGCAGGAGTAGAATTTGTGCCCTTGCTCTAAGTACTGGGAATTTACCTGGTATAATTAGAACTAGTCAGTATGGCTGTTTCCAAGAAGAGGATTCAAGTCATGATAGCTACTGGTGATGGCAATAGGAAGCTCTGTGGTTCAGTTTATCAATGGTCTTACATCTGGAATTGAAAGGTGGGAAAATATGAATTTCAAACTTTCTATGACATTAATATTCTAGATATGTTGGTCTACCATTTAATCACACGGAATTTTGCTATTTCCACTTTCAGTCTGAGTGGTTAATTCTGCTGTTCTCACCAAAACACATTCTTGGGGGAGAACTATGATATGTTCATTCATTCATTTATCAAATATTTTCTCAATATCTATTGTGGGATTGGCACTTTCCTAGTGGTAGAGTATGAAGTGGTTGCAAAAAATGGTCAGAGCAGTCTTGCAGGGGAAGACAGACTTGGTACATAAAAGTAATAAATGGTTATATATTGTTATAGAAAAGGATTCAGAGCAGTCTTGCAGGTATGGTATGGTGGGGAGAGAAATTAATAGATTAAGTTATACTTTGGAGAAAAATTACAAACTATTAATGAATTGAATATGGGATGTTATGGAGAAAAATAAATCTTAAATGTTCCCAGATTTCTGGATTAAGCATCTGAGATGGACTATGGTATCATTTACTGAGAAGTAAAAGCCTTGGGAAAAAGAGATTGAAGGAGGTTTAGTCTACTAAGTATTCAATTGTGAGCATGCTATGTTTGAGATACCTCTGAGCCATCAAAGTGGATATTTCAGGTAGGTAATGGTATATGTGTATGTTTAAAGATAAGAGCAATGATCTGTGTATGAGAAATACATTTTGGAATTGATGACACATAAATGATATATAGTCATAGTAAAGGATGAGATCATTTAGGGAAGAAAACCAAGGGAAAGAAGAGAAAACCCTTTACAGAGTCCTGAGGAACTCCAGAATTTAGATTTGAGGTGGATGATAAAGAGATCTTGGTGCTGAAATGAGAATTCTGGTATGATGACATAATATCTGATTACATCTTCACAATGACACTTAGGAATAAAAAATAAGAACAGTTTCCATTTATAAAGCACTTGCTATGACAGCCACTCTTTCAAGTGCTTTGTCTACATTTGCATGTATAATTCTCACAGCAAGCTTATGTGGCAGGCCCTGCTTTTATCACCCTATTTTATAGTTGAGGAACCTGAGGCCTAGTGCGGATAATTAACTTGTCCAGGGTCATGTATGGAAACAAGCTTCAAATCCAAGCAATCAGGCTTCAGAGCCTGCATATAACTATGGTGCTATTTTGCCCCTTAAAATGCCACTTGGTTCTCTCCACAATATGGCAGTTTGCTTCTCTAAGGCTGGCAGGTGAATCTTTCTCACTTCCAATCTCTTCCTTTAGGAAGGATCCAGTCCTTTTTATGGGCTCACCTGCTTAGGCCTACCCAGGATAATCCCTCTTTCGATTAATTCAGTGGCAAGTTATTTAGGACCTTAATTACATCTGAAAAATCCCTTCACCTTTGTCATATGATGTAACCTAATCACCGGAGTGAATTCAGTCATGTTCAGACTCACTCATGATCAAGGGGGAGAGATTGTATAAGGTGTGGACAAGGGGTGAGAAGCTTGGGGACAACCTTAGAATTCTGCCTGCCACGGTGACCAGAGTCACCTACAGAGTTGCGATGGATTCAGCCTTCTGATTATACTTGGGGTCATCTGGGCATGATTAATTAGAATGTCAGTCATTTGAGTATGTGGATTGGAAACCACTCCAATCCAAATCACTTCCATTTCAACTTCTCCCAAAGTTGACCACAGCTGCTGTGGAACTAAACTGCAAGACTACACACTGAGCAGTTGCTTTGGCAACCAACACATATTCTACCCCATTTGAACGCTAGTTAAAATGGTCCTTACAATGGCATTGCTAAACAGAATTGAAACTAAAATGTTACAGCATGTCAAAATCCCAGACTTGGCAGAAACTCAAAGAGAATGATTATCTGAAGAGCCAGCGCAAGCTTTTGTACTGTATGTAAGTTCACAATCTAGACTCATTATAAATTGTTATTCAAAAGGGTGCATGCCTTCTATCACCATTATTGGTTTACTAACCAGTACCTTATATATATAGCAGGTATGCAGCAGGTATTTGTTGAACTAAATCAAAGTTGCCTTTCCAGAATGGCTATTTATTATGTATCTTAACTGGTGCATACAAAATTTGAATTTCCATGACCCTGCGTTTCCCCAAACCTGCTTTTAAACAGTCTGTTAAAAGTATAAAAACCATCAAATGCCTTTTTATCCACCTAATTATATTACTGACCAAAATGACCACTGTACCCTTAGAAATCATGTTTATTTGTCAAGCAGTAGGTGATATAATTAAACACAGTATTGTTCACAAGAGTGAACAGCTTACTTTTAGTTATCCAGATGCAAAAAAAAAAAAAAAAAAAAAATCGCCCAATAGCTCCGCAGTGAATTGCTTGCTGAAGGTGTTTCATCCTCATGGTGCATAAGAGTAATCCCATGCACAGAAAAAAATCCAAGGAAAGCATTGTTATCCTTTGAGGCAACAATGATTGCCCATTGGTCTTGTCAGTCCAGTTCCCAGGACCAATATTTGCCACACTATGTTCTACAGAATATTAGTTCCTTCAGGTGTTAATAAGGGTCCTGACAAAAAGGTTACTGACCAAAATGTTGGGAAATGTAGCACACTTTGC
Organism: Aethalodelphis obliquidens; assembly: GCF_003676395.1. Classification (NCBI taxonomy): domain Eukaryota; kingdom Metazoa; phylum Chordata; class Mammalia; order Artiodactyla; family Delphinidae; genus Aethalodelphis; species Aethalodelphis obliquidens. The sequence goes on along the minus strand of NW_020837956.1, from coordinate 16,698,919 downwards.
CCTCCCTTCAAGGAACCACAGTGTACATTAGCAGTTGAAAAACTTTCAGCAGTCATGAAGACAGGTGTTTAACCCAGCATTTTCCAAATTAATTTGACCACTGACACTACCTTTTCCTCCTGGTGACTCTGCGGATCACCTAATACTATGTCAAGAAAATAATGTTCCTGGGATACATTTAGAGGAATGCTCTCTGAATTAACAGGGCATTTGATAACAGTGGTTATACTCATTTCCTCTAGGGACAGTTCAAATTGTGGTGGGTAATTTGGGGAGTAAATACTGACTGAGAACTTGTGATGTGTAAGACATGGCACAATATCTCTTTTTAACCTTCAATTATTACTGTAAGAGAGGTAATCTGACTCCTCTTTTACAGATGCAGGTGTTAGAGTTAAAGGAATGTCCACTATTAATATTCACTCCTTTGTACAGAAAAACAAAACTGCTGATGATACAAGTTTACCTAAAAAGTACAGCTTTCATGAAAGTGTTCTACAGAGGTTCTGCAGAGGTCCTTGGAGGAAAATTAAGAGTCTGTTCATGTCCCTAAGTGAGATTTTGAATATCATATGCAGAGATGCATCAATATTTTTATTAGTTAAGGACACTGAGATTGGGAACGAAGAATGAGGTTTGAGGTGGATGCCAGACCCAAGTACCCTCAGCCTTCTGGAATGAGATGGTCACCCCCAGCTGAAAAGAAATGGGTCCGTGGGTGGCAGTGCTCTGAGTCTATCACTTAGATACTTGCTGGATATGTGCCTGCTTGTGAGATTCTTTTAAAATTAATTTCTGTTGGAGTATAGTTGCTTTACAGTGTGTTAGTTTCTACTGCACAGCAAAATGAATCAGCCATACATATACATATATCCCCTCCCTTTTGGACTTCCTTCCCATTCATGTCACCACAGTGCATTGAGTAGAGTTCCCTGTGCTATACTGTATGTTCTCATTAGTTATCTGTTTTATACATAATATCAATAGTGTGTATGTGTCAATCCCCATCTCCCAATTCCTCCACCCCAACCCCCTTTTCCCCCTTGGTATCCATACATTTGTTCTCTGTGTATGTGTCGCCTGCTTGTGAGATTTTGATTGAAATTGTGCCTACTTGATTTTTCTCTATAAAATAAAGTTCTCAACCAGTCTTTGACACATGCATCAGCAATAGTTGATAAATAGTTTAAAGGTTTTATTTCCCTGAAATGTGCTATAAGTAGAACAATTTACAGAAATAAGTTTTTAGGGAAAAAAACCCCTATAGCTAGCTGATTGCGGACTCCAATATATAATGATATTCTATATTTGAGGACTGTCTTCTCAGTACTATATTTTACATGTTTTTTTGGAAAAATTGCTCTTGTGCTATAACCTGCTGGAGTGATTTTTGAAGAATAATGTGAATAAAAGATGGTTTGTTGAGATTCAGGATTTTATTCGTTTCAGTTAGTAGGGAGAGCAATATTAATATGTCTTAAAATTGCAAAATAAGAAAAACAGGGTACATTTATTTTTTCCATGCGTATGATGTATTGAGTCTTTCTACTTCTTAAGTGTTTCTCAGTTTCAACCATCATGCAAGGCACTGAATCAAGATGGACTTTTAAATAACACACTGTGGTGTTAACCAAATACCATTACTATGGAAAGTGATGAAGAGTACTTTAGCTGAATTACTTGTAACCAGAAATGCCCCAGATGCAAGCTTGTTGCATATTTTCTTCAGGCAAATGCCTCAGTCACCTTGTCATTGAATAACTTTGCACCTTAACTCCACACTAATATATCCTGTTCCAGTCAGCTGTGTAAACAACTAAGCACAGAAGGAAAACCCTACAGAACACACTTCACTGCACTCTGGCCATTCTTCCTATCAAGCAGGAATGTATACTATTTTAGGATATTTGCATTTGTATATATAGTGTACTCATATACATGAAGTCTCTACTAGTTTTCTATAAAGATTTGTGTCTTCGGAAATCCACTAGTCATCTAGGTGACAGGCTGTATGGTTTTCTCCCATGTCATGATGAGGTATGTGTGTATGTATGTGTGTAGCTCAGTGAGGTGGTTCTTATTCATGACTGCTCATTAAAATTCCCCAGGAACTTTAAAAAAAAACCCCGCAACCTGGGTATTAACAGAACAATTAAATCAGGATGTCTGTAGGTGGCGTAAGGTTATAGTTATTTACTTTGCTATCTATTTATTTTAAACTTTTATTATGGAACACCTTTAACGTATATAAAAAGTGGGAAAATTATATAATGAACCCACAGGATAATGCACCCAGCTTCTACTAAATCATTGCTAAACCTGTTTCATCTTCACTCCAGTCAACCCCTCTTTCACTGCCTCCTTCTCTTGGATTATTTGGACATGAGTTCTAGACATCATATAATTTCATTTGTACATATTCTATCTAGTATGTATATAGGTGTGACTAAAAGAAGAGGACTCACTAAAATACCAATTATTTTATCAGAACACAAAAAGCTTAATTTCTTGACATAGTTAAATATCCTGCCAATGTTTACACTTCCCTAATTGTCTCATACTTTTTATAGTTGGTTGGCTCAAATCAGGATTCAAATAAGGGAAATTCATTGAGATTGGTTAATGTGTCTCTTATGTCTCTTTCAATCTATAGATTACCTCCATCTGTTTTTCTTTCTTGCAATTTCAAAAAGAGACTGGCTCATTCGTATTGTGGAGTTTTCCAAATGGTTACAAGTGACTGAATATCTGTGACTTCATTTAACACATTCCTTCGTTCCCTGTATTTCCTGTAAATTGGTATTTAGAATTATAAACTTGATATAATTTAGATTGGATCACTTTGGAAAGATTATTTCATAGATGTAGTTGGTTACTTCCATCATTAGGCAAAACATTTCTGGTTGTTTCTCTTTTTATGGTATTAACAGCCTTTGATGATCAATGCTTAGACTCACTTTTTTTTAAATTAAGGTTTACAAATGGTTATATTTGAGTTCAGTTATTTATTCTTTACTTACTAGCTGGAATGTTCCTATAATGAGAAGCTTTCCATCATCAATTATTTGTTTGCCCTGAGATATAGTTTGTACAGTAAAGAAGGAAAAAATGCTTGATTTGTTCTCTTTTATGTACTAGTTTTCAAATAATGAAGTGGTTCCCTAAGTTATTCTAATAAGGTGTATTTTTATAGTTTTATTATAAATGCCTGAATTTAAAAATATTTGATGTATTTTATTACTTTGTAATTATTTTCCTTATTTATTCTTACATTGTCTTAACAATGGCCAGAGTAGCCTCTTTATTTTAAAATCTGAGACTCTTGGACACTATTCTAGAAGTCTCTGGTAGCATTCTTTCATTCTGGTATGGAAGCTCATCTTTTTTTTTTTTTTCTTCAAGTTTTATTGATATAATTGACATCCAGCACTGTGTAAGGTACAGCTGAGGGCTCATATTGAACACTCCTGGAAACAGCCATTTCTCAAAGGAGTCCTAGTTCCTTTTATGGAGAAATCTATTTAGAGACACAAATCTGGATTCTAAGAATGCTCATCATTCGTGAATTGCTCATTTTCTAGGTCTTTCCAATAGATAGAGCTGGGAAATGTTTATATATTTTAAAATATAGAAATATGCTGTTTTTTTCTTTAATAATTAATTTACATCTGAATCTTCTTTGTTTCATGCCAAAAATCTCAGTTCCTAATTATATTAATATCAGTACTCATTTATTTATCCCATATGGCACACTGAATTTTCCAAAAATAGCCACAAAAATGTTTCCAGTGCCATGCCATGTGGGCTTCTAGAAACCTGTCTCTTCCCATCAGGAGGTAGAGTCTATTTTCCTTCCACTGAAACTGGGCAGGCCTTTGTGTACAACTCAATGAATAGAATGAGACAGAAATGACACTACATGACTTCTAGAAGTTAGGTCATAAAAGGTGATGCAGCTTCTGCTGAGCTTTCTCATGGATGCTCACCCTTGGAACCAGGTTCCAGGGAGAAGTCACCTGTAGGCTTTCTGGCCAACAACCTCAGGTATGGTCTCACCTGACAGACAGCATTAACCACCAGACTTGTCGGTGAGCCTTCAAATTGTTTCGTTTCCCAAGATGACATGGATTGGAGTACAGATAAGTTAATTTCATCGAGAGCTGCCCAAATATTTGGTTCAGGAGCAAAATAAATGCCATTTTTTTTGGTGTTAAATTACTCACGACTTACTGCTTCTAAGTATAACCCATTCTCTCATCTTTTAAATTTAGCTTTATTAAGGTATAATTAACATAAAAACTATACAATTTAAAGTTTACAATTCCATAAGTTTTGATATATGCTTACCTTGTGAACTTGTCAGCGCAAGCAAGAGAATGAACCCATCTGTCACCCCAAGACTTTCCTCATGCTCCTTTGTGAACTATGTAATCTCTATCTGCTGCCCCTCCTTTTCCCCCAACTCCATCTGTCTCCAGGCTTCCTATTATTATACATTAGTTGAATTTTCTAGAATTTTATATTACTTGAATCATACATTCTATACTCTTTTATTTCTGACTTCCTTCCCTCAGTATTATTATTTTGAGATGCATCTGTTGTAGCATCTATCAATAGTTCATTCCTTCTTATTTTCTCTCTCTATTTTCTATCTGTTCCCTACTAATAGAAATCTTGAACTTTACTAGTAACTTCTTCCTTCCTCCCTTCCTCCAGCATGTATTTGAAATAATGTAACTTCACTCCCAAATAGTATTAAAAGGCAATCAATAAGCTTATGCTCCTTTTCATATATGTCCGTTTTTGTTCCCCCATTTTATTATAGAAATTGAAACATCACATATGATACTTTTCCCATTGTAGCTATCACTTTATCTTAGTTCTAGGGATGAATATATATTTAATATCTATCTACTGCCAGATATTACATCAATGTTTCTCTAGTCATTTTGGTTGTCCAAAGATTTTAGTAGAAAAGGTGGTATTCTCTGTTTTTGTGAGGGTTGTTTTAGCTGTTGTTTTCTTGTTTGTTTTGACAGGTTAGTAATAGTTGTGCCCTTCTTACTTGAAGTTATGTTTGTCTAGATAATACACAGTGGTTCACATTTTCTTTTCCATAAGTATTTTACATGTGTTGCTTCACTTTCTTCTGACATAAAGTCAAAATGTCTGATGACAACCTGATTTTCTTTTTCTTACAGATGACTTTGGGGACTGGGGCAAACTTGATACCTATAGGACTGTTTTTTTCTTTAAAGTACAATTATTTTACTAGAATACATCATGGCTGTCCTGTGATGACTTTCCCATATATGTGGCACACCTTTTCAATATGAAATTTCAATCATTTTTATTTATCCATTTTTTAACTTCAGGGAAGTGATCGGTAGATTTTAGTACTTATTTATTTATTTATTTTCTTTGCTTTGGTTTTCTCCAGGGACTCCTATAGCAGTATGTCAAATCTTTTTTGTTTATCTTCTACAGCTGTCTCTTCCTCAAGAATATTTTGAATCCTTTTTCTGTATTTTTTTTAATTTTAAAACTTTCCTCCTTTCCAATTTCTGTTTCTCTTAAGACATTGTCAATTGTGTTCATTTGCTTTTGAATGTTTTCAATTTTAGTCTTCATTTCTAAAATGATATTTTCTTCTATTCATGTTCATTCCTGAGTTTTGTCCCCTATCCTTTCATAGCTTCCACTTTCCAATAACCTCATTTCTATGTGTTTCTAATTCTCCTTTATGCTGTTCTTTCATAGCTTCTATCACTTCCTTAAAAACATTTTCACTTTTTTCTCTAAAATATCAAGGTAGAGTTTTGCGGATATATATTTCTAGACAGTCTCATTGTATTCTGCTCCTTACATATTTTTTTTAATAGTAACTTTGTATGGAACTTAACAACACTTTCTCTTTTGCTTATGTTTAGAGAATGTTTCCCTATATTTAGACAGGAAGGGTAATACAGAATAGCTTTTCTAGAGTCAGACCTTTAGAACTACCCTTTCTGTTGATTTCATAAAATGATTTTTTTAAAAAAGAAGCGGCATAGTAAGTAGTTCCTGAGATCTGACTCATTTGTACCCTTCCTCCACTTTCATCTGGATTTTCTTTTTCCTTTGTTCTGTTGTAGCTGTCCTGCTCAATTAGTATTCTCCTCAAGGTGGGCTTGAGGAGAATACTCTTGCATGGGAGCTTCCTTTTATTCATTTTGGGAATTCAGGGCTCATATAGCTCATGCCACATCTAATCTTACAGTGGTCCCCACCCTCACATTCATATGATGCGAGGAAAAGCCCCCTAGTTTCTGCAGCTGCTTCCAGATTGGCATCACACTTTTTAGTGAGTGTTTTGGCATTTTGCGGCTCTCTGGTTGTCAGAGCCATTAGAAGCTGCTTTGCCTTCTTTCTCTTTCTCCCCCACACATGTGGATAACGTGTGTATATTTGCCATTGCTGGTTTTCCTCACTTTCTTACTCATATTTTTGGGTTCCTGTATACTCCTAGTTTTGTTGTAGCTGTTACTTGTGGGTGTTTAGATTTGTTCTTTCAGATTTGGTTGGGGCGGGGGGGGATTGATTTAATAATCAATTATCCCACTGCCATTCTCCCCAAGTCCTTGATATTTCTGTTTTATTGGTTTCCCTGGTGATTATAAAGAGGAGCCAGAGTTGAGAAGATCTGAATTCTTGTTCTACCTCCATCACTTTCTGGCAATGTCACTTTTTAAAGTCAAATAAACTATGTGAACTTCATTTTTTTTAATAAATAAGATGATCACAATAGTACCTGTGCTGTCTTCCTCATAAAATTGGTGTATTATACAAGATTCACATATGCAAAAATTCTTTGAAAATGTAAAATTCTATACAGTCTGTACATTAGTAGTTCATTCTTAAATAAATACCAAAAGCAGCAGCAACCATGCCTTTGATCCACATACATTGTACTGTACAGGCATTGCAGTAGTAAGGGCAGTACTTATGTTTCTTACTAAAGGAACCTGAGCTCTTGTGTTATTTTGAGACACTGTTCCTTCTTGGTCCAGAATGGTGGTTCTCAAGGTCTGCCTTGTGTCTGGGAGCTCCGGAGAGAGCTGGAGGTGGAGATTCCTAGGTTCTGATTCAGCCAGCACTGCTTTCCTCTTTTTGTGTTTTATATTGTTCTCCTACACATGATTGTGTATGTAAGAGAGTTCTTCAACAATGACAACAACAACAACATATTGTTTTGGAAGTCCTGGATTTGGTAATTCCTAATTTAGGCACACACTATGAAGCAAAATTTTATTTCCCCTTCAATTGCCTGGAACTCTATGCATTTTCTATCAAACACAATACACGCCAGCTCATCTTTAAGCTATCGGTAAAAATATACTGAACCCCCAGTCGACCCACACTACATGCTTATAATACTAGCCTGAGAACACTGTGCTGTTTGCCCTGGTGACTAAGAGTTATATGGTGCTGAAGAGAGAAGGGGATTTTTTTTTTCTTACCAATTCCTGATACCCTGACAATTTCAGGCAAATTTTGGAAATAGTTAAGTTTTAATTTTCCATCAATCTACCTTTCTCTCTGCACTCCACTCCAGCACCCGCAAGCCCTTTTCCTTCTGGCCTCTAATAACTTCAAGGCTATGCCTTTGAACCATTTCAACTGAGAAGCAGAACAAAAGTTTGGGCCTCTAGAGTGATTTGGTGACCTCCCTGGCCATAAACTATAGTCTCCTTTTCACGAAGAAGCTGATCTTTGTCAGCCATTAGAAAACTGATATAATTAAACCAATTCACACTAGTGAATGACTGATGGCCCATAACCACGCCACAGCTATTAATATTTTTAAAATAGGATGCTTGGATTACTAATTAGGGAATTTTAAACACTTGCTACAAAAATGGGGAAAAAAAGCAAAATGTCAGGCCATATCAAAGATGGATTTTGTACAGATGGGCTAATAAGTGGGTAGCTGGGTTAGGAGCACTGCAAAGCATGCAAACTATGCTCTTTATATTTCCAGAAAGTGCCACAATGCAGAAGGTGCCCTTGGAGCTGAGTCACTCAGGGGCCCTTACGAGGGTAAATCCATTACACACTTCCTTGCTTTTTACCATGATGCACCTCACAGGTTTTGAATTGGGGCTGCCTCTAGACATGCTTGGACTCTAAAGCAGGTCTGTGGCAGAGACTGCCAGTTGCCTACCCCAACATCCATCCTCTCCTTCTTCCTTAATTAATAGAACTCTGCTATGTTGAGGATGGTAGTGTGTCTAGCCAGAAGCTTATATTTCCCGGAATTCCTTGTCCATAGATTATAGGCATATGTCTAAGATCTGGCCACTGAGCTGGAAGCAATGTGTTGTGTGAATTTTCCATAAACACACTTTGAAAGGGAGGGGATGCCCCTTTGTCTTTGCTCCCTTTCCTTTGCCTACTGGCTGGAACTTGGACCTGATCACTGGAGAGGTAGGAACCATTTAGAAAGATAAGAGCCAGGGTCCTTGATAGCAGTGTGAAGCTGAAATAACAACTCTGGTCTACCCATATGTGGACTGCTTTTACTTGAGAGAGAAGTAAACTTCTGTCTTGTTTAATCCTCTGTTTTGCAAGTCTCCATTACTAATAGCCAAGCCTATTGCTATTTCAAGCCCCTAATTCACAATTTAACTACAGCCAGCGCAGTTTTTCCATGTCATTTATAAACAAAACAACTTAAATTCTGTCCTAAAATGTACAGGTTTCAGTTTAAGAATATTTATTCTACCAAGAAATTAACTTTTCGAAGTCATCAGACCTTAGAAATTCTTTCTAGTTCATATCTGAATTACAACAGGGACTCCTGTGCTTAACCCATTGCTTCTCAATCTTCAATATGCATATGAATCATATGAGAATCTTGACAAAATCTAGATTCTGACTCAGAAGGTCTGGGGTGGAGTCTGAGATTCTGCATTTCTGATAAGCTCCAAGTGATACTGATGCTACTGCTGATCAGCACTTTAGATGGTGGGCATCAAATCACTTAGGGTGTCTTTAAGTGTGCAACTCTCTTTCTCTGTCCCTTTCCCCTCATCAGAGTTTCTGGAGGTGGGCATCAGAAAGCTAGCTGTATGATGAAGAGACATCATGTAAAATTTTTATAAACACACAACTTTGAAAGTCATTGATATGGCACATGCATTGTTAGTTGTAAATTTCAAACAGTACAATAGATATTAATGCAGGCTGGGAAATGAATTTGTTTCTCTCTTTAAGAAGCAATAGTAAATCTCTTTCCTTCTAATTTGGAAAAGATAATCTGTTTTTAACCCAGAGTGTACAGAAATAGCCAGGTTTTAAAACTTTCATCATATTTCTTGTCCATGGAGAAATAGAAAAAAAATTCCAGATCAGAGATTCTTTTTGTTTTTGAAATATTGTTCAAGTGTCTGATTGGGGGTAAAGGGGGCTGAAAAACATTCTTTAGGTCAAATTATGCACTCTTACCTTGAAGAGCCATTTGGATTAAAACAGAATCAAAGAGACCTCTGCTACTTTTGATCTTAGAGTGGGTCAGATTTTTTTCAGAATTACATTCTTTATAGAAATTGTGGTCTTTGGGCTATCTCTATGGCCAAATATCAAGCTCTTGAATAGGGGAATGAAATATGTATTTTCAAGGTGAAGTAAAAAATTATAGCAATCATGTGTATTAACTCAGGCAAAAAATTTTCTGGAAACATTCAGAAATTCTAAGAGAAATGTTTCTTTCTTGGTTTTTAGTAATTTGTAGGCTTAAACCTGTGTTTTTGTATGTAAACCCCAGTCATGTATAATTATGAATTTCTATAGTTAAGTATTTTCTTTCTGTTTAATTTTTTTCTTTTTATTCTTTCCCCAAAGAAGTATCATTTCTAAAAATCTCCTTGGATTTTAGTTTTAAAATAGATTTTTGATAATGAATTCCCTTTGATTTGATTGAGACTTTATGTATGGTACATTCCATTTCTTTTTTTCACTTCTCCTTTCTCATCATTGTTTCATTAATTGAGGTTTCTTGTTGTTGTTTTCCCACTAGTTTTCTCCCTCTGTTTGGAAGTATATGCTCCATTTTATTCTTTAAGTTATTACTCTAGCTATTTTAACATGCATGTTTATGAAAGTCTAAAGTTAACCGATATTTCTACCTTCTTCCAGATTAAGATAAGACTTCTAGAATTTTTAAACTATGATCTTCATCCTTACTACTTATATGCAATTGTTGTTCAGTGTTTTATGTTTTCCCTGAATATTGTTTCTCCTGGATAATTACCGTTGCAGTTGTTGAGGTTGAATCAGTCACCAATGGCCACTGATTTAATAAATCATGCTTATGTAATGAAGCCTCCATAATAACCAAAAGAACAGGATTTGAATAGCTTCCAGGCTGGTGAACATGTATTGGTGCTGGGGGCTTGGTAACATGCCTGGAGAGAGCACAGAAACTATGTGCACATTTCCCCATACATTGCCCTGTGAACCACTTCCATCTGGCTGCTCCTGAGTCATATTTGTTTATAATAAACCATTAATCTAGTAATTAAATTGCTTTCCTGAGATCTGTGAGTCATTCTAGCAAATGATTGAATTCAAGGATGGGGTGATGGGAAACCGCAGTTTATAGCCAGTGAGTCAGAAGCACAGGTACAATAATAATCTGGAGTTGTGATTGGTATCTGGAGTTGGGGGAGCAGTATTGTGGGATTGAGCCCTTAACTTGTGGGATCTGATGCTATCTCCAGGTAGATAATGTCAGAATTGAGTTAAATTGTAGGACACTCAGCTGGTGTCCAGAGAACCAGAAAGTTGCTTCATGTGGAAATACCAGAACACACATCTGGTAGCCAGAAGTTAAGCGTGTGTGTTATGTGTAGAGAAGAAACACAGGAGTTTTCCCGTGTTCAATTTAAATCTCAATCAGGATTATAATTTTAAAGGATAGGATTTATTATAGTCAAACAACTATGTATTAAAGTTATTCATTGTTTAGAATGTGAGCATAGGCATATTTTACATTTAAAAACTCAAAAGTCTCTGGGAAAATGAAAGTTTATATGTATATGATAAATAATAGCAATTATCATGTGTGACTCAATACATATTTGACTGCCCTGGTGAATCTCGGATGTGTTCAATAAATTGTTTCTGAATGTATGAATGAGTTGATGTTCATAAGTCATAGTCAAAGAAAGAAATGATATGTTAGAGACTGTATATGTGTGTGTGTGTGTGCACGTGTACACATCTGTGCAAAGTAGGGTAGAAGAGTCATTGCTTCTCCTTTAGATTCAAAGAACTGATAGTCATATAGGGACTAGTCTGTCTTTTTTATTGATTGGCCATGCAATCAGCTGGTCAAAACTCCCACCATCTAGGCTATCAGACAAAGCAGGCTTGATATTAAGTCACCTTCCAGGATTCTAACTTGCCTCACACTGTCCAAATTACTGATAAAACCTAGAGTGAGGGTCTCAGCACTGAGTGTTTTCTTAATGGATGTGAAACATAGTAGAGACAATTAACAGCAACAATAGAAGCTAACATTCAGTGAACACTTACTATTTGATAGGCGGGTATTCTTTAAGGGCTTTACTGGTGTTAGCTCATCCCTCAATAATCTTACAAGTTATATGCACTTATTAGCTCTATTTCATAACTGGCTCAGAGAGGTTAAGAAATTTGCCTCAGATCACACAACTGGTAGGTTGGAGAACTTAGATTCTAACCTGGACATTTTGACATCAGGGCAGTGTTCTTACTCCCTACCAGATGCTTACTGCCTGCATCTTAACTCAGAAGAATCAAGACTAAAGAGTTTGAACCACATTGAGCAGTAGCCTTCTTCACTCTAGGTCAGTAGTTCTCAATTGGAAGCAGTTTTACCCCTCAGAGGAAATTTGGAAATGTCTGGAGACATCTTTGATTGTCAGTACTTGGAGTAGAGTGAATCTACTGGCATCTACTGGGTAGAGGGAAGGGATGCTGCTAAACATCCTACAATACATAGGAATGACCCTTCACAGCAAATCATTATTCAGTCTAAATTGGCATTATGCAAAGTTAGAGCAATTCTGCTTTTGGTTAGTAGCTCTCAGCCTTGGCTGAAGATTAGAATGATTTGAGAAGCAACCAGACCAATTATATCAGAACCTCAGAGAGTAGGATATTTTTTTAAGCTCCCTAGGTGATTCCAATATACAGTCAAGTAGAGATCCACTTCCCTAGGGAAATTTGTGCTTTTGAACATAAGGCGCTCACAAATTCTAATTGTGCCTCCATCTCCATTGATTACGCAGGTGGTTGGTGAGAGAGGCAGGAGTTTCACTTCAGCAGTTTTGATTTTTGAGAACTTTTCTATCTTCTCTAAGGAAACAGGAGAAGAAGGAATCTGAAGAACAGAACTGAATAGGTGCTCATTCTCTATAGAGGCTGCTCTAAAATTGTATCATTTATTTTGTACTGAAATCTTGATTAACCAGTCCTGGCCAAACCTGATTAAGACTAAGTCCTTGATCTTGATGTCAGTTTGTAAGACTAAGACCTTGCAGGAGGTGAGAGGCTTACGTATTAATATGTGCATGGTAGTGGTAAAGGGATTACTGTAGCCAGAAGGTAGGGAAGCTGAGAATGATAATTCCAGGTGTCTCTCATCTTGTGAAGGCACAGCTTTAGGCAGGGAACTTGAAGGAGGACTTTTGACAGGGAGGTTGGCAGCAGAGCCTTATTGTCTGGGGTCTATACTTTGAGAAGAGTACATGTCCAGATGTGAGCTCTTGAGTGATAGCCACAATGACTCTGCCTACTTCATATTCACCAGTATCTAGGAGGGGGCAGAGATCAAATTTCTGATATGAATTTAAGAGAGCAAACCAGATCACCTAAGCCAAATTATATAAACATTTAGATGTTTTTGGTTTTTAATATTTTAAAATCCCTAAACATTTAATAAAATGAACTTTACTGTTCTAGGTTTGACCCAGCTGTGCTAAGGGATCTTAAGAGAGAAGATTTCCATGCTTGAGTCAGAATATTGAAGGATGAGCAGCACTTTCTAAGAATTGCATTGGGGGGCTGGTAACAGTCCCCCATAAAATATTTCCCAAAGAAACTGAATGCTTCAGTTAGGACTACACCATCCAGACCTTCCCCTGTATCTGGAGGTTCCTCGTTTTAAGACTAAGATTTGTGGTGTGTGTTTTATTTATTTATTTTCAAATTTAACTTATTCCGGAAGAAATACAGCATGGTCAACCCTTTGATTTTAGCTTGTAAGATCCATTTAGGGCTCCTTACCTTCAAAAATGTAAGATAATGTTTGTTTTGTTTTAAGCTACCAAGTTTATGGTAATTTATTGCAACAGCCATAGGAAACTCAAACAGTAATAATGCCCCTCTTCCTGGTAGAGTGGGTCCACTCCTTTCTGACCCTTGCCCATTCATCACAGTAATCTCTGCTGTTATTATTAATAAGACATATGAACACAGGAAGTGTGACTGTCAAAAGGAAGTAAGAACAAATGAGTGAGCATGATATAGTCTCATCAAACATTTTCCAAATTAAATTGTGAAGAATTAACTGCTAGAAGATATTTTTCATATCTGTAATAGTCAATTACATGAAAAGTACCTAAAGATATACAGAAAATTTTGCAGAATGTATTATATGCAGTTATACATGTAATTTAATACATTTAGAACAATAAAATTTCATGTAAATATGACTGAAAATTCCAGCTCGTACGTGGGGGAAGAAAATATTTTAAGGCCTGAATTATCCAATTAAACGATAATTTGTAGGTTGCCATTTTGTAATGCCTGGGTACAACCTTGATTTAAAATTCTGTAACTACTCAAATTTTTTCAGATGTAGATTTTCTCTATTTTTCCATAGGCAGGAAAATGGCATTTACTTTTGATTACTACTTTGGAGAAGAAAAGCATTTTGGTTCTTTCATTTTGTGAATTTATATTCCAGTGTCAGAAATAACATTCAGGGATTTGGAGTCCAGAATATCAGCCAAAGAACAGTATTTGCTGGATGAAATTAAAGGTGATTTTTCTCTGGCAGGGATAGAGAATACATGGTATATGCAGGTAAGACAAAGAAACTGTGTGAGTTAGTGGGTGTTGGTAAAGGAAAAACAGTTGGGAAAATAGACTAGAGTAGCTTATAAGTGACCCCAAAGTATAACAATTCTGCGGACAGTTTCATGGGTGATAGCATAGCCAATGTAGGGATAAGCAAGCTTAATGATATATTTGAGATTTTGTTTGTCATATATATATATATATACAGACATACATATATATATCTTTAAAGTTATGTATCAAAGTGACTATATTGTTTTCAAACTCCTACCTCTCACAATTTTAACTAGAAAATAGAGAAGGCTCAAAATGTGTTAATAATGAGTTTAAAGATATAATTCATTATTGAATGATTATGGGACTTGTAATTTTTTAAATTATCCATTCTCTAACTTTTAGTGGTTCTCAAATTTTAATGTGTGTAAAAGCATTACCCAGGGAGCTTGTTTAACTGGCTCTGATTAGGTGTGTTTGGGGGAGAGGCCCTGGAATTTTAATTTTAATAAGTGATTTTGCGGTGGCTGATGTACAAACTGCACAGGAACAAGCACGAGGCTGCCCACATCCACCCCATGGACATTCACCTGAAGTTGGGATATAAAACTTGTTGACTGGCAACAGAGAGTGGGGTCCCCACACCAGCAACATGGACATCACCAGGAAGCTTGTGATAAATGTAGAAACTCAGCTCCATTCCAGACCCACTGAAACAGAATCTTTATTTTAATAAGATCCTGGGATTTGGGGGTGGTAGTCGGATGATTTACAAGCACATTAAAGTTTGAGAAGCAATGTTCTCCTGGAAATCAGCCTCTATAACAGTGGTTCTTAATCAGTGGAGTGCCTCCAAGTCCTCTAAGGTGCTCTGAAAAATTACCCCGGTTCCACATCAGACCCACTGACCCTTCAGTGATACAGGGTCAGGAAACAGCTTTTTAAAAGAGATCCAAAGGTGACTCTGATACACACCACTGGTTAAAACCAATTGCTCTTTAGGGCTTGTCTGGCAACTCAGAACCTTTGGGATGACAGAAATCACACCAGATCACTCTCAGATCTCAGTTTTGCTTTGCAGTGTGACAGCCTAAAATTCAGAGCTGACATTTTTATTACCTCCTATAGCCTCTGTTCTTTTTAGCTTCCTTGTCCTAGTTGTCACACCAGGAGAACTCAAGGAAGTCAGCGAGTTTTCATCTCTGTCCTGTGTCCTCAGAGGATGGCTGATTTATTCCCAAGTTCTCCTGCCTTTTAATTTTATTTTTGCAGTTGAAGTCTATACTAGTGTACGTCAGACAATTCATAATTCACTCTGAGACTGTGGAAAGGACTCTGAGGTCCTCATTTTCCTCAGGAATTGAGCAGTAGTTTGTTAAAACTCCAGAGCTGTAAGTTCTCACTTTAACTGTGGTTCTCATAAATATGAAGAAATAATGAAACTTTATTAAAGGACACTCCAGGCGTGAATCTTTATTTCATCTAATGGGCCTTGTAGTAAAGTAACTTTTAAGACATTCTGATGCAATTTTTAACTCAGTCATTTATGGGGTAGATAGTTTATTTTATTTTATAATTGGAAGGGGCTATAAAGTACAGCCTTAGTTCAGATTGTTCTTAAGGACATACCAATAGATCCTTTGTAGATGGGCTCTGAACAGTCGAGAACAATCAGATACTTGGTGGTCTGTGGCTAAAGCATCACGTGCTACTTTTCCTGGATTCAGGAAGGAATAAGGCAGCTGGTCTGATTGCTTGTGGAAGTTCTGGTGGCGGAGTTCTTTAGGAATTTCTCTAGCTTGCTTTGTGTTCAGTCCGAACACCAATCCAGCAGCAGAAAACCCTCTTTTCGACTTGTCAGTCAGTCAACATAAGAATAGACTATGTCTCAAGAGGAACTATGGGGTGAGGTTTTTCTTCTGCTGCTTGAATTCAGCACCTTGGAGAAGGTCCTTCTCCTTTTTGTGGGCACAGTGCTGTCACAGAGACTCCTTGTGGCCCAAGCCTTTCACCTGGCCTGCATTTTGAAATGGGACCATGCTTAAGTAAAATGGTTGCTTTCCATGATAAAGCATTTTTGGGCCAAGGAAGCTATTCTTATACCTTTTTAAGTAATCCCTGCTTTGCCCTATCTATTCGGCCCTGTTACTTTCTCTGTGCAAAGAAAACTCACAGTTGAGAGGACATTTACTTCAAGCTGAGGAGTATTAGAGGATACTACTTCTGGTAGATGGTTTCTCTCCAAAGGAAAAGGCCTAATTTGATAAGTGAGAGAATAATATCCATTGTGCCATCTTGCCATTGAGGGAAGCCTATTTGCCTTGAAAATAAGAAATATCTTTCTCAGCAGGCAGTGCTTTTCTTTAAGGATTTTATAACAAAGATAAAAATTGTGATTGGCAAAGTAGTAAACATTTAACACACTTTTAATGTTATATAATAAGCGCAAGAACATGCAAGTAGTAAGGGAACATATTCTTATATGCTGCATTGATTGTCTATTAGCATTTAGCATGAGAAGTAGTCCTCACACATGGCTAGTTATGAGGATGAAGTGAGTTGAAGGAAGGAAATGGGAATCAGGATGAGGATCCTGACTTCATAACCAGGGTAGGGATGGAGGCTCGTCCTCCGTGAAACTTCACAATGTACTTTTCACAGGAGTAAGCCTCATGTACATTTTAGTCAGATTGGAAGATCACTAGTGATTTTCTCCTCATGAAGAAGCACCTTGATTTTCTGAAGCAGTTGTTCAGCAAATTATACTCAGCAGTCTTCTAGTTTCATTCACTTGGACTGTGATTGTGTCACATTATAGTAATTTTTATAAAAGGGTGGACTGACCTGGTACAACACTTTGTGGCAAACGCATCGCTGAATTACTCCTTCCATGGCCACTTTGTGAACAAAGGAAAAAAGAGGAATCCAAGGAGAATTTTGTCATTTTCTAATTTAACATTAGATCATCTTTTGGGCTTATGGAGTGTGCAGCAGACTTAGAGAAACAGGTTACGGATCTCTCTTCATGGTTCAGCAGTGCCAGGCCCCTTACTGCTGAGAGGAGGCATGCCTTCTGTCCCACCTCACAGATTCTCTATGGCCATCTTGGAAAACTCCTGACCCATTGCTTCTTGCACCATGGTGACCGACAAGGGGCTCCTTTTAGTAATTCTACTTTCTCACAAGATCATTAAAGGACAAACAAGAATTACTCTAAAAAATATTATTTCTAATTTCTGTCTTTGATTCTAATCCTTATTTAGGGGTATAGGCCTTTTCTGTCTGTGTAACCCAGAGTGAGTAGAAATGCAGAAGAAAGGTGGAAGAAAGGTGGTATAGTGGAAAGGGAGGGTTTAAAGAGTTAAACATTTAAGTTTGACTAGTTCCCCAACCCATACCTAATAACTGGGAAAAACTCAGAACACAATCAAGGGGGGCATGTCTTACTGTTCATGACAGCATCCCTAGTATAGAACTCATGTCTGCCATATGACCCTCTGCAAAGATGTGTCGATTACTGGACTAATTGGAAGATCACCTGAGATACTGTAAGTGAAAGCAAAGACAGATTCAGTGAATGCTGTGTGCTTTCCTCTGCTCTGCTGGTGTGTGGGTGGTAAAAATCATCACTTTCTGTAAACGTGTGTCAGCCATGCAGTGCCTGTGCTCAAAAATGCCAGGATCGGAGGAGCTTCAAGATGGTGGAAGAGTAAGACGTGGAGATCACCTTCCTCCCCACAAATACATCAGAAATACATCTACATGTGGAACAGCTCCTACAGAACACCTACTGAACGCTGGCAGACGACCTCAGACCTCCCAAAAGGCAAGAACCTCCCCACGTACATGGGTAGGGCAAAAGAAAAAAGAAAAAACAGAGGCAAAGAATAGGGACGGGACCTGCACCAGTGGGAGGGAGCTGTGAAGGAGGAAAGGTTTCCACAAACTAGGAAGCCCCTTCGCGGGCGGAGACAGGGGTGGCGGGGCGGGGGGAGCTTCGGAACCACAGAGGATAGCATAGCAACAGGGGTGCGAAGAGCAAAGCGGAGAGATTCCCGCACAGAGGCTCGGTGCCGACCGGCACTCACCAACCCGAGAGGCTTGTCTGCTCACCCACTGGGGTGGGCGGGGGCTGGGAGCTGAGGCTCGGGCTTCTCTCGGAGCGCAGGGGGAGGACTGGGTTTGGCTGCGTGATCACAGCCTGAAGGGATTAGTGCGCCACGGCTAGCTGGGAGGGAGTCCGGTGAAAAGTCTGGAGCTGCCGAAGAGACAAGAGACTTTTTCTTGCCTCTCTGTTTCCTGGTGCGCGAGGACAGGGGATTCAGAGCACCGCTTAAAGAAGCTCCAGAGACGGGCGCAAGCCGTGGCTAACAGAGCGGACCCCAGAGTCGGGCATGAGACATTAAGGCTGCTGCTGCCGCCACCAAGAAGCCTGTGTGCGAGCACAGGTCAATATCCACACCCCCCTTCCGGGGAGCCTGTGCAGCCCGCCACTGCCAGGGTCCCGTGATCCAGGGACAACTTTCCCGGGAGAACACACGGCGGCCTCAGGCTGGTGCAACGTCACGCTGGCCTCTGCCGCCGCAGGCTCGCCCCGCACTCCGTGCCCCTCCCTCCCCCCGGCCTGAGTGAGCCAGAGCCTCCGAATCAGCTGCTCCTTTAACACCATCCTGTCTGAGCGAACAACAGATGCCCTCCGGCGACCTACATGCAGAGGCAGGGCCAAATCCAAAGGTGAGCCCCGGGAGCTGTGCGAACAAAGAAGAGAAAGAGAAATCTCTCCCAGCAGCCTCAGGAGCAGCGGATTAAAGCTCCACAATGAACTTGATGTACCCTGCATCTGTGGAATACCTGAAAAGACAAAGAATCATCCCAAATTGAGGAGGTGGACTTCGGGGGCAACAATATAGATACTTTTTGCCCTTTTTCTGTGAGTGTGTATGCTTCTGTGTGTGATTTTGTCTGTATAGCTTTGCTTTTACCATTTTTCATAGGGTTCTGTCTGTCCTTTTTTTTTTTTTTTTAGTATAGTTTTTAGCGTTTGTTATCACTGGTGGATTTGCTTTTTGGTTTGGTTGTTCTTTCTTTCTTTTTATTACTTAATTTTTTTAAAAATTACTTTTTATTTTAATAACTTTATTTTATCTCCTTCCTTCCTTCCTTCCTTCCTTCCTTCCTTTCTTTCTTTCCCTCCCTTTCTTTCTTTCTTTCTTTCTTTCTTTCTTTCTTTCTTTCTTTCTTTCTTTCCTTCCTTCCTTCCTTCCTTTTCCTCCCTTTTATTCTGAGCCGTGTGGATGACAGGCTCTTGGTGCTCCAGCCAGGCGTCAGGGCTGTGCCTCTGAGGTGAGAGAGCCAAGTTCAAGACATTGGGCCACAAGATACCTCCCAGCTCCATGTAATATCAAATGGTGAAAATCTCCCAGAGATCTCCAGCTCAATGCCAAGACCCAGCTCCACTTAATGACCAGCAAGCTCCAGTGCTGGACACCCTATGCCAAACAACTAACAAGACAGGAACACAACCCCACCCATTAGCAGAGAGGCTGCCTAAAATCATAATAAGGCCACAGATACCCCAAAACACACCACCAGACGTGGACCTGCCCACCAGAAAGACAAGATCCAGCCTCATCCACCAGAACACAGGCACCAGTCCCCTCCACCAGGAAGCCTACACAACCCACTGAACCAACCTTAGCCACTGGGGACAGACACCAAAAACAACAGGAACTACGAACCTGCAGCCTGTGAAAAGGAGACCCCAAAGACAGTAAGATAAGCAAAATGAGAAGATGGAAAAACACACAGAAGATGAAGGAGCAAGGTAAAAACCCACCAGACCAAATAAATGAAGAGGAAATAGGCAGTCTACCTGAAAAAAAATTCAGAATAATGATAGTAAAGATGATCCAAAGTCTTGGAAATAGAATGGAGAAAATACAAGAAACGTGTAACAAGGACCCAGAAGAACTAAAGAGCAAAAATAAACAGTGATGAACGACACAATAAATGAAATTAAAAATTCTCTAGAAGGGATCAATAGCAGAATAACTGAGGCAGGAAAATGGATAAGTGACCTGGAAGATAAAATAGTGGAAGTAACTACTGCAGAGCAGAATAAAGAAAAACGAATGAAAATAATCGAGGACAGTCACACAGACCTCTGGGACAACATTAAATGCACCAACATTCAAATTATAGAGGTCCCAAAAGAAGAAGATAAAAAGAAAGGGACTGAGAAAATATTTGAAGAGATTACAGTTGAAAACTTCCCTAATATGGGAAAGGAAATAGTGAATCAAGTCCAGGAAGCACAGAGAGTCCCAAACAGGATAAATCCAAGGAGAAACATGCCAAGACACATATTAATCAAACTATCAAAAATTAAATACAAAGAAAACATATTAAAAGCAGCAAGGGAAAAACAACAAGTACCTTACAAGGGAATCCCCATAAGGTTAACAGCTGATCTTTCAGCAGAAACTCTCCAAGCCAGAAGGGAGTGGCCAGACATATTTAAAGTGATGAAGGGGAAAAGCCTACAACCAAGATTACTCTACCTAGCAAGGATCTCATTCAGTTTGACAGAGAAATTAAAACCTTTACAGACAAGCAAAAGCTGAGAGAATTCAGCACCAAACCAGCTTTACAACAAATGCTAAAGGAACTTCTCTAGGCAGGAAACACAAGAGAAGGAAAAGCCCTACAATAACAAACCCAAAACAATTAAGAAAATGGTAATAGGGCTTCTCTGGTGGCGCGGTGGTTGAGGGTCCGTCCACCTGCCAATGCAGGGGACACGGATTCGTGCCCCAGTCTGGGAGGATCCCACATGCCGTGGAGTGGCTGGGCCCATGAGCCATGGCCGCTGAGTCTGCGCATCCAGAGCCTGTGCTCCACAACGGGAGAGGCCACAACAGTGAGAGACCCATGTACCGCAAAAAAAAAAAAAAAAAAAGAAAATGATAATAGGAAAATACATATTGATAATTACCTTAAATGTAAATGGATTAAATGCTCCAACCAAAATATATAGACTGGCTAAATGGATATAAAAGCAAGACTTGTATATATGCTGTCTACAAGAGGCTCACTTCAGACCTAGGGACACATACAAACTGAAAGTGAAGGGAAGGAAAAAGATATTCCATGCACATGCAAATCAAAGGAAAGCTGGAATAGCAATTCTCATATCAGACAAAATAGACTTTAAAACAAAGACTATTACAATAGACAAAGAAGGACACTACATAATGATCAAGGGATCAATCCAAGAAGAAGATATAATAATTGTAAATATTTATGCACCCAACATAGGAGCACGTCAATACATAAAGCAAAACAACAGTAACACAATCATAGTAGGGGACTTTAACACCCCACTTCCACCAATGGACAGATCATCCAAAATGAAAATAAATAAGGAAACACAAGCTTTAAATGATACATTAAACAAGATGGACTTAATTGATATTTATAGGACATTCCATCCAAAAACAACACAATACACTTTCTTCTCAAGTGCTCATGGAACACTCTCCAGGATAGATCATATCTTGGCTCACAAATCAAGCCTTGGGAAATTTAAGTAAATTTAAGTCATATCAAGCATGTTTTCCTACCACAATGCCATGAGACTAGATATCAGATACAGGGGAAAAAATCTGTAAAAATACAAACACATGGAGGCTAAACAATACACTACTTAATAACCAAGATATCACTGAAGAAATCAAAGGGGAAATCAAAAAATACCTAGAATCAAATGACAATGAAAACACAATGACCGAAACCTATGGGATGCAGCAAAAGCAGTTCTAAGAGGGAAGTTTATAGCAATACTATCCTACCTTAAGAAACAAGAAACATCTCAAATAAACAACCTACCCTTACACCTAAGGCAATTAGAGAAAGAAGAACAAAAAACCCCCAAAGTTAGCAGAAGGAAAGCAATCGTAAAGATCAGATCAGAAATAAATGAAAAAGAAATGAAAGAAATGATAGCAAAGGTCAGTAAAACTAATAGCTGGTTCTTTGAGAAGATAAACAAAATTGATAAACCATTAGCCGGACTCATCAGGAAGAAAAGGGAGAAAACTCAAATCAATAGAATTAGAAATGAAAAAGGAGAAGTAACAACGCACACCGCAGAAATACAAAGCATCATAAGAGACTACTACCAGCAACTATATGAAAATAAAATGGACAACTTGGAAGAAATGTACAAATTCTTAGAAATGCACAATCTTCAGAGACTGAACCAGGAAGAAATAGAAAATATGAACAGAGCAATCACAAGCACTGAAATTGAAACTGTGATTAAAAATCTTCCAACAAACAAAAGCCCAGGACCAGATGGCTTCACAGGCGAATTCTATCAAACATTTAGAGAAGAGCTAACACCTATCCTTCTCAAACTCTTCCAAAATACAGGAGAGGGAGGAACACTCCCAAACTCATTCTACGAGGCCACCATCACCCTGATACCAAAACCAGACAAGGATGTCACAAAGAAAGAAAACTACAGGCCCATATCACTGATGAACATAGATGCAAAAATCCTCAACAAAATACTGGCAAACAGAATCCAACAGCACATTAAACGGATCATACACCATGATCAAGTGGGGTTTATTCCAGGAATGCAAGGATTCTTCAGTATACCCAAATCAATCAATGTGATACACCATATTAACAACTTGAAGGAGAAAAAACATATGATCATCTCAATAGATGCAGAGAATGCTTTTGACAAAATTCAACACCCATTTATGATAAAAACCCTCCAGAAAGTAGGCATAGAGGGAACTTACCTCAACATAATAAAGGGCATATATGACTAACCCACAGCCAATATCGTCCTCAATGGTGAAAAACTGAAACCATTTCCGCTAAGATAAGGAACAAGACAAGGTTACCCACTCTCACCACTATTATTCAACATACTTTTGGAAGTTTTTGCCACAGCAATCAGAGAAGAAAAAGAAATAAAAGGAATCCAAATCGGAAAAGAAGAAGTAAAGTTGTCACGGTTTGCAGATGACATGATACTATACATAGAGAATCGTAAAGATGCTACCAGAAAACTCCTAGAGCTAATCAATGAATTTGGTAAAGTAGCAGGATACAAAATTAATGCACAGAAATCTCTGGCATTCCTATAGACTAACAAAGAAAAATCTGAAAATGAAATTAAGAAAACACTCCCATTTACCATTGCAACATAAAGAATAAAATACCTAGGAATAAACCTACCTAAGGAGACAAAAGACCTGTATGCAGAAAATCATAAGACACTGATGAAAGAAATTAAAGATGATACAAATAGATGGAGAGATATACCATGTTCTTGGATTGGAAGAATCAACATTCTGAAAATGACTCTACTACCCAAAGCAATCTACAGATTCAATGCAATCCCTATCAAACCATCACTGGCATTTTTCACAGAACTAGAACAAAAGATTTCACAACTTTTATGAAAACACAAAGGATTCTGAATAGCCAAAGCAATCTTGAGAAAGAAAAACAGCTGTAGGAATCAGGCTCCCTGACTTCAGACTATAATACAAAGCTACAGTAATCAAGACAGTAGGTTACTGGCACAAAAACAGAAATATAGATCAATGGAAGAGGCGGGAAAGCCCAGAGATAAACCCAGACACATATGGTCACCTTATCTTTCATAAAGGAGGCAAGAATATACAGTGGAGAAAAGCCAACCTCTTCAATAAGTGGTACGGGGAAAACTGGACAGCTACATGTAAAAGAATTAAATTAGAACACTCCCTAACACCATACACAATAATAAACTCAAAATGGATTAAAGACCTAAATGTATGGCCAGACACTATAAAACTCTTAGAGGAAAACATAGGCAGAACACTCTATGACATAAATCACAGCAAGATCCTTTTTGACCCACTTCCTAGAGAAATGGAAATTAAAAACAAAGTATACAAATGGGACCTAATGAAACTTAAAAGCTTTTGCACAGCAAAGGAAACCATAAACAAGATGAAAAGACAACCCTCAGAATGGGAGAAAATATTTGCAAATGAAGCAATTGACAAAGGATTAATCTCCAAAATTTACAAGCAGCTCATGCAGCTCAATATCAAAAAAACAAACAACCCAATCCAAAAATGGGCAGAAGACCTAAATAGACATTTCTCCAAAGAAGATATACAGATTTCCAACAAACACATGAAAGAATGCTCAACATCCTTAATCAGTAGAGAAATGCAAATCAAAACTACAGTGAGATATCATCTCACACCAGCCAGAATGGCCATCATCAAAAAATCTAGAAACAATAAATGCTGGAGAGGGTGTGGAGAAAAGGGAACCCTCCTGCACTGTTGGTGGGAATGTAAATTGATACAGCCACTATGGAGAACAGTATGGAGGTTCCTTTGCCATACGGCCCAGCAGTCCTACTACTGGGCATATATACCCTGAGAAAACCATAATTCAAAAAGAGTCATGTACCACAATGTTCATTGCAGCTGTATTTACAATAGCCCGGAGATGGAAACAACCTAAGTGTCCATTATCGGATGAATGGATAAAGAAGATGTGGCACATATATACAATGGAATATTACTCAGCCATGATAAGAAACGAAATTGAGTTATTTGTAGTGAGGTGGATGAACCTAGAGCCTGTCATACAGAGTTAAATAATTTAGAAAGAGTAAAACAAATACTTTATGCTAACACATATATCTGGAATCTAAGGAAAAAAAAAAGATCATGAAGAACCTAGGGGCAAGATGGGAATAAATGCGCAGACCTACTAGAGAATGGACTTGAGGATATGGGGATGGTGAAGTGTAAGGTGGGACAAAGTGAGAGAGTGGCATGGACATATATACACTACCAAATGTAAAATAGATTGCTAGTGGGAAGCAGCCGCATAGCACAAGGAGATCAGCTCGGTGCTTTGTGACCACCTAGAGGGGTGGGATAGGGAGGGTGGGAGGGAGGGAGATGCAAGAGGGAAGAGATATGGGGATACATGTATATGCATAACTGATTCACTTTGTTATAAAGCAGAAACTAACACACCATTGTAAAGCAATTATACTTCAATAAAGATGTTTAAAAAATGCCAGGATCAATTCATTTAATAGCTGGGTGTCCAATCTGTAAACATTGGTATAGATGATCTTATTTACAAAGCAGAAATAGAGACACAGTTGTAGAGAACAAACGTATGGATACCAAGGCGGAAAGTGGGTAGCGTGTGTGGGATGAATTGGGATATTGGGGTTGACATATATACACTATTGATACTATGTATAAAGTAGATAACTAATGAGGACCTACTGTATAGCACAGGAGACTATACTCAATGCTCTGTGGTGACCTAAATGAGAAGGAAATAAAAAAAATGAGGGTATATATGTATACGTATAGCTGATTCACTTTGCTGTACAGTATAAACTAACACAATATTGTAAAGCATCTATACTCCAATAAAACAAAATAGCTAGGGGTACAGGAGACAAAGTCCAACAGGATTTGTGGAAGAGATGGCAAAGCCAGGTTTTCTTTCCCTTTATTTTCTCTTCATGTTAACCTTTTTGATTCTTTACCTAACCTTAATTTATAATGACATTTTCTGGGAGGAGACAACTTTAAACAACTTTACAGATACAAAAAAAAAAAAAATAGGAAAAAGGAAAGCACATATAGCTGATTAGTTTGCCTCTTTCTGCTCACTACCCTTTTATCATTTTTCTGTTTTTGAGCTGATAGAGTTTCAATCTTTGCAAATCAAGTCTATTAAATGTTTAGCATTCTGACTGGCTAAACCCAGCAGTAGTGGTTACTAGCTGTTCTTCTGCTGTTACTAAGCAATTATTGAAAACTTATTAAGTACACAGAATGAGGCTAATTAATGCATATAATACACAAATAAAAATTGGCATTGTAGAAGCACTAAGCAATATTCTGTAAAGGGTATTGCTAATCTGGATTTCTCTATTCTGGGACAAGAATTTTGTCTACAATGGTCTCCCTATCAAAATTACAGAGTTTCTTTAATTAGAACTTTAGGGAGGCAGAAAAACCATTAGTTGGTAGTGACTTAATGCATTGGTTGTGAGTAAATGAAAATAGTACATAATGAACTTAAGCTATCATTTATATTCAGTACTGTGATATATTGGGACTTGATATAAACTTCTAATTTCTCCTCTCTACCAGCTTGATGAAGACTTTTAGTCCTCTTTATCCTGTCCAGTATTGCAGAGAGGATGGACTTTAGATCTGATTCCATAGACATATGGGGATACTGTCCCAGGTCTTATGCCTGAGCCATTCTGGGTTGAACTCTTATTTCAAAGTCCTTGCTTTTATTTTCTGCTTATGCATGGGCTCAAGCTTTATTTGCTTAACTTTATGACCTTAATTAAGCTCTACAAAATGCTTATTATTAATTTTTTATTCAACTGAAATGGGCTATTCTTGGTCTTTTTGCATGAAGCTGTATTTTCCATTACCATGGTTTTAGTTACTTCCAAATCCTGCAGATCTCTCTTCTGAGCGTCAAACCTCCATGTTCAAATGCCTACTGGGATGTTCCATACATCATTCAAACTCGGCATGATTAAAAGTGAGATTATTTTCAACTCCCTCCTATTCCCAGATTGTTCAAATCCAGACTTTTCCATTTCCTGTTATGGGACTTGGGCAGGTCGCTCAGCCTTTCTGTGTCTCAGTTTCTTCATCTATAAAAGGGAATAAGAAAAACAATTATCTCATAGACTTAAGGAGAATAAATAAGTTAATATGTGTGCCTTTACACAATAAACACTATATAAACATTAGTTATTGTTATTTTTAAAAGTATTAGTCCCTTGGTGCTCTCTAACTTTGGAAATGGTACAACATTCACCCAATGGCTCAAGCAGGAAACCTCAACTTGCATCATCCTCAATTTCTCCCTCACCTCCCCCAAAGATTGAGTTCTTTGGCTACTACTTCTTACATATCTCTTGAATCTTCCCTCTTTTCTCTAACCCCAGTGCCATTGCATAATCCTGTATTACTGCAGTAGCCTCCTAGCTAGCGTTTTACTGCTTATAATACCTTCTTCATTCCACCTCTCTACACTAAATACATAACTATATTTTAAAAATGCAAATCTGGTTGAATATTGTCCCCACTTAAAACCTTTCCATGCTTGTCATTACCTCTCCACTATCTTTAATAAGGTACGAGAGGTCTAAATAACCTGGCCTCTTCTTTCTTTTTTTTTTTCTTTCTGCTTCACAACAAATGAATCAGTTATATATATACATATGTTCCCATATCTCTTCCCGCTTGCGTCTCCCTCCCTCCCACCCTCCTTATCCCACCCCTCCAGGTGGTCACAAAGCACTGAGCTGATCTCCCTGTGCTATGCGGCTGCTTCCCATTAGCTATCTACCTTACGTTTGTTAGTGTATATATGTCCATGCCTCTCTCTCGCTTTGTCACATCTCACCCATCCCCCTCCCCATATCCTCAAGTCCGTTCTCCAGTAGGTCTGTGTCTTTATTCCTGTCTTACCCCTAGGTTCTTCATGACATTTTTTTTTCTTAAATTCCATATATATGTGTTAGCATACGGTATTTGTCTTTCTCTTTCTGACTTACTTTACTCTGTATGACAGACTCTAGGTCTATCCACCTCATTACAAATAGCTCAATTTCGTTTCTTTTTATGGCTGAGTAATATTCCATTGTATACATGTGCCACATCTTCTTTATCCATTCATCCGTTGACGGACACTTAGGTTGCTTCCATGTCCTGGCTATTGTAAATAGAGCTGCAATGAAGATTTTGGTACATGACTCTGTTTGAATTATGGTTTTCTCAGGGTATATGCCCAGTAGTGGGATTGCTGGGTCATATGGTAGTTCTATTTGTAGTTTTTTAAGGAACCTCCATACTGTTCTCCGTAGTGGCTGAACCAATACACATTCCTACCAGCAGTGCAAGAGTGTTCTCTTTTCTCCACACCCTCTCCAGCATTTATTGTTTCTAGATTTTTTGATGATGACCATTCTGACTGGTGTGGGATGATATCTCACTGTAGTTTTGATTTGCATTTCTCTACTGATTAATGATGTTGAGCATTCTTTCATGTGCCTGTTGGCAGTCTGTATATCTTC
This sequence comes from Aethalodelphis obliquidens, assembly GCF_003676395.1. NCBI lineage: Eukaryota > Metazoa > Chordata > Mammalia > Artiodactyla > Delphinidae > Aethalodelphis > Aethalodelphis obliquidens. The sequence goes on along the minus strand of NW_020837956.1, from coordinate 16,670,655 downwards.
TTTGGAGAAATGTCTATTTAGGTCTTCTGCCCATTTTTGGATTGGGTTGTTTGTTTTTTTGTTATTGAGCTGCATGGGCTGCTTGTAAATTTTGGAAATTAATCCTTTGTCAGCTGCTTCATTTGCAAATTATTTCTCCCATTCTGAGGGTTGTCTTTTCATCTTGTTTATGGTTTCCTTTGCTGTGCAAAAGCTTTTAAGTTTCATTAGGTCCCATTTGTTTATTTTTGTTTTTATTTCCATTTCTCTAGGAGGTGGGTCAAAAAGAATCTTGCTGTGATTTATGTCATAGAGAGTTCTGCCTATGTTTTCCTCTAAGAGTTTGATAGTTTCTGGCCTTACATTTAGGTCTTTAATCCATTTTGAGCTTATTTTTGTGTATGGTGTTAGGGAGTGATCTAATCTCATACTTTTATATGTAGCTGTCCAGTTTTCCCAGCACCACTTATTGAAGAGGCTGTCCTTTCTCCACTGTACATTCCTGCCTCCTTTATCAAAGGTAAGGTCACCATATGTGCGTGGGTTTATCTCTGGGATTTCTATCCTGTTCCATTGATCTATATTTCTGCTTTTGTGCCAGTACCATACTGTCTTGATTACTGTAGCTTTGTAGTATAGTCTGAAGTCAGGGAGCCTAATTCCTCCTCGTCTTTCTTTTTTAACCTCAACTCCTGCCTTTTCTCACTTTTGGGTCTTTACTGAAACTGTTTCTCATGCCTGGTTTGAAGGGCTCTTCTTGCCCAACTTTTCCTGCCCCCCCCCCCCCCACAATTTGGCTACCTTCTCATACTTCAGGTTTCAGCTTAGGTATCACTTTTTCCCTTCCAGGCAGGCTTCATAGTCTTTATTAACTGCCTGTGGATTATATATTGCTTTGACTGCTTAACATCTTATTCCCTGGGGGGACTCAACTACAGTACCCGAAATTGATCCGTTCCCACTGCACAGGTAAGTTTGTGACTACTTGAATATCTAAGACGATAGACACATTGGTTCGTCCATGGCAGACGTTGTTCTCTGCGTCAGAGAACAAAACAGCACCAAGACCAGCATACTATATGGAAATTCAGGTTTTCCCAAGTATATCCATAAGGTAGGGAAAATAGCATCCTACTGTTGTAGGAGTCTGATTTTAGATTGTCACTAGAATGAGCAATCCTAACAAGTTGGATTAACAAATATCAGTTGTTAGAAAAAAGAACAAACTAATAGCATTTATGTCTCTTTCATTACACTTTACTCTCTCTGAATATAAGGACTTTATATGTCTTGTTTGTCATTATATCTTTTTGTGCCTTAGCGTGAAACTGTCATTCAAAAAATAATTTATAGAATTGATTCATCTATTTTAGAGTGTGAAGAAACACTAAGAAATGATTTTGTCTAGCACTCTGATAAAAGTGTAATACTGTCCTTATGTTTGACAGATAAGTCACCTGAAGTCCAGAAATTTACAGACTTATTCTAGGTCACATGGAATCACTTCCCTAATATAATTCTCTTTCTACCACTCCTTGTTGCCACCCAGTTGCATTTGTTCATTTGTAATATGTTAATTTGCCTGCATAGAGACTGGAGAAAACTAGCTTTCGTATCCTAATTTCAGAGCACTCTTTGTTAAATCTCAGGGTTGAAAATAAAAGTGGAAGGTAGATTAGAAAGGGACAAAAATGCCTGTTTTGGGAGTTTGGGCTTTATCCTCTGGGGTGATTTTTAAACTATACTCAGTGGAATCCCTGTCAGGGACCTCAAGAGCTTTGTCTGGACCTCCCACTTATATTTCAATCAGAGAAGTTCCTTGTTTATTTATTTTCCTTGGCTTTATTGAAAGCTTCTTTTGAAGAAAGAAATGTGTGAATAAAAATACATTTGAAAACTATTGCTCCAGGGAGTACTGTAACATTTTCATTCGCTACTCAAACATCATCTTTGGTTGAACTCTCAAGGTAAAATTTCCTTCTTTTTTGTCTTTGACCAGATTCTCTTAATAACTTTTAGGGTGAGGGTTAATTTTGGATCTATATGTTTAAATAGCTAAATGTTATCAGTTATAAAATAAAATATATATTAGGACCTAAAAATTTATCAACCAGATTAAGAAAAACAGAGTACGCTTTAAATATTCTCTTTCATTTCCTTTTTGAAAAAATATGCAGTTGTGGGGAATTTGAAAAATTTCTGTTACATGTACATTCTTATATTTTCTGGGCTAGTTTAGTGATAAATGCAATTGTTGAGTTAAATGAGAATGGCTAGAAAAACTGCTGAAACTTGAGCAGTAACTGTGGATTAGTTAATGGGAATTTGCCCAGGGGTGGGTGTTGGTAGTCCTAATGATTTTTGAATAGCATTGCAAAAGCTTTTGAAGAATCTTTTAAATCACTCAATCTCTCTTTTCTGTTACGATGAGGACAATACACATTGTTATAGATTTGTTTGGTTCTTTACAGTTTACTAAGTGCTTTCACGTTTTTCCTCTTCTGAGAGAAATGTAAGGCTCCTTGCAGCTCCAAAATTCTATTACTTTATATTTTATTGATTCTTTTGAATGCTCTTTGAGATTTTTAAAATTCAAAACCAACATATTGAAGGGTTTTAGTTTAGCAGTGATATGACCTTCCAACTCCTTGGTTTCCTAGAAATTACTTGGATTATGATCATGGAATCTGTTAATGAATAATCTACTAATGAATAAGTAGTGTAGAAATATTCAAAAGGATGCCTTTCAAAAGGACTAATTCTAATACCTTGTGAACAATTAAAATCCTAAGTAGCCAAAGATTACACAATTGTAGCACAAAATTCCATTTATCTTTTCCATTTTCTTTAAAGAATTCCAGACTTCCCTGGTGGTTCAGTGGTTAAGACTCCTTGCTTCCACTGCAGGGGACGTTCGATCACCAACCAGGGAAGTTCCGCATGCTGCAGGTGCGGCCAAAAAAAAGAAAAAAAAAAATTCCACAGCACTGGGGAAATGATCTAGTACACATGGAAACTGGTTTTCAGATTGTCATTATCATGGGCAATTCAAAGAGTGTTGAATTACTAAATCTGAATTACACACACACACAATTTGCAATAAAGGAGGCAAGACAGTGGAGAAAAGACAGTCTCTTCAATAAGTAGTGCTGGGCAAACTGGACAGCTACACGTTAAAGAATGAAATCAGAACATTTTTTAACACCATATACAAAAATAAACTCAAAATGGACTGAAGACCTAAATGTAAGACCTGAAACCATACAACTCCTAGAGGGAAACATAGGTAGAACACTCTTCGGCACAATTGTAGCAGTATTTTTTTTGGATATGTCTCTTAAGGCAAAGGAAACAAAAGCAAAAATAAACAAATGGACCTAATTAAACTTAGAAGCTTTTGCATAGCAAAGGAAACCGTTGACAAAATGAAAAGACAACCTACTGAGTGGGAGAAAATATTTGCAAATGATAGACTGATAAAGGGTTAATATCAAAATACATAAATAGCTCATATAACTCAACATGAAAAAAACAAACAACCTGATTAAAAAATGGGCAGAAGACTTGAATAGACATTTTTCCAAAGAAGACATACAGATGGCCACTAGGCACATGAAAAGATGTTCAACATCATTAATCACCATGGAAATGCAAATCAAAACCACAATGAGATATCACCTCACACTTGTCAGAATGGCTATCATCAAAAAGACCACAAATAACAAATGTTGGAGAGTATGTGGAGAAAAGGGAATTCTTGTACACCATTAGTAGAAATGTAAATTGGTGCAACCACTGTGGAAAACAGTATGGAGATTCCTCAAAAATGTAAAAATAGAACTGCCATATTATCCAGCAATTCCACTGCTGGATATATATGTGAAAAAAATGAAAACACTAATTTGAAATACTAATACACCCCAATGTTCATAGCAGCCTTTTTTTACAATAGCCAAAATATGAATGCAACCTAAGTGTTTATCAGCAGATGAATGGATAAAGATGTGGCATGTATGTGTGTATACACACACAAACACATACACACAATGGAATACTACTCAGCCATAAAAAAGCATGAAATGTTGCCATTTGCAACAACATGGATGGACTTGGAGGTTATTATGGTCAGTGAAGTAAGTCAGACAGAGAAAGACAAATACTGTGTGTTATTACTTATATGTGGAATCTAAAACATAAATTAGTTGAATAACAAAAAAGAAACAAACTCACAAATATAGAGAGCTAGTGGTTACCAGTGGGGAGAGCGAAGATGGCAGGGACAATATAGGGGTAAGAGATTAGTAGGTACAAACTACTATGTGTAAAATAAATAAGCTACGAGGATATATTGTACAGCACAGGAAATATAGCCAATATTTTATAACTATAAATAGAGTATAACCTTAAAAAATTGTGAATCACTACATTGTATACCTAAAACTTATATAATATTATAAATCAACTATACTTCAACCCCCCCACCCCCACAATAATGGCCACTGTCAGAAGACAATCTAAATGTTTCTACTGAAACATTTTCTCATTTCTCTAGTATTAGTTTGAGATTATAACCACTTAAAATGAGCCCCAAAAGGAGCTGAAACAATTTGATATAGGCTATTTTTAAATTAAAGAGAATGAACTATAGGAGACTTCATTTTTTGCTTAGTTTCCTTTTTTAGGGAGGTGTTAAGGATAGGATAGGGCAAGAGGCTGATTGGGAGTGATTCCAATTATTTCTCGTACAGTTTTTTTTTCCTTTAGGAAAAGATTGTCAAAGAAGAAATAGGGTAGCTTAATTCTAATACAGGTCCTTCCTCTAGACATCAGACATGCTCCCGTTCAGATTTTCATGCCTCTTCATGACAACACCTAGAGGAAAAAAATATGTAGAATGACATTTATTGAACGTCTACTATGTAACAGGTGCTCTCTACACTGAGAGTAAAAGGATCCAGATGCAGACTGTAGATCTAGGTAGAGTCATATTCTTTTCTATGTAGAGCTTAGATGATCCTAAATAGATTTAGATATAGCAATTGTCCGTCTTCTATTTCTACACATAAATTTACAGAGGAAAGGGTCTGAGATTCATCTTTTTTGAGATTCACATTTTTTGAAACTAGACCTGTGGACTGGAGTGGCTCGTACTAGACCATCTTGAAGAAATGAGAGGAACAGGAGTTTCAGCCAGATTTGACTCTTGCATCAAGGACCACAGGCTGAGGACACTGGATAGCTAATAATCTGTGAAGCAGCAGACACTGGAACCTGATCCAACTTAGCAAACCTGGAAGCTAAATTGTGACCCAGGGATGCATCTGTGTGAGGACATGGGACTTGCTTAATATAAAAAGTTAACTCTCAGATTCAACATGTACATGGCAGAGACTAGAAAGTCAAAATTACAATTTAATTTTTATGGACCTTTCTAGATTCGCTATCACTGAATTCACAGAGTAAGATGGAAGACTTCATCTTTTGTTTTCCCTTTCGGATTTGTTTCTCAGATACATCCCTTTCTGTGAGCACCTCCCCACATGGAGAGATAATGACATTTAAAGATTTGTACATTGACTATAATTATGAGTTTCAACGTGCACTCTGATATTAAGTTCTAAATCCCATATATTACGGGACTCTGGAGTAATAATTGGAATACACGCTGAGTTTGAAGCAGATTTTCCCTGACTAAGAAGAATGCTGGCAAGATATGATGTATTTGTCAATTTGAGGATCTACTGTGGCCTGGGCAAATCGGCTGGGTCCTATAATGGAAGCCAGGCACCAAGAAGGACAACAGGAGGCACTTGGACTGGGTGAATTGGTCACTCTGTTTAGTGTGAGGTATTCTGAGTTTGGCAAGAAGTGATATGGAGGCTCTGGTCTCAGGAGTAGTATGCGCAAGACACTGGCATGAACATGGACTAAGGGTTATGTTTCTGCTTCATTTCTACAGGACGTTGGTCATGTTTGCCCCAATGAGCTCTGGTGGTAAAATCAAGAACTCTTATCACACTAGGATGGTGATGTTTTGGGAACCTAAGTGGTACTGCTTTGTGGTCCTCCTTCCAACATCCATTCTTTTCATTCTCTCTTTTAATTAAAACCTAAGGAGCTAGCTCTTTATCTTGGTAACTAATGTGCAAGTAAAGAACAGATTTTTTTAAAAAATCATTCACGTTTATCAAAGAATACTCTGAAGACAGCAGTTAAATATTATTTTTTGTCAATATGAGTAGATTTGGCAAAAGGGAAAGACTGTTCTTCTATCTCAGAATTCTGGTAAAAGAAACACAGAATACCCAGTCAAGATAAATATTTTAGTCCCATTAATTATTTTTTTCCTGTGCCATGAAGAAAGCCTATAGATGGTATATAGTAGTCATATCAACAAATATTTATAATGTTCCTACTTAGCCGCATTTTACGAAGGATTTCAAATATCCTTTTCCTGTAATTCTTAAGTTTTGTACAGTTTTACTGAATGAGGAAAATGGCCCAATTTTGACTTTTCCTTTTTTATGACTTCTAGAAATGACTATTTTGCTGGAATGTGTTCCTAGAAATCAATAATGCTGTGGAACATATTTTCTCATATACAATATTAGAGTTGGGAATCATTTCTTATCCAGGTCTTAGTGACCTACAAATCATACCCATGATCCAAAACATATCATAGAAGCAAGGATAACTAGCCATCACTATAAATATTTAATAGATGACTTTCATTCTTAGAAATAATCTATTTTATTTTATTGTTTGCTATACCAGCAGTGTATTTTCATTCTGTAGGTCTATAATTGTCAAATAATGGCAATGTCTTACAGTTTAATCTGTTATATATAATATACATGAAACTCACAAAAGCAGCTAGGTTATAAATTTGGCTACAACCAATATATTAGCTCAAACATGTTTTTAAACTTTTATTTAGTGATAACATCCCTTGCCTGATTTGGAAAGTCTCTTTTTAGGGTAATTTGGATGACAGTTCTAGGAAGTTTACATGAATTCCTTTTTTTTTTTTTTTTTTTTTTTGTGGTACACGGGCCTCTCACCATTGTGGCCTCTCCCGCTGCGGAGCACAGGCTCTGGACGCGCAGGCTCAGCGGCCATGGTTCACGGGCCCAGCCTCTCTGCGGCATGTGGGATCCTCCCGGACCGGGGCACGAACCCGTGTCCCCTGCATCGGCGGGCGGACTCTCAACCACTGTGCCACCAGGGAAGCTCATGAATTCCTTTTTTGACCTTAGTTTTGTGCACAAAATACCAGGGACACAATTATTATTGTGGATAAAATTTTGAAGATTCTTTTATTGACAAGAATACATTTGAAGTTAAGGGTTAGTAAAAATAAGAAAGATGAAGATATGGTAATATAAATATTTATTAAGGCATTATTTTTTATAATGAAAAAGTGGAAAAATATAAATGCCAAATGAAAGGATTAGCTAAATTAATTACAAAGGAAAGTTTTATAGATATTAAAACTGATGTTGCAGAAGCATTTTTATTAACATTGGAAACATTATCATCATATGTTATTAACCGAAAAGCATAGATTGCAAAATAATACAGTATAAAATTATATACTGATACACATAGGTTATATAATAAGAAGGCTACTCAACAATGGAATTACTAATATTGCTTTTTCTGATTGTGTTGTTTTAGTTTTCTTATTTTGCTAGTCTGAATATATGAATAACAAAAAAAATGTTAAAGAATATGTTTTATCCCTGTGATAAGAAAAAACAAGAAAATTTAGGACTTATTTCCCAACCTTGAGACTTTTTTGTCATTTATTTTAAATTATGCTATTGGAAATTCCTTGTATATGTATCTTTACATTCTTGAGAACATATTATTTATGGGATGAATTGCTGACAGCTGAGTTATTGGAGGAAAGAGTATTTACAGTATAATTTTTAAGATATAAACAAAAAGATTGCATCCAATATGATATAAGGGGAATTATATGAAAAGGGAATTTATAGAAGCACAAATACAAATGTTCAATAATGATATGAAAATCAAGGCAAATTAAAGTAATATGATTTTAGACTTATCAGATATGTTATGAATTTGATCTATCAAGTTTTGTAAGGGCTTGGGAAACAAGTGCTCTCATGTATAGTTGAAGGGAATATAAATTGGTACAGTGTATTATTTTTTAAATTAAGGAAATGAATAGGGCTGATCTTTCCCTATATTATCTCAGTTTCTTCAAAACCGCATTTTGAACCTACTAAGGCATCCCTCCCTTTATCTCCAGAATAGACAAAGACTCTTGAGAGTAACTTTTATTTTTCACATCCATTTTCCTTTCTCAAAGCTCTCTTAATCTAACTGACTCTGCAAGGAAGGTCTATATTCTACTTGTTCCATAAGGACAGCAGAATATGGATATGCTTTTACTTGTCAGTTTTGCTGTGTAATGACCTTGAAGTGTCAGAGGCTTACCTCATGAACCTCATGGGCTCATGGGTCAGCTGGAGAGGATCTATTTCAGCCTGCACTTCAGGTTCCATTCTGCTGCATGTGTTTTTCATTCTTTCTTGACCTGGATACCCTGGGCACATTATTCTCATGACTGATGGTGGGAAGGCAGAGGCAAGGGGCAAGCCAAACCATGCATGCACATTTAACCTCTGCTCCCATAGTGTCCACTAACATTCCACTGGCCAAAGCAGAAAACATGTCCAAACTCAAAGTCAATGGGGTGGGAAATACACTCTGCCTACCCTTAGTAGGATGTACCCCAAATTCATACAGCAAGGGCATGGTATGTGTACTTCTGTATCACACCTGTCCATTTTAATAGCTTAAGTGGTAGGAAGGCATTTGCCCTGCTCCCTGGTGGGTCTCCAGATACACATTTTGAGATTGTACTGGTTTCATTATTGAGGTGGATAAAATTATTTTTCATGCGCAATTTTTATTTGTTAATAGTCAAAGTTATGAGCATATGAAACCATGGCTACTCCTGTATATTTTACCAATCACTTTCTCATAAATTCCTTTCTATTTGATTCTCATAATCACTCTAAGCATTGTTATTTTCGGTACACTGAATAGTTAAATGACTTGGTGGAATTCAATAGTTGGGATCTTTAGCACTGCATAGCATACCATGTAATAACTCCTGTATGTGACTTTTTAAATTGTCTTTCCCAAGGTCACAGACTTAGTATGTGGCAAAACCAATGTTGAAACACTCGTGTCCTGTCTCCTTCTAACTCTGCCAGTACACATCTTCTTTAATTAGTGTCCAACAAATGGTCTAATTTTTCCAAAAGCCTCTTCTAAAACCACATTAAAAAGAAATTATCCTAAAGGTGTAATCAGGTTAAGTACTGACCTTATGACTGAAGAGGCTTGTTCAGGTGGCCAGGCACACATGGCTCAGGGAGTTTAGTCACCAGATGCATTTTCTGTGAGAATGGCGATGAATAAATATTTACCCCAAATTTGGCCTAGGCCATTACCTGACTGCTTCATTGCTTTTGCCATTATCTTGCAGCATTTTCATCTCTACTTATTTAATTTAGGAGAAATAAAAATTTAGAAGTCTCAGTTTAATCTCACACAGGAGCAAAAATAGTTGTGCCATATACTACTTTTATTACTTTTGACCTATTCTAGCTAAGATTATAGATTAGGCAAGTTTACTCATCCATCAGTGGAACAGGTGACTGGATTTGTGAAGTGACACAGATCATAAAGATCAGTGAGGTGTTTGTTTCTATTTAAATTACCTTGGAAGGGCATTAATTTAAGTAAGCCTAACCGAAGCCTTATAGCTGGAAAGGATAGGATTTTAGGGTTTCATTTTTAAGAATGCAGTTTAGACTATGATATGAAAAAAGCCAATGATCTCTTCTATGTCAGTGCCTCACAATGTATGTGTTAGGAGGCATTGTTGTTTAGGGAAAAGAGACTGCAAAAGTAAGACGCATTTTTGTTTTCCTAAAACTCTTCCAAAGTAAGAGAAAAAATAAAGTTTCATTTACGGTAGGAAAATTATAATCTTCCACCTATAACTATTTCAGGTTTTTAGGAACTGGAAAATATTAGTACGTTCATTGTTATACCAGTGTCCAAAGGATATCCAGAATGACAGTGACCCAGAATGTGCCTACCTCTAAATAATCTATTTAAAAAGGGGCAATGTGAATTTTCAGGAAATCACTTATTTCCATCTTTGAGCTTGAATGACAACAATGGGAAAAGCCAGGCTTACAAAAAAATCTTATCCTTAATAGTGAAGGAAATGTCTAATTAAGAGATCACCTCCATTATTGAAGATCCTCAGAAATGCATTTTGCTATTAAATACTCACTTTTCCTTCACAAATGGTATTAAAAGCCCTATGTAAGATGTACGAAGACATCCTTAGAAATGACTGTATGCTAGCAAAATTAGAAGCATGCAGCAGTCATAATAGATCAGGGAGGCTTAGTGAAGGGAACAAAAGCAGCTCAGCAGGAAGCGGACACTTGAAAACAGCAATATAAAGTTTACAGGCATAGGTTGAGGCTTTTAAGAGGTATTTCCATGCTAGGTGTGCTGTTAATCCTTTATTAGGCCATGGAAATGCATTGCACTGAAGAAGCAATTTCCATAGTTAAGCAAACATCATTTGTTTCCTCACCAAGTCAGTTAAGTAGATAGTTTTTCCTATGTAAATATTTTGGAGGAACTAACTGGCCTTTTATTAAGGATTTTTAGTAGAAGTCTCTTCTTACCTCTAGGACCAACTGCAGATATATCAACTCAGCACAAGAGTATTGAGGAAAATAAAAAAGAAAGGTGTTGGGCAATAGTATGAAGAGGGGCAAGAAATGAGAAAGAAACTAAAAATAAGGGTTGGTGACTGGAGCTGGATAAAAGGTTAAAGAAACATCTTTCAGGCGAATGGGCAGCCATAAAAATAGAGAGAAAAAGCTCAGTGAGGTTCTGAGCTGGTACTGGAGCTAATAAATTTCACAATATCTAGCAAAATGCCATACACAGTATGCTATGTGTTCCACATATTTCTTGTTTTTATTTTTTTTTCATTTTAACATCTTTATTGGAGTATAATTGCTTTACAATGGTATGTTAGCTTCAGCTACACAACAAAATGAATCAGTTATATATATACATATGTTCCCATATCTCTTCCCGCTTGCGTCTCCCTCCCTCCCACCCTCCCTATCCCACCCCTCCAGGCGGTCACAAAGCACCGAGGTGATCTCCCTGTGCTATGCGGCTGCTTCCCACTAGCTATCTACCTTATGTTTGGTAGTGTATATATGTCCATGCCTCTCTCTCGCTTTGTCACAGTTTACCCTTCCCCCTCCCCATAGCCTCAAGTCCATTCTCTAGTAAGTCTGTGTCTTTATTCCTGTTTCACCCCTAGGTTTTTCATGACATTTTATTTTCTTAAATTCCATATATATGTGTTAGCATACAGTATTTGTCTCTCTCTTTCTGACTTACTTCACTCTGTATGACAGACTCTAGGTCTATCCACCTCATTACAAATAGCTCAATTTCGTTTCTTTTTATGGCTGAGTAATATTCCATTGTATATATGTGCCACATCTTCTTTATCCACTCATCCGATGATGGACAATTAGGTTGTTTGCATCTCTGGGCTGTTGTAAATAGAGCTGCAATGAACATTTTGGTACATGACTCTGTTTGAATTATGGTTTTCTCAGGGTATATGCCCAGTAGTGGGATTGCTGGGTCATATGGTAGTTCTATTTGTAGTTTTTTAAGGAACCTCCATACTGTTCTCCACAGTGGCTGTATCAATTTACATTCCCACCAACAGTGTAAGAGGGTTCCCTTTTCTCCACACCCTCTCCAGCATTTATTGTTTCTAGATTTTTTGATGATGGCCATTCTGACTGGTGTGAGATGATATCTCATTGTAGTTTTGATTTGCATTTCTCTAGTGATTAGTGATGTTGAGCATTCTTTCATGTGCTTGTTGGCAGTCTGTATATCTTCTTTGGAGAAATGTCTATTTAGGTCTTCTGCCCATTTTTGGATTGGGTTGTTTGTTTTTGTGTTATTAAGCTGCATGAGCTGCTTATAAATTTTGGAGATTAATCCTTTGTCAGCTGCTTCATTTGCAAATATTTTCTCCCATTCTGAGGGTTGTCTTTTCATCTTGTTTATGGTTCCTTTGCTGCGCAAAAGCTTTTAAGTTTCATTAGGTCCCATTTGTTTATTTTTGTTTTTTTTTCCATTTCTGTAGGAGGTGGGTCAAAAAGGACCTTGCTGTGATTTATGTCATAGACTGTCCTGCCTATGTTTTCCTCTAAGAATTTGATAGTTTCTGGCCTTACATTTAGGTCTTTAATCCATTTTGAGCTTATTTTTGTGTATGGTGTTAGGGAGTGATCTAATCTCATACTTTTACATGTACCTGTCCAGTTTTCCCAGCACCACTTATTGAAGAGGCTGTCCTTTCTCCACTGTACATTCCTGCCTCCTTTATCAAAGATAAGGTGACCATATGTGCGTTGGTTTATCTCTGGGCTTTCTATCCTGTTCCATTGATCTATCTTTCTGTTTTTGTGCCAGTACCATACTGTCTTGATTACTGTAGTTTTGTAGTATAATCTGAAGTCAGGAAGCCTGATTCCTCCAGCTCCGTTTTTCGTTCTCAAGATTGCTTTGGCTATTCGGGATCTTTTGTGCTTCCATACAAATTGTGAAAGATTTTGTTCTAGTTCTGTGAAAAATGCCAGTTGTAGTTTGATAGGGATTGCATTGAATCTGTAGATTGCTTTGGGTAGTAGAGTCATTTTCACAATGTTGATTCTTCCAATTCAAGAACATGGTATATCTCTCCATCTATTTGTATCATCTTTAATTTCTTTCATCAGTGTCTTATAATTTTCTGCATACAGGTCTTTTGTCTCCTTAGGTAGGTTTATTCCTAGATATTTTATTCTTTTTGTTGCAATGGTAAATGGGAGTGTTTTCTTGATTTCACTTTCAGATTTTTCATCCATAGTGTATAGGAATGCCAGAGATTTCTGTGCATTAATTTTGTATCCTGCTACTTTACCAAATTCATTGATTAGCTCTAGGAGTTTTCTGGTAGCATCTTTACGATTCTCTATGTATAGTGTCCTGTCATCTGCAAAGAGTGACAGCTTTACTTCTTCTTTTCCGATTTGGATTCCTTTTATTTCCTTTTCTTCTCTGATAGCTGTGGCTAAAACTTCCAAAACTATGTTGAATAATAGTGGTGAGAGTGGGCAACCTTGTCTTGTTCCTGATCTTAGTGGAAATGCTTTCAGGTTTTCACCATTGAGGACGATGTTGGCTGTGGGTTTGTCATATATGGCCTTTATTATGTTGAGGAAAGTTCCCTCTATGCCTACTTTCTACAGGGTTTTTATCATAAATGGGTGTTGAATTTTGTCAAAAGCTTTCTCTGCATCTATTGAGATGATCATATGTTTTTTCTCCTTCAATTTGTTAATATGGTGTATCACGTTGATTGATTTGGGTATACTGAAGAATCCTTGCATTCCTGGCATAAACCCCACTTGATCATGGTGTATGATCCTTTTAATGTGCTGCTGGATTCTGTTTGCTAGTATTTTGTTGAGGATTTTTGCATCTATGTTCATCAGTGATATTGGCCTGTAGTTTTCTTTCTTTGTTCCACATATTTTTATAGACTGATAAAAACTTAAAGTATGATTCTTTCCCAAAGAGTTTTAAAATTTTAATGGGAGATTTTTCAAAAGATGGAGTGGCCTTGTGATCTAAAGGACTAAGCTCCAACAAAACTTCCTGAAGGTGGGAGATACATTCGGGTAGGAACCTTGTCTGATCTTCTCCAAATCCTACCACATAGGCTACTTGCAATAATCCTGGCTCTGGTGACTGAAGACATATTTTGAACGCCAACGTTAGTTTGCTAAGAATTCTTTTGATTTATTCAGTGTAACTAATCAGAACCATATGGCTTCATCAGTGATCAGACTCCCTGAATGACTGACCAGCCACATAGTAGTTGCAAGTCAAACTCAAGAATGCATTCCTCTGGGTACTTTCTTACAGTGCTAATACGTGGTTCAATTTGCTTGTATTAAAAACAAACTAGCAACAACAAAACAGTCTCTCAGTGGTAGTAATGGTAATCAGAATTAGCAGTTTGTGAACCTGGCTCTACCCTCACTAGCTATGAGATGTGAGCATTGGTTACCTTCCATTTATTAATTTATTATTTAATATCTATTTAGCTCTTGCTAAATGCCAGGCACTGGCTTAGGGCTTTGAGATGTAATAGTAAAGTGAGAGGGCTTAGCTCCTTCTCTCTAGAACTATTCTGGTAGAATAGTGAACTTAGATAGGTGGATATAAGAAAATTACACAAATTATATGGAAATTTTATCTTAGAAAAATGGTGATTTTAGTCACCTGAGGATAAATTTTAATATCAGGTTCATCCCTCTCTTTCTCATGCATCCTGTAAATTTATGCATTTTCTGTTCTTTTAGGAAGAAGCTGACACTTACTGACCATTTTTATTCTCATCATAGTATCATAGTAGGGTGAAAGGTGGCCTCCCAAAAAGATATGTCCATGTTCTAGAACTTGTGAATGTGACCTTATTTTGCAATAAGGTCGTTACAGATATAATGAAGTTAAGGCTCTCAAGATTAGATCATTCTGGATTATTCAGATGGGCTCTAAATTCAATCACAAATGTCTTTGTAAGAGACAAGAGGAGAAGATACAGAGTGGGAGATTATGTGAAGATGGGGGCAGCAATTGCAGTAACACAGCCATAAGCCAAGGAAAACCTGAAGCCACCAGAAGCTGTCTAGAGCCTCTGGAGGGAACACAGCCCTGCTGGCCCCTTGATTTTGGACTTCTGGCTTCCCAAACTTTGAAAGAATAAATTTATGTTGTTACGCCACCCAGTTGTGGTTGTCCTAAATATCTAATACAGGCCCCTTCATAGATATTTTACATACACTATTATGTTTAATTCTGTCTTGACGCTTTCTGGATGAAATGAGTTCTAAAATTGAGAAAAGGACAAAAGCCCAGAGAGATGAAGAGGTTGCCCATATTTTCGTGCATAATAATGGCTGAAGATTTGATTTAAACTCATTCCTGTCTAGTTCCAAAGCCCATACCCTTTCTACTATCCTGGACTCATTGAATTAATAATAAACTCAAATGGACTGTATTGTCCATAATATAAAGCATTCTTCATCAGTCTCATTTCACAGAGCCTACCACTATATTCTGGACACCAAATATTCAGGTAAAGGCAGGGCTCAGTGTTTATTCCCTATACTATGTTTCTCTATTTTTACTTATTCAATTTAATCTTTGAGTTTCTTTTTTTTAAATAAAAAAAATGTTTTCTTCATTGATTTTTATCATTTTTCAGGCACAATTCCCATCCCTCTTTCCCCTTCCTATCAAGCTCACAGTAATATAAATGTCCTAACATATGTAGACAATGTAGTCTTTTCTGTAATATATACTTCAGTCCTGCTGATGATGTGTGATAATTACATATTTTCCCTGAATGTTAAAATGGCACTTTCTTCTTGGTGACTATAGACAATATATAATCTTGTTTCAAAGTTTTTTTTTTTTCCCCTACTTGAGCTGGTCGCTTGTATTTTTTAAAACACCAAAAGCATAGTAGATCAAGTAGTATTTCCTCTCAGGAACATAAAATTCTTCTAGGTTTTAAAAATTCTAAATAGAAGGTGTTATCCTTTAAATAAACACATGTGAAGTTACTGTCTACTAGAAACTAATCTATTCCATTGCTGAGAAGTCATTTATAGGAACATTTAATGAGAAAAGAATGCATTGTATTTAAAGTAGCTGGTTGTCATTGATCTCTGATCTTGTCTACGAGATTTCATCCCAGTAGGGAATTATTTATAGTATCTGAAATTGTGTTGTCTTACCTTAATTTATCTAAGATTTAAAGCAGTTCTATTAGTCTGACACTTATTGACAATGTCCTTTGCTGATTATATCCTATTGCTTAGATTCTTTTCCTCAACTCTTCTGTAACTCATAAAGCTGCCTACCATAGCACTGGGGATCTTTATTGAAGAGGTAACTTGATTAAGTTAAATGGAGGGAAAGGGAATTTTTAACCTACTTATATTGCTTACAGAGGCATAATTAAGTTGTGAGATAAGAGATTTCAGTGACTTCTTAAAAAATCAGTGTTCAAGAAGAACAACAAAGCTTGGAGAAGACACAGTTACAATGCAAAAAGCATTTCAAAGATGGAAAGAAAAACAATTAACAAACTGGCATGATTTGTGATGTGTTTTTCCAGGAATAAGGATGAATTTACTAATGAGTTTTTATTTTTCTAGGTTCTACTTATAGTCAACAATTCAAGTGAGTTAAAAGGCCATACACTTTGAGAGACAAGGAGAGTTCCTGAGATCATTAGACCACATGCCACTGAATTTCATAGACATCAGCCTAGCGTTAAAGATAGTGAACATGGAATTTGTACCTCACTGGCACAGTGGTCAAACTGATCTGGGTAGACATAAAGAGGTTTTGTTTTAAATTGCAAGTACCTGTGTTTTTCTTTCCTCTTTTGAGAGTTTTTGAGTGGACCCCATTCCTCTAATATATGTTGTTTTGATTTTCTTGCTATATCTATACACTAGTATCAAAGAGAGTTCATGAGTTAGACCTCTAATGGCAGAAAAAAATAAGTCTCTGTTAAAGTCCTCAGAACTTTACCTTTACACCATGGCTATCCATGCCTAGCTATGGTAACTTTTGGATTACTTAGCATTTGTATAATTTTTTAATAATTTTTTTTCATTAAATGCCAAGTATAGGCGAAGACATATTGGAGACTTAGAATAGTTTCATCCCCCTTTTGCCTAAACTGTTTCATGGACACCTGCCCAAGCCACCCTGGCTGGTAACTTCTCTGGCTCACCGCACCTGTAAAGTTCTGGTATTAGTGATCTTGGTGGTGGTGGTAGAGGGAGTCATGGTACTTTGTTAGTTGTTTTAGACTGCTTGGGAATTGCTTCATGCAAATGGATGAAAGGAGAAAAGAGTGCAATTATAAGAAGGAAATGATTCTGCTATAGTAACCATTCTTTTGCTTCTTAATACCTTGGTAATCCTTGAAGCCTATCTAGGCCTTGAATTCTAACTCCTATTATACATACATACATACATACATACATACATATATATATAAATTCCCTTGAAAGTTGAATGGCATTTTCATGGTGTGTACCAAAGGTATGGAAGTGGGGATCAGTTTACTTCTGTGGGGAAGAATATTTTATCCTTGACGTTGTTTAGAATTGTGGATATGTGATGATCTTAAAAAGGAAACCAGTTATAGCTGATATTATTTGTATTTCTTTTCTCTAAAGACAATGAACTCACAGTTGGTATGTTGCTGGTGATAAGTTATATAAACATAGAGAAAAGATATATCATATCAGATCTTTTTAAATGGCATATTTATTTAAAGCTGGAGACCTTAGCACATTGTGCCTATAACGTATTTCAACGTGCAATGACTAAATATATATGTGTTTTAGGGTTTTCTCAAATAAACTTTCAGACCCCAAGCTACCATAGACCGTCTGTGGCACGAATCTAATAAAGAGGTTACAGGAAAGGAACGATATTTCCTAAAAGAGCAAAGTTAGACATTTCTATGGGAGTCCTTGCAACATTTCACGCAGCCAACTGGGAGTTATCTCCTTCCAGGTGATAGCTCAGGTACAAGGAAATGAGATTCACATTGGATAAGTTCCAGAGTCACCCTTACTTAGAAGTCTCATGTTCCAGAAGAGCATAAGTATTTTATCTCCAAAGGCATTGCTTCCAGGGGCAATTAAAGAGCCTTGTCTGGACATGAGTCATCATTATCAGGGAAACTCAAATCATGTGTCCTATCCACATAGGATGTCCCCATCAGGAGTGATTGTTTCTTTGTAGTCCTCCCAGTCCAGATGAGGTCTATCAGTCAGGGATCATTTCTTCCACAACCAGTATTGTCTTGTGACAGAGTTGACGTTCTACCTTTATCTGGTCCTTAAGGAAACAAAGCTAGAGAGTTAATCAAAGATCAAATTCTCATGAAGTAGGGGAAGGGGTTTTGTTAAGCCATTGCCCACGTTGGGTCATAGAGAGTCAAATTTGCCACTCAAGTCAGTGACCGTGCCTTATTAAAACAATAATTTGTTGTCAGTTGGATCATTACCTATTGTTAGACTCAACTTAGACATGATAGGGAAAAATTTGAATTTTATTTATTCATGCATTATCTTTTTTTCTTATTCTCCAATCTTATTTTTTTGGCTATACATAATTGATTTCATCCTCAGTGCTTCCCAAATAGTATTTTATATGTAACAAAATAGTATTTTTTCTTTTCGTGAATAAAACATATGCTTCTCATAATTTTTCAGAATGACTCATTGGGGTTTTTTTTTCCCCTCTCCTGTAAGTATCATAAGAGTTGATACATGATGATCAAAATATAAGATTAGTCCTCAATACAGAGCCCTAAAATCAGTGTGCAAATGTTTAATGCTTTAGGCATATGGGCCTATCCTTGGAATGTTTATCTTTGCACATGCATTTTCTAAAATGATGGTGCTTCTTATAAATATTGTTAAGACAAACATTTTATTTCAGCCTGTTGAGGAAGCAAAGGGATTGTGAAATATTTTCATTGATTTTTCTTCCTACTAGAAGAAATAGAAATTCTTGCATTCCTTTCATTTACAAGTGAATATAACCTTGAGATTCACGAACTCCAGAACAGCGTGTAAGCACAGTGTGATGATACTCTCAGGAAAGCCAGCTCTTATCAAATACCTGTTATTGGAGCTCTGTGCCCACTTTGACACCGTAATTCTAAAGATTCAAGAAATTTAGACATGAGGTGTACTAAGAAGATTAAAATATTATGGTAGAAAACGATAGAAGGATAGGAATTATTTAGTCTGAGATAGAGAAAAAGTAAAAAAGTAACCAACCTGACATGTACAAATCTGAACATTTCTAACGTTTATAATTTACTAAAATGTATAATGAAGGGTGCTGTGTTCTCTATATAGAGAACAATTCTCTTATATCCTCCTTATAGTATCAAAAGTAGACCTAGGGTGCATTTCTTGGCAGTGATGTTAAGTAGTTGTAAAATTCGTCTATTATGCTTGCGCTCTTTTAGGGTGAAGTGTATGCATGTTACACTTGTATTGACAAATAAAATTTAATGGAAAGAGATAAATTCAAATCAGAATGGAATATTTTTCCCCTAACTAGACAACCAACCATTAGAGGATGATGTAAGATAGCATATAATTTATTGTGAAGATATGATAAAACTGGTATAAAATACATGGCATCAGGAAGTATCCGAAGAAGGTCTGTTCTTCAGATTGACCTCTTCCATCCCTGGGAATGAGTAAGTAAGGGAACTATGATATGCACCATGAAATACAACATACCATTGAGGTCTGTAATGGATGTCTCCCTACCAGGAATTTGATGTTATAAGTTGTGTTTCTAGGGAATGATAATGTTGTTTTCATTACTCATTTAGAAAATGCTCCATTTGTACAAAATGAGACAGCATGCTAAGATCTTTTCATTTACTTGATTTTATCTGATTAATTCCTTCTTCAATAGCCATTTGATTTTTGAACATTTTTCTGTATTTGTTTAATCACTTTCTTTAATAATTCAACTATCATTATTTCCTACTTATGTATGAGACACCATTTTTAACACTTGGTCATTTGGGGGATAGGAGGAGGATGAATATTTGCCATAACCTCACTCCCAGGATTTTTTTCTTTTTCTTAGATTTTTTTGATGTGGACCATTTTGAAAGTCTTTATTGAACTTGTTACAATATTGCTTCTGTTCTTTTTTTTTTTTTAAACATCTTTATTGGAGCATAACTGCTTTACAATGGTGTGTTAGTTTCTGCTTTATAACAAAGTGAATCAGCTATACATATATCCCCATATCTCTTTCCTCTTGTGTCTCCCTCCCTCCCACCCTCCCTATCCTACCCCTCTAGGTGGTCACAAAGCACTGAGCTGATCTCCCTGTGCTATGCGGCTGCGACCCACTTTGCTTCTGTTTTATGTTTTGGTTTTTTGGACGCAAGGCAAGTGGGATCTTAGCTCCCTGACCAGGGATCGAACCCGCACCACCTGCATTGGAAGTGTGGTGTCTTAACCACTGGACCCCCAGGGAAGTCCCATGCCCAGGAATTTTTGATCTACCTTCATTTGTATGCATACATCTACATGTGTGTATTTTGTCATTTGGAATAAGAGGAGAGAGAAAGGGTAAATAAGGAAAATTAAATGATATAAAATTCAAACCAGTGCAAATTGCTTTGGTTAAAAAATGGAGAAAATATTCCAACAAATGGACAGTATTATTGAATAAATTCTCTGATGATATAATTGTGGCCAGATTAAGAAACATTGACTACATACATTATGTAAAAATTAAATGGATTGATTACTTTAGGTTTTAAAATACCCAAAGAGAGGGGTTCATAGGGCATTCTGGCCAGAAGGAAGGAATTTACTAAACTGATACATGGTTTTGTCTTTAATTTTGAACTTTTCAACATTTCTAAGAAGTAATTGAAAAAGATAGAGTTATTTGCAGATGGCTCAAAGATATGAGAAAAAAATGATGATGAACACAACACTTGGATTTCAACTTGTTTTAGTAGGACCCTTGTCATTATTCATTTTTCAACCTAAATGCTGCTTCTTCAGATAGCACATCACTGATTCCCAACCCAAATGACACCTCCATCACTCTCTATTATATTACTATATTATTCTGTTTTTTATTTTCTTTGTAGATACATTATCTCATATTATTACTTGTTTACTTGTGTATAATTTAGCCCCCCAAATTAGGATATAAATTTCATAAGAAGAGTAATTTTATCAGTGACTTTTACCACTGTATTCTCAAGTGCCTGAGAGGTTTTCAATAAATATTTGCTGAAGAAATAAATATGAATGAATAAATGAATTTATAGTAAAAAAAAATTGAAGTTGTATTGAGGTAATTTTAGCTCAAGTCCTAAATTAATAGCATATGTATTGCATATATACAAAGTAGAGGAAGCTTATGTTGATGTTCTTTCAACTGACTAGTCTTAATTTAGAACTTGCTTTATGAGGAACGGAAACCAAAAAACAATATTATGATTTTAATTGATATGAAGCTTAAAAGGAACCAATGGCTACTAAAATGTGAATGAGCACCATGAATTAAAATATTCTGTCATGGATAAGGGAGATAATAGCCTCATTATGTTTTGGACTAATCAGAAATTTTCTTGAGAATTGTGTTTAAATGAGGCCAGTTAAACTATGCTGTGTTCAGAATATCACTGTCAGGATGATGAGGAATCTAGAAATCATCTAAATTTGGAGCTGTTTGAGGGGATTAACTTGAAGAATTAGAAGACAGAGTTCAAAACAATCACTGCTACTGAAAAAGTGATGGGGGCATCCTGGAAAAGAGAGAACCAGAAAGAAGAAGATCCAAGTTTTGTGTCCAAATCTCTGGCTGACCCCTGAAATATGCATGTAAAGGGCAAAGTACAAGTAACCTAGCAAAGGACAAAAGATCTGAACCAAGATTTGAAATGCTAACCAAGAGACAGAGTTTGCAATTTGAGTATAGCCAAGTAAACTACAAAAGCAAAAATACATACCAAAACAAAAAAACAACATTCTCCAGAGGAATATAACAGAATCTGGAGTCTCTACAACATACTAACCTGAAACCAACAGACCAACTCTGAAATGACCCAGATGTTCCAATAAACAAAATTTTTTTTTTTTTTTTGCTGTACGCGGGCCTCTCACTGTTGTGGCCTCTCCCGTTGTGGAGCACAGGCTCCGGACGCGCAGGCTCAGCGGCCATGGCTCATGGGCCTAGCCGCTGTGCGGCATTTGGGATCTTCCCAGACCAGGGTACGAACCCGTGTCCCCTGCATCGGTAGGCGGACTCTCAACTGCTGCGCCACCAGGGAAGCCCAATAAACAAATATTTTAAAGCAGCTATGATAACTGTACTAAAGGTCATAAAGGAAAACATGCTCACACTAAAAAAAATTAGGAAATCTAAATAGAGAAATATAAACAATAAAAAGAGCCAAATAGAAATTCTAGAAATAAAAATACTATATACTCAATAATGAAACAGTATGGGGCTTCCCTGGTGGCACAGTGGTTGAGAGTCCGCCTGCTGATGCAGGGGACACGGGTTCGTGCCCCAGTCTGGGAGGATCCCACATGCTGCGGAGCAGCTGGGCCCGTAAGCCATGGCCGCTGAGCCTGCGCGTCCGGAGCCTGTGCTCCGCGACGGGAGAAGCCACAACAGTGAGAGGCCCGCGTACCTAAAAAAAAAAAAAAAAAAAAACAGTATGTAAAGCAACCATACTCCAATAAAAATTAATTTAAAAAATAATGAAATAGTATACTTTCAGAATCTCTAGTTGCTTATTACTCCACTCTTAGGAATTTTGGTGGCATTTTGACTTTGTTTGACTCAGTATTTGAGGAATGCTCAAATCTTGTAGAATATTCAAAGTTTCTGAATTGACTAAATATACTGCACAGGTGATAATGCAAAACAGCAAATTATTATCTGGCCGATCACTTTTAATCACAATTTCTTATGTCTTTTTTTATTGACTGTGCTAGAATAAATAGTTTAGGCTCAAAAAGAAGCAGAATCCTCCTTTTCCTCCCTAAATCTCAGTTTTAATAATGGCTATCTTTCAAGTCTGAAGTGATGATAATTTATTTTATGTGGTTTCTGTTTATGAGGAAAAGAAAAATAGATAGTCATAGCTTAAGAGGTTGCCCTCATTCAGATGGACAATCTTAATTTATGGAGTAGAAAAGATGAAAACTTTGAAGTAGAATGAGTCTACCTATAAGTAGAGATGATCAGATCATAATTATGAATCTGAACAGTTAGAGCAGTAACTTCTTCCTTGTTGAATGGAAGAGGAAGAGAATATAGAGGGAAAAGAGTTTTCTTTCCCCGTACTACTAACAGCCACAACTACTTGAAAACTGGATTTTACTTCCACTTATCTACTATAACTCTTCTCTCCAAAGACATCAGTGTCCAATTAATCTCTGAATCCATTGTCTTGTCTAAATTCCCTACTGGCTTTCCTGGAACTTTAGTGTTCTGAATCTCATTCTTCCTTAGATGTTGTTTCAATGTATCCCTTAGTAGCCTTGTCTTCCCTGCCACCAACTGTATGCTGTAGCCTTAGATTTGCATTTAATCCTCTGTATTTCTGGCTTATATATAGTTATTACCTAGGAAGACTTTTACATTGCTTTCTCTCATACACTTTCCAACTAAACTTCCAACTAAACTTGCTAAATGAATGGTTTTAAAAACATGAATCTGCAAGCTTCTTCTCTTTCTTGAGCCTCAGTTTTGAATTTGTAACTATCTCTCTTTTCTTGGCTGTCCTGTTTTTCTTTAGATTTTGTCCCTTCTTGATCTCCTTTGATGTCCATCTCTGAGTGGGTCTCTCACTTGTTTTTAGAGCATCCTATTTACCTTCATAACACTTTACTCAATTTTAAGGCACATTATTTTTATGCATTTGTTGTCTATAACCACCACTCCAACTAGATTGTAAGCACCATGATGTCATAGACAATGATTGTTCTTTTTACCCCATCTCCAGCACACTGACAGATACTGTATTAGACACTCCATTATTAGTTGTTAAGAAAATAAATAAATGCACAAAATATTTTAATTTGAATATCTCTTCTACAGGATTATGAGTTTCTTGAGGAATGTATAGTGTTTTATTTTTTTATATATACCTAGTTTCTATTATCATGCTGATACTTATCGCATACTAAACTTTTTGTTAAATAAAATAAAAATTATGAGATAAGAATATGTGTATGAAGAGGGAAGGAGAGAGTAATCTGACTGGGAAATGGTGAAAGAGAAGATTAGGCAAAGAATCTGCAACTACTTAAAGGCAGTTTTATGTTATTCTTTATTTCTAATATGAGAGAGAGGAACAGGGATTCAGGCATACTGATTAAGGTAAATTCACATTTTTACTCATCATAAATATGGCAAATCTCTGTTTTAACATAATGTTTTATGTATTTTTCTCATAAAAAGGTAGAACTACTTTTACTCAAAATTACATGGTAATGTGTACCTCATACCTATAATTAACAAAAGTAGATGGAAATGTAACTTGTAAATTAGAGGGAAGCTGGGGTGGTGGTGTGGTGCTGGTACACATAAGTACTGTTTGGTAAGACCATTTCATTTCTGGGAATATGGCCAAATGGACCTTGTGATTTTTCTGTTTTAGATTAGGTATTTTAAAAAACATTATTAAAATATATTAAACCCATCACACAATTCAATAATATTTACATGTAAAATAGCAAATTTTAAATCAGAAACTAGGTTATCAGTGAACAAGGGAGTATAAAAGTAGAATTTAATAATTTAGAAGCAGATGATTCTTTTTCCCATTGCCTTAAACAATATTCTGGATCTTCATACCATGAATGAATTTAAATCAATGAAAATATCATTTCTTCCTACTCACTATGAATTTTAAAACTCTTATTCAGAGCTGGATAGAAATGTTTAGCCCTGTGTCTCAGGAGAACATACTGTCCACAAAGCCTGATTCAGCATGTCTCTTAGGTATTGCCTGCTATCAGTCCTCAGTTCTCAGGTCCTGTCCTGGGACAGCAGTGTCTCTGCTCTGGGTCATCTGGACATAATGATTTTATTTACTATGGCCCCCTGTTCTTAGTGTATATCTGTGATCAGGGGATTAGTCATTACCATTAGTCATTAGTATATCTGTGATCAGGGGATTAGCCACTCCAGATCTATCACCCAATGTTATGAATGTTTGTGTCCCTATGAAATTCCTGTGTTGAAGTCCTAACCCCCAAAGCAATGATATTAGAAGGTGAGACCTTTAGGAGGCAATTATGTCATGAAGCTGGAGACCTTGGGAGTGGGATTAATGCCCTTATTAGAAGAGCTTGCTTGCTCCCTTTCTGCTCTTTGCCATGCGACGATACAACCATAAGACAGCTCTGCAAACCAGGAAGTGGGCTCTCACCAGGTACCAGATCTCACCACACTTGGACTTCCCAGTCTCCTGAGCTGCGAGAAATAAATGTTTGCTGTGTAAGTTGCCCAGTCTGTGGTAATTTATAATTACAGCAGTCTGAACTAATGACTAAGACACCCAGTTCCCCAGTATTGTGTCTTCTATTCTGAATTCTATTCTGAATTCTCTATGTATCTTTTTCCATATTGTCAGATTTAAGGGTTTGGATTTTCTTTCTGCTTCACAATTCAAATTTGATGAGCTCCTAACACTTCATGCGTTTGACTCAGGCAAAACTCTTCTGGAACACTGGACCATCTTGGTTTGTCATCTTAGATGAAGTTGGGATCACCTCAAGCAAGAGGGCAGGCCTGACACAGTTACCTTATCTGTGGGGCTAGCTGTGAGTCTTTCCTTACAGGTCATTAATGGGCAGGCATGCAGGGAGAGCTTCTGCCAAGGGCATACCTACCGACCCTGAGAGTCAAAGAATCTGGAGCTTTGTTTCTTGGGAGTTCAGAGCTCCCCAGTCTACTCTTGGTCTTAAAGAGTCAGGACCAGCAAAGATAGATCCGTTTTTCCTCACGAGGGAAGGGATACTCTTAAATCAGTGACCCCCTTTATGTCAGGGACGACTGACATGTTCTCAGGCTGATTTTACTCTTTCGTTAATGTTTATATAATCTTTGACTGAGTCCTCAAAGTAAAATGCTTTCCAAGGCCAGGCAAACAGTGTAATAAGTGAAGGAGGGAGAACCAGAGCGGAGCATCAGGAAAAGAGCTAGGATATGTGACATCGAGATGGGACAGCCACTGTTTAGCCACAGCCCTTTTTTGTTTGTTTTGTTATTGCTTTTGTTTCCTGCTATTTAGTCTTTTTTTTTTTCGAGAAAAGCTATATATCTGGACTTTTATGAGAACTTTGCCAAATTTTAAAAATTTTCATCTCTCTTGCCTTGTTTTTTCTTTCAATTTTATTGGGATATAATTGACCTACAGCACTGTATAAGTTTAAATTGTACAGCATGATTATTTGACTTACATACATCATGAAATGATTATCACAGTAAGTTTAGTGAACATCCATCTCATATATATATGGCATTAAATAAATAGAAAAATTGTTTTTTCCTCGTGATGAAAACTCTTAGGATATACTCTCTTTGTAACTTTCATATATAACATACAGCAGTTTTTATTTTTCATGTTGTACATTGCATCCATAGTATTCATTTGTCTTATAACTGGACGTTTGTACCTGGTGACTGCCTTCATCTAATTCTCCCCCTGCACCCTCACCTCTGATAACCACAAATCTGATCTCTTTTTCTATTAGTTCGTTTGTTTGTTTTTGAAGTATAATTGACCTATAACACTATGTTAGTTCCAGGTGCCCAAACATAATGATTGAATATTTCTATACATTTTTAAATCATCATCATGATATATCTTATTACCATCTGTCATCATACAAAGATTTAATTATTGACTGTATTCCCCACATTGTACATTTCATACCTGTGACTCATTTATTTTGTAACCGGAAGTTGGTACCTCTTAATCTCCCTCACCTATTTCTCTCCCTCCTCACCTCCCTCCCCTCTGACAACCACCTGTTTATTCTGTGTATCTATGATTCTGTTTCTGTTTAGCTATGTTTATTCATTTGTTTTATTTTTAGATTAGACATATAAGTGAAATTATACAGTATTTGATTTTTCTCTGACTTATTTCATTTAGCATAATACCCTCTAAGTCCATCCATGTTGTCACAAATGGCAAGATTTCATTCTTTTTTATGGATGAGTGATATATTTAATATATATATATATATATATATATACACACACATACACAGTGAACATAGGGGTGCATATGTCTTCTTGAACTAGGGTTTTTGTTTTTTTTCTTTTGTTTGTTTTTGAAAAATACCCTGGAGTGGAATTGCTAAATCATATGGTAGTTCTATTTTTAATTTTGGGGGGAATTTTCATACTCTTTTCCTTAGGGGCTGCACCAATTTACACTCCCACCAACAGTGCAAGAGAGTTCCCTCTTCTCTATATCCTCACCAACATTTGTTATTTCTTATCTTTTTGAAAATAGCCATTCTGAGGTGAGGTGATATTTCATTGTGGTTTTGATTTGCATTTCCCTGATGATTAGTGATGTTGGGCATCCTTTCATGTGCCTGTTGGCCATCTGTATGTCTTCTTTGGGAAAATGTCTATTCCTGTCCTCTGCTCATGTTTTTAATTAAGTTGTTTTTTGCTGTTGAGTTGAAAGAGTTCTTTGTATATTTTGGATATTAACTCCTTATCAGATGTATCATTTGTAAATTCTTTTTCCATTCGGTAGGTTGCCTTTTTATTTTGTTGATAGTTTCCTTTACTGTGCAAAAGCTTTTTAGTTTGATGTAGTCCTATTTGTTTATTTTTGCTTTTGTTTCCCTTGCCTGAAGAGACATATCAAAAAAATATTGCTAAGACAGATGTCAAACAGCATAGTACCTATGTTTTCTTCTAGAAGTTTTATGGTTTCAGGTCTTACATTTAAGTCTTTATCTATTTTGAGTTTATTTTTGTATATGGTGTGAGAAAGTAGTCCAGTTTGATTCTTTTGTATGTAGCTGTTCAGTTTTCCCAACATCATTTATTGAAGAGTCTGTCTTTTCCCCATTGTATATTCTTGCCTCCTTTGTTGTAGATAATTTTCCATATAAGTGTGGGTTCATCTCTGGGCTTTCTCTTCTGTTCCATTGATCTCTGTGTCTGTTTTTGTTGCAGAAATTCTCTGGTTTTAAAATGTTCGGAACTACATCACGTTAAGAAATTTTTCAGGGTTAAATAAAGCTTGTGGGAAGGACAGACCTGGCCACTAGGTTACCATGTGTGTTCTAGGGGTCTGATACAGATGGAACAGGGAGAATGTGGAGTTGAGTGATCTTCAGGTTTGAGGATAATACTGTTTTTCATCCACTGGACCTCTCAGTCTTGGTCTCAGCCACTCCAAAGTCAGCATACTATTTTAGCCTCAGAGAAGTTGCTATGCTCTTTGGGGAGATCATTATCCTAGAAACCTGGTATCTCAATGACAAGAAGACCAGCAAATCAGGATGGTAGACTCCTTTCATAGTGTGTAGGTCATTGCTCTGACCTTAAGGGACTTATCTGTGTATCATGTTGGGACCTCAGTAGTGTGGTATGGCATCTAGGTGGATGTTAGAAAATGAAAGTATTTGTTATCTGGTGCTATACAGAAAAAATTGTTGGCCTCTGGTCAAGTCAACCAAATAGAGAAAACACAGTGTGGACTGGTGGCTCACTTGGTGACTAGTTTCTGGCCTGACAACAGCTAGCTGTGGTTTAGTGGCTAGTGACTGTGGATTGGTTACTGGTGAATGTAACCTGGTGGCTGGTGACTATGGCTTGGTCATAGGTGACTGTGAACTGGTTAGTATGAGTTGGTGACTGATGAAGGTGACCTGGTGACTGTGGCTTGGCTACCCAAAGGCTCACCTCAGAAATATCAGGGGTACTAGGCTTTGGGTAGCAAGATTAATTCTTCACCCACTCCTACTGTTAAAATACTGCCCTACTTGATGAGCTTAGGCTACAAACTGTAAAAGGTTCAGTTAGGTATGCCTTCAGTAGTATAGTTGTGAGAAATGCAAGGATTGGCTTTCAGTCATTTACATAGAGAAATGTTTTTAAAGGAAATGAAATTTAAGTTTTGTAAAATGGTTTCTGTGTGGAAAAAGCCCAATAGTTCTCTGTTTTTTTCTTCCCTTGCTAACTTGTAGTTAATGTACCATTCCATACCCATTGAGATTTTGACTGCCTCTCTTTATTTTCTGTGAATCTTATAAATCCTCTCTTACAATCTTTCTCTTTTTAAAGGCAGATGTACCCTTACCTCAGGATAGTGTTTTTGTAGACATTAATATCCCATAAAGGCTCATTAAAACTTTTAGAATTGGGTTTCTAATAACATTAGTCAAGCAGACTATATATGCAGGAAAACCTGTGAATTCTCCTTAGATTCATCATTTTTTTTCATTATATTAATCATAAAACCCATATGTTCTTGTCTGTACATGGGTAGAGTGGGAGAGTGGAACAGATTGCTATAATATGTATAGAAGGAGAGAAAGTGCAGCTCTGTGGGCATAATGGTATTACAGATGCTAAACTTCTTACATGTGAAGTTCAGAGAAGTTCTTTTTTATAAGAATATTAGTTATAATGCATAAAAATTTTGGAAGCGTGGTCAGTAGTTATGCTGAACATATGTCATGGTCCTTGGAAGACAATGCATCTGTTTTTGAAACTCCTTACCCATCAATGTCAAGCCACATTTTCAATTTTAAAAGATGTTGCTGACAGGAGGGTGCTTCCAGCCATAGGAACTCTAGGTCCCTGTGACACTGAAATCTGTACTTTTTCCAGGGTACACATTTCTACTCCGATAGAGTAAAACTTAACTGTTCCAACATGAACATTTATTTGAGGTCTTTTATTTGTATATAACTCATCAGATCCACTTTTAGCCCACTTTTGAATCTTTTTGACCTTACTATACATACAACTTCCATACATACATGCTTTCTGAGCTTGCATAAACCATATCATCTCTCTGGACCTAGAATTCTCATCTGTAAAGTGAAGAGGTGAGCTCTGAAGTGCTTTCCAGTTTGATAGTCTATGATGGAAAGACTCTCAGACAGCATCTGTGTATAGTTAGACAGCACCATTAATAGAGCAACTGAACTGTTTTCCTAAAAGCAGCTTTGGGCTACATGCAATCTTACACCATCCATACCCCATCTTCTATACAACTTGGGGTTAATTACCTGCAATAATGAAATAGCTAACTGACAGCTGACCTAACACAGTTATATGAGCTATACCATCTTGGTGTTATTTATTCTCTTAATTAATTGCCTAAATGCATTAGATCTATTGAACACTAAGCAATACCATTAAATGTCTAACAGTTGTCTCCAAGTATGTAACATCCTCCAGCAATAGGAGTGATTTAGTGCCTGAGAAGAATGGACATCTTCTGTGACAGTGGTTTTGTCTACAGATATAATTCAACTGAGAGAGAGAAGGGAAGGCTAAAAAGCCCCTTTATGCATGTTATGCCTCTGTCCAGTTTCAGTGAGTGGGGTCTAGCTGTTGTTCAATGAGAACTTTAAAAAAAGTGTAAACATTGTTGTTTAAAAATTGGCCACAGAGAAATGAGGATAATTTAGACAAACTATTTTGTATATATGCTTATCTTTAAGGAATGGGGTTTCTTCCTTCTAAGTTGTCTGTTCTTAGAGAATGAAAAGTAGACTAGTAATATACAAGTCAAAAGCAATGTGTTACTACCTTAACTCCATTAAAATGTGGAAATCTAATTAAGCATCAAAGGGTTAACTTTTAATTAAAGGAAGAGCAATAATTAATATTCAGTTAATAACTGAATAATAGACTCCACATTTTCTTCTAGATACAGCCAGTTTTATCTGGGGTAAGAGAAAGAAGCTATTATTTCAATTCTGTGTGTGACTTTTATGAGATAAATCCCTGAAATTCTAGTGCCTCCACTCATGAGGCCATCTTAATGAACAATCTGAAAATGAATGAGCCATAGATTTCTGGAAAGTCTGAATTCATCTATTTTCTTATCTAGTATAGATGGGAAGAAATTGAGTGCTGTGTTTTTTCTAAATCTCATTCACAAGGTCTGAAATTTGGAACGGTGACTAACAAGTGACTTGATTACATCTTTCTTTTTTGTGTGTTTCAGCTTAGAATAAACAGAAACATATTACCACCAATCTTGAAGCTAATTAATACCAACAGGGGTTGGTCCTAAAAGCACAAAGGGGAAATTTACTGTAGTCTTGTCAGCTGTTTTCTGAGAGCTGCTGGTATATATAGTAAAAGCAAGGTCAGATATTTGCCTAGAAAAGAGGCTGAGTCTTAAAGGCTATATAGCATGTCTGTATCTTGTGTAATGTCAGATGATCCTCATCTTGGTTGCCTATAATATTCAAAAATTTTCCTACTTCCCTGCTTTTCAACGCCAAGTAAATAATGATCTAATATAAATGGAAATAGCTGTGGTAAGTGTGTATGTGTGAGTGGGGTGTGGCTTGGAGTGGATACTGGTCAGTGTTTGAGAACCAACTATATCAGAAACATCTCTATGCATTTATTCTTTATGGTAACCCTCTTAGATAGGTTTTATAGCCTGAAATTTACAGATGAGACTGTGAAGCCACTAGGTCCCTATGTGGTTGATCCAGAATTAAAACCTGGCCTTTTGTCACCTGTTTCCAAAGTTCTGCTTCTTAAGGTTTTTGGTCATTGTTCTGTCTGTGCATGTTTGCTTCTCAAACAGAAACATGACTTTAACACAGTATATTTAGCTAAGCTAAAGCTGCCAGATTTGCACAAAGACTGTGTCTGATCTCATCTCACATTTTTCTTGTTTATGTAAAAATAGATTGTTGTCTCTGTTGTCGTCTGTTCTCTTTGTATCTGCCTACTTTCAGCAAAGGTAAATAAAACTAAATAATCCATTTGCATGAGTGTTTGAAGAATGCAATATCACACTACCTGTTCTTAATATTCATTAAAGCTCTGTGTGTGTGTGTGTGTGTGTGTGTGTGTCTTTGCAAGGATTTCAGATCAAGAATAGCTGCCATGAAGTTTTTAGAATGTTTTATTAACAAAGAAAAAGAACTGAAGTAGGTGTTATTACAAAAGTAAAATCATTGAAACATATCGCAATATACCAGAAAATAATCAGAACTTGGTTTCAAATACAGTGATAATGCAACATTCTTACACAGTGAAGCAGTTCACAGAAATTTAGGCATTGAATTAGGGCATACAAAGAAACTCTAATAATATCACAAAAGAATCAAGAGAAGAAGCTAACAACAATTCAACATATGAAGATCAGCTACAATAACGAAATTGTGCTATTAGCAGAATTTGCAACAGCAATTAAACTTTAATATTTGCCTAATGATATCAAAGTCCATGGAGGGTCACCAGGAGCTGGACAGCTGCAGGAGTCTGCACAGGGCCCTGGAATTATATGTGTAGTAACTCAGTGAATAATTTCAAATTTTTTAATTTCATAAAAGAGAGAACATTAGAGTTTGAATACAACTTCATTGTTTGTTCATACCAAGTTCAGAACCTTAGAGGCTCCAGAAAGTGTCCTTAAGTCTTTGCTTTCTTTATCTGCTCTGTATTTGCTACTTCTCTTAGATCCACAGACCGTTTGAATCCCTGCCTGCATCATAGCCAGCCTCAAGGGTTGTATGAGATTCTGAATGAAATTTTCACAGCTATGAAAACTCCAGTCTTCCAAGGACCTGCTTCCTACTCTGAGCTGGAGCACCTTAAACATGGCCATCATGGTGGCTGTCAGCACCACTTTTCCTCCTCAATCTGGGGTCTCTCACATTCTTCCCTGCACCTAAAAAGGGTCTCTCTTTATGGTCCCCAAAGATTCTGCCCTAGCCTTCAGAGGCCTCTTTACTGGCAATGCAGATATTTTTCTAGACTTCTCCAGAGGTTTCACTAGTCTTTCCTTAACTCCTTTCCTGACTTGTTCATTTTATATATTCCACGTGATCTCTCAAGTAATGTAAGAAATTATCATATTCATGTTTTCTCCTCACTTTTTCCACTTCTTTAAAATAATCATCTGAACAGATATTTCATACCTTAAAGGCTATGAATTTTAGGATACTTTCACTTTTGCCCTCTGTGCTCACAGTACTGGCTATCTGATTCATCACTGTTTAGAAGGGCTACTAAATAATTGAGCATCACATTTCACTTATGCTCTAATAGGCAAGACATTGGAATCCATCGTAAATAATCTAGTATAGGAAGGCATATTATTTTAGTCTAATACAATAAAATATGTCAATACATTTGTAGAAATCACAGTATACTGTCCTTAATGGTATCTGGAGGAATTCATCAAGGAAAGGAGAATCAGGATTTCTCCATGATCTTTTTTCTTGCTCTATATTTCTTACTTGATGCATTGGTTTTTGTGGTTTAAAATGTTATAATTGTTCATTATGCAGGCCTTGCCTACCCTTCAGGACTATTTGTTTGACTAGCATTTTTCAGTAATGGGAAAATACAATTCTTTGGGAGATTATCAAATTTTTTTTATTGAAAAGTTTATAATGTAAAAGGCACAGATTTACATTCATTTGACTCAGTCATTTTAAGCAATGTGTATTGACATTTTGTCATATTTTTGAACTATCTGACAGTGACAGCTACTCAATTTTTAGCATCTTACGCAGCACATTTGGGCTCTTAACCTAGGGAGAATTTAATGGTGTTCTTTCCTCTGAGATCAGAGACGAAAGATTTGGAAGTGAGAGAAAGAAAAAGAAAGAGAAATTGACTTTAAAGAAATTGTGAGATAGGCAACATCTGTCTTTGTTAACTCCCTATATCTATCTCAGTACTCCTTCACTGCTTTGCACTGTAGCCTAGAGGTCCTTTCTCTTCTTCTTTCAGAGGCACCTGCTTGGTATCTGTGCTGCAGGCATTGTGGGACCATCTGGGGTAGATGTTTGGATTCTACTCTATCCAGAAAAAATGGACCCACCCTTAATATTCTCTGGTGTTTGTTAATCTAGCTATGTTGCTGTTAGTTTAATGCATTGAGAAAACCAGATTTTCTAAAAGTGAGTCCAAAGTGTTCCTTGGGATGCTATTAAGTATTGTGTGATAAATTGGGGCTATGACCAAACGCATTCGAGAATTGTTTGGTTAAACAAAGTTTCTTTAGTGTAGCACTTCTCAGAAACTTTAGTAAGCATTGAATCTCCAAGTAATACATCAAATGTTTACTATTCCTCAAACTTATTTTTGCTGTGGAAACTTATTTTATGGAAGTACCTTTTATAGTCACTGTACCTGAAAATAAATTTGGGGAAATGATACAACAAGGTGTAAGGTATTGATAATGGCTGAATATTTTGTAAATATCAGTGACAGTTACATTTTCATCTCAAGGTAGACATAGATATGCCTTTTTTCTTCATTAATTACCACAAAAGAAATTTTAGGGTTTTTTTTTTCCCCCTCAAAAAGGTTTAACATGTCTGTGAACTGGCACACAAGTAGGGACAGTAGTTCTATGGATAGAGAACTGGTCTAGGAGTCAGAAGTTCAAGTTTCTCATCCTAGGTCTATTCCTAACTAGCTTATGACCTTAGATAAGATATTTCACCTTACTGGGCCTTAGTTTCTCAGCTGTAAAACTGAGGCAGGAAAGACAGGGAGAGCCTCCTTATGTATAGGCATTAGGCAGAAGGCAAAGCCACCTCCTTGTTTTGTACTTTATGAGGCCATGACACATGGAGGAATGGCATCTAAAACAGAAACTTTGTAGCATCTGAACAAGAAACTCTGGCCATGAAGACTGAAGAGCATGTACAACAAAAATGCACAGGTTTCTGATGACCCTGTACAAACTTCTACATATGCACTGGAAAGTAAGGGATAATTTATGGGAAAACAGCTCTTAGAGCACATGTAAGGTGGCTTCAGGAGACAAATGTGCAGGAACAGAAACTGATATAACCTGGTGCAATCCAGGCCACACCTCAACCCTCCCATCAATGAATATTTCACCTTTAATCAGAAAGACCCCCCCACCCATTCAAAATGCTAAAAGTAAGATAAAAAGGGGGATCAACAATCCTGCAGCATGCCCCTCACTCACCAGGACCTGCCCTCTTCTCCAAGTGTGTAACTTTCGCCTCTGCCTTAAACTGCTTCTGTGTGTTTCTTCCCCCTTGTGTTTTTTTTTTCCCGGTACATGGGCCTCTCACTGTTGTGGCCTCTCCCATTGCGGAGCACAGGCTCCGGACGCACAGGCTTAGCAGCCATGGCTCACGGGCCCAGCCGCTCTGCGGCATGTGGGATCTTCCCGGACCGGGGCACGAACCCGTGTCCCCTGCATCGGCAGGCGGACTCTCAACCACTGTGCCACCAGGGAAGCCTCCTCCTTGTGTTTTGTGTTCCTCATCCAAATTCTTTTTTGGAAGAGCTCAACAAGAGCCAGGACTTTTGATAAAGCTTTTCTGGTATCAAAATTAAAAGTATGGAACAGATGGACTCTACAGTTGTAGTATTGACATGCTCTGATGTTACTGCAAAAATCCACTAGTGTTGGATAGTTTTTAGGAGTTTGAATTGTTTTCTTTAATAAGTTAGAAAATATAGAAATACAGAAGAAGGTATTATATAATTGGGACTATAGAACATCCCTTTATAAGAAAATAGAATATGAATATATATGTATTTATGTGTGCATGTCCATACATAAACACACATACATATAGAATATAAAGAATGATGAAAACAAATACCCTAGTGCCCACTATCCTACTGAAAATAGAACATTACAAACATCTTTCAAGCCCCTACTATGTCCACCCCAGTTGCACATGCTTTCATTCTCTTATGGGAACATTGTGTTGAATTTTGTGTTTATCATTTTCCTGGTTTTTATTGTAGTTTTACTATATATTTTTTAGTGGTTTTGGTTTAGTTTTATGCAGTTTGGACCTTTATAGAACTGGTATCAAATTACAGGTAAATTTTTCTGTGGGTTGCTTTTTTTCCAATTAAAATTATTTCTAAGTCTCTTACACATACATATTTATCAGGGTAGCAATAGTTCACTTACTTTCACCATGAAATACATAGTAGTCCCGTATATGAATATGTCAGGCTATCATCTTGTATATTCCTAGGTTGGACATTTGGTTTAATAATTTCTAATCTTTCTTTTTGTTTTTGAATTTTATTTTTTTATACAGCAGGTTCTTATTAGTTATCTATTTTATATATATTAATGTGTATATGTCAATCCCAATCTCCCAATTCATACCACTACCACCACCTGTTCCCCCAACCACATTCCCTCCTTGGTGTCCATATGTTTGTTCTCTACATCTGAGTCTCTATTTCTGCCTTGCAAACCGGTTCATCTGTACCATTTTTCTAGATTCCACATATATGCACTAATATACGATATTTGTTTTTCTCTTTCTGACTTACTTCACTCTGTATGACAGTCTCCAGGTCCATCCATGTCTCTACAAATGACCCAGTTTCATTCCTTTTTATGGCTGAGTAATATTCCATTTTATATATGTACTACATCTTCTTTATCCATTCGCCTGTCAATGGGCATTTAGGTTGCTTCCATGACCTGGCTGTTGTAAATAGTGCTTCAATGAACATTGAGGTGCATGTGTCTTTTTGAATTATGGTTTTCTCTGGGTATATGCCCAGTAGTGGGATTGCTGGGTCATATGGTAATTCTATTTTTAGTTTTTTAAGGAACCTCCATACTGTTCTCCATAGTGGCTGTATCAATTTACATTCCCACCAACAGTGTGAGGGTTCCCTTTTCTCCACATCCTCTCCAGCAGTTATTATTTGTAGATTTTCTGATGATGCCCATTCTAACCGGTGTGAGGTGATACCTCATTGTAGTTTTGATTTGCATTTCTCTAATAATTAGTGATGTTGAGCATCTTTTCATGTGCCTCTTGGCAATCTGTATGTCTTCTTTGGAGAGATGTCTATTTAGGTCTTCTGCCCATTTTTGGATTGGGTTGTTTTTTTTTTTAATATTGAGCTGCATGAGCTGTTTATATATTTTGGAGATTAATCCTTTGTCCATTGATTCGTTTGCAAATATTTTCTTGCATTCTTCGGGTTGTCTTTTTGTCTTGTTTATAGTTTGCTGTGCAAAAGCTTTTATGTTTCATTAGGTCCGATTTGTTTATTTTTGTTTTTATTTCCATTACTGTAGGAGGTGGTTCAATAAAGATCTTGCTGTGATTTATGTCAAAGAGTGTTCTTCCTTCTAGTCTTTCTTATTTCTACTATAATAAATCAAAGTTTATAAATGTTCTTCAACGTGTTCCTTAGGAACATAGCTTATTAATGAGATATTTTCATTGTTATTCAGTTCTGAGAGTATTAAAATATCCAATATTTCTTCTTCTTTGAACCAAGTTTGTTTTTGGAAATATTAATTTATATTTTGAAGTGTGTGTTTACTTTAATTTACCTTTTTGTTATTGATTTTTTACTTTATTGGGTTGTGGTAAAAGAACATAATTTGTATGATAATTATTTTTTTCTCAGTTGTTATGGATTGTTTTTATGGTCTGATACAGGACAAATCTGAAGAAAATAGATTTTTTTAGAAGTAAAAAATGAATAAAAGAGAGAAATAAACATTAAAAAGGATAAAAATGTCAATCATTAGTCCTCTGAAAAGGCTAATGAAGTGGACAAATCTCTGGGTAGGAGAATTACGAAAAAAGAGAGCACAGGCAAATCACACTAATAAATTGGTGTCATAACTACAGAAAGAGCAAAGATTTAAAAGATAATATGAAATGCCAAGAACAGCTTTATGCTAAAGAGTTAGAAATTGGCAAATTCTTAGAAAAAAATCTAATGTAGGAAAACTAGCTCAGAAAGGAAGAAAATACATGGATATTTCTATAACAAGTAAAGAAATTAAAAGAGTAGTTTAAAGTATCCTCACAAAGAAAAATTCAGGCCCAGTTTTTAGAGGAGTAGATAATAATATCATACAAACTTATATATATGAGTATAGAGGTGCTATTGTGGCCCATTAACCAGCTTGGTTAATGATTTCAGTTTGGTAGAAGATGAGGACCTTGACCCACCACACCATTAGTAAGACAGAAGCAATTACATAAAAGGGTGCCTGAAACTGAACAGCCTTATCTTGACAATGGCCCCCTTGCCATCTGTTTCTCCTGGGAGATTACTCTGACCTCAGAAAGGCACATGTCTGGTGATCAAGAGCTTAAAACTCATGCATGCCTGACCTTTTGTGTTAATCTAACCCAAGTAGCCACTTCCTCTGCACCTAACCTTCATTACAATTTTATAGAGATATCACCCTGTATTGTTAATTCCTGTGACTGGCACGTAGTGTCCAGTTTTCAAGTATAAATCTTCATGGTTTATTTACAGGTTTCCTATGCCCTATGGCTTAGGGATTTTCCAAAACCTAGTCTTCTCCATTCCTGCCTCTTGGAGATTATTATTAGTTCCTTGCAAGCTCAGCAATCATTTAGATTTGTATTTAGTGCAGTTTATTTATCACCTAGATACCTAATTGAAGACCATTCAGAATAACCTTCTGTTGTACTACAGGAAGCAGAAATGCTTATTCATCCTGAATTCTGAATATGAAGCTCATTAACAATTTTGGAGAATGAGGCAGTGAAACTCCATAGAGGCACCCCTGAAGCAAAATGAAGTCTTTGGGAACTTCATTTGTGATATGTCCCACCGGTCATTTTCTTCTCTGATCTCTAACAACAGGAAAGATTACAGAAAGTATCACTTTATTGCATAACTTTTGATATTCTACTTGAGTTGTCTTAGCTTTTAATTCCAATTATGGCAAAAACCATATTTTAAATCTTTTACACGCGCTTTAGTATTTGCAAAGTGCTGGCCTAGCATTAAGGCTTGATCACTAAATGTTAACTGATTAATCATTAATTGAGGCACTGTTTATTTGACACAGAATAACCAGTAAGTTCTTTCAATTTAGTAATTAAACTATTAAAATTGTTTTTTTGGCTTGATAATTTTTTTTCAGGGGCCAACTTTCCTCAGTAGTTAATTTAAAAAGATTACTCCCAGGGCTTGTATAGATATAACTTGAAGGCCTTCATCACTTTGAAATCATCACAGTGAAACTGTTCTCATTGATCACTGCTTTTTAGGGGCCTGCCTAGGAGCTTTTGTAGAGGGTTGTGATCCCTTTTATAAAACTGGCAGAGTGAAAAAGATTGGGGAAGAAAGAGGCCTTATGCAAACTTCTGCTAGAAACAGTTGGAGTTTCTGAAACACAGACTAACTGCAGTGATTAATTTTTTCTACCTTAGCAGCACACAAGGTGATACAATATTAGGCAAGGACATAAACCATATTCAGGAAACCAACACATCCTCTGGTAGTCTGTCAGTCAAAGATATATCAAACTTCAGACTGAAATGAAAGTCTACCGTGCAGGAGCGCTATCCAATTTTCTTTATGGATGTGAGACTGGATCTGTTACTGGTGTATAACTTCCAGCAACACCACTGTCTTGCCGCGTTTCACATTAGATGGCCGACTGTTTCCAAGTTCAGGGATCTAGGAAATAGTTGATCATCAGATGTTGACAATAGTATCATTAAAAATCAGTTCCACCAGTCTGGACATCTGTAGGAAGTGAATAACAAAATATCTCGGTTCCTGAGGAGGGAGGGCAGTGTACTGCTGTGACTGATATCAGTATTACTTGTATGCAAAGTCATCTCAGTTTGTTAACTTTGGTTCATAGTTCCCCAGAGAGCAGTTTTCATCATTTAATGCACACCCACAAGGTATTAGGAATATTGACATGTGCTAGGGATAGCAAGACAAGTAAGAGAGTGTTTGGTTGAATAAATATTTATTATTGAATTAAATACTTTAAATATAATGTCATAAGTGCTAAAATAGTGTACACAATATGCCATGGGAGAGCAAAAGAAGAATCTATTCAATTAGCCAAGATAGCCATTCAACTCTGAAACTCCTTTGATGTGAATCTGGTCACTAGAAGGACCCTGATATCCAACCATGACTCAAGCCTTCTGCTACCTAATATTTTATGGCTTCTAATATTTTCCTTACCTAATTCCTCATTACCATCTGTTGTAATTACTTATTTGGTGGTCTGTCTCCCTGGAGATTTTAGAGAGGCACCATCTAATAGAAATATAATGCAAGACACAAATGTGAGCCACTTTTGTAACTTTAAATTTTCTAGGGGCCATGTTAACAAAAGCAAAAAGAAACAGATGAAATTAATTTTAATATTATATTGGATTTAAACCAACATGTCCAAAGTGTTATAATTTTAATATGTAATAAATTTGTCCCATATTGGACAGCACAGCTTTGGAGGAATTTCATGTCAGCAGGGAAGACTCCATGTATCTTATTTATTCCTTTGTCATAAGTACCTAACACTGGAGGTCAATAAATATTCGATGAATAAACTAATTTTTTAAAAAGCCTCTTGACAATATTTGTAGCTAAAGAGAGTATTAGGCATCCAAGAATGATTGCTCTAGGCAATAGATTCAGGCCTATATTTTTAAAGTCAAAACAGCAATCTTCATTAGCAGCACAACTAAGTTTTGAAAAGTGTTTTAGAGAAGTGCAACAACCCACTGAAACTCATTAGTGAATAGATTTAAAAGGAAAGCTTTAAATATGAAATACTAAGGCATGTCTCTACAAAGGACTAGTGTGTACTAATGAGAAGGAAATGGTGGTATCTGGTAGTGTTGTAATTGCATTTAGAGAGTGTCCCTCATGATCAAATTACAACTACTCCTTAGATATCTTGTGACTGAGGATCTGTGATTTATTTGGATTTTTCTACTTTCTTCTTTGGGTATTTTATCATTTATCTGTGTAATTGCTTATTATGAACCTAGGAGGTGAAATGTATTACAAACCAGGGATGTGAAAACTAGGTCAGTAGAATTTAATTACTGAGAAACCTTTATTGAAAAGCATTTAAAACAAACAAAGTAAAGCTATAATAATTACCAACCATCATTGGCAGACATAATTCAGAAGAGAATCTTTTTTGAGCACAGAAAAATACCAATTATATTCCACATAACTTTAGGAAAAAACAATGAAAGTAGTACAAATAAAACCACTTATATTATCTACATTATCATCATAATGCACCTGTACTATAACTGAGCAAAGCTGTTTAATTTGTGGAACTAATTTGACAATACTTACAAAGTTTGTCTGACAATATATAATTAGAAAAGAATCGAATTCACTTCTGAAAGCAAATACTAAGAATGCTGTAGGTCACTAATTTTCTACTAAGAATGTGAGGTTTTGAAAAACTACCATTTAAGGTCCAACTTTTTTTTTTTTTTTTGCGGTACGCAGGCCTTTCACAGTTGTGGCCTCTCCCGTTGCGGAGCACAGGCTCCGGACACGGAAGCTCTGCGGCCATGGCTCACGGGCCCAGCCGCTCCGCCGCATGTGGGATCTTCCCAGACCGCGGCACGAACCCGTGTCCCCTGGATCGGCAGGCGGAATCTCAACCACTACGCCACCAGGGAAGCCACCAGCTCTTTTTTTAATGGACAAATCAGTGGTTTCTCAGCCAGCTTTCTTGGTGGAAGACTCCAGGGTCTGAGCTATTGTGATAAAAAGGAAGTGGGTGTATTTCAAGTTACTTTCCCTGGAAGAAACTGATTTTCAGATGAAAGCCTATTGACGGGTTTAAGTAGGTTAAATATATTAGGTACTTACTTAGTGTTTGTGTTGTAATAAATATTGTCACAGATTCAGAAGCAGTATAAAGCATGACTACTACCTTATTAGTGACAATAATAAATATTAGACACTAAACTATAAAGCTCATTTCTTCATGAAAAATGTTTTAAGTAAGGGGACATCAGTGAGGTTAGAAAAATCAAGAAAGGCTTCATTGGAAGGATGAGGTTTAGATTTCAGTTTGAGAGCTGGAGAGGTGGAGAAGATAGAGAGCAAAGGCATAGAGGCATAACTGGAGTGGCATGTATGAGGAGACTGGATGAAGGTAAGAGTGTGTGCTAAGAAGAGCAGTGGGATTACAGTGAAAGGTAAAGTTGAGTGTCTTGAAAATTAAGACAGGAGACTCTTATAGTGGGCAAAAGCAAGCTTCCTAGAAACAAATGCTAGGGATATAAGTTTTCTAATTAAATGATTAAAATATCTCTCATCTAGAGACAGAAAAAGTCAGTTATTTCTCTTTCAGACCTAGGAGTTTACGAAAATCGAGAAACACTTCTAAGATATAAATGATGGGATTCAGTAAAACACGGAAGGCATTGGGGCTAAAAGAGAAGAAAGCATAAAAAGTGACTTAAAATTCACCTTTTAGTATAGTTGAAAGAAAATATGATGTTGGAAAGGGTAATGTGCTTATGGTTAAAAAGAGATGAATTTGTTTTGAGACATTGTGTTAGTCAAGATAGGTTAAGCTTATAATACATAATAAATGACCCCCAAATCTCTGTGTTTTAATGCACAAAAATACATTCTGGCAAGAGTTGTTCAGTTCTGTTCTCAGTGCCTTGCCACGGCAGCTGCCCTCCATGTGGTGACTCAGTGAACCAGGGTGCTTTGATCTGGTGGCTGTGTATTATCAAGCAAAGGTCTCCTGATCACAGTGGCAAGAGAAGAGAGAGATTGGAAAATCGTGCAAGTTTTTTTTTGTTTTTTCACCAACTTAGCCCAGAATTGACGTGTGTCACTTTTGCTTGTATATACATTAGCCAGAATTATCATATTTCCCCAGTTCACTACATGGGGCTTGACAAGTGTAGACTCTGATATATCCAGAAAAGAAAAAAAGAACCAGATATTGGTGAGTAATCAATCAAAAGGTCAACAGTAGACATATTGAGGGTGAAAATATCTACAGTATAGTTAGTGGTATAGGATTTAGGTTCAATTTAAAGTTGAATATAAGCATCTGAGTGTCATCATTATAGCTGTTAGTGTTGCTCTGTTAGGGAAGCTAACATTTAGGGATAGTATGGCATGAGAAGAATGAAATGGCTAATTCTGCACAGGAATGAGATCTTAGATTTGAACTCAGGACTAATCTGAAACCAAAGCCCTACTCTTAATCTAACATATGTATCACACCTGTTCACAGTTTGGTCTGAACAGCTCAAATATAAAATGGTTACTAATAAATTATTTAACTGAAGGAGAGCCTAAGTTTAAATTTCTCTGGTATATGGGGGCTTATAGATCAAGTAAACCATAACCTGATTACATAAAACATGGTGCTTTTGTTACTATATCCCAGATCATAAGGTAAATGATCCCATCCTCAGAGATTCTTCCCTGGTGGTCTTTGTGAAGTTTCATGATGGAATATAGTACACATAGTAAGGAGGCCAAGGACTGTGGACAGGCAGGTTTCAGACTAAGTCCTGGTCCTGGCACATACCCTCTGGGACTACCATGTCACATTGGCTAGTGTAAGAAAAATCATCACTGAACTTCATGGGGAAATCTCTTTTTGTACCAATGCTTTAGCAAAATGCCAAAAGTTGTTCTTTTAGATATCTTCGCCAATATTTTTATAGTTAAATGGAAATGAGAATCAATATTTTTATTCTGGGGTGGGTATATATGGCTGTATTATAAATATTAAGATTATTATTATTGTCATTCATTGAGAACCTATGATCTTTTTATGTTTCAAGTTACAGTTTATTATATGGACTCAGACTATCTCCAGAAATAACTCTTACTAGAACTTTAACAATTTTATCAGATCTTTGTCAGTTGCAACACTGTAAAATAGTCCTATTGATCAAATCAACATAATCTATTCTGATGATAAGGAAGATCTAGTAGATGAATAATGGTAATAGCCAGGGATGAGAATCGCATTGAAAATGTTGGGGAGGAGTCTGTGGAAACTAATTCTTCCATTATGTCAATCTGAATGTCTGTCACTTTATACATTAGAATATCAGTTAACATTAAAGCAAACAAAACAAGCCAAAATTTTAAAAAACCTATCATACTCAAAACACTATACCCTGTGGTATTATAAAGAAGACATCATCCCTGCTCTAGAGGATATAATACTCCATTAATACTCAATCTTTAGTAGGTCCCTGGAGGGCCCTTTAAAGCACAAATTTCTAGGTCTCACCCCACAGTTTCTGATTCAATAGGTCTAGGGTGGGGGCCAAGAATCTTCATTTCTGGTAAGTTCCCAGGGATGCTGATGCTGTTGGTCTGGGGACCACAGTTTGAGAACCACTGTTCTCAGACCTACTGAAACAGAAACTCTAGGGATAGAACTCAGGAATCAGGATACTCTGATATGTGATAAAGTTTGAGAATCACTGATCTAATAGCGTTGAGGAAATGGACAAATTTACTTTTACTCAGCAGATGGGCAAAGTTTAAAGGAAGAGATTCTAATTTCATTGCCCTGACATTTAGTAAGGATCTATTATATGTGTGAGGATTTATATACTGCTAACAGCCAGGGATACAGAGTTGAATAGGAGACCATCCTTTACTCCAGGAGTTAGAAATCCAGTAATGGAGAAATACTTAATCAAATAAATGCCAAGATGCCATCTTGTGATCTAGGGTTAGGGCACAGAAAGGATGTCTTCAATGTTGTCATTTGAGGAAGGGATAGGGGAAACCAGAAGGACTCAGAAAGGAGCCTTTGAGCACCAAGTTTAAACACTGTCTCCTTTGTGAAGCCTGAGCAGGGTCTTGAAATGTATTTATCCAGGTGGTGAGCAGTAAGAGGGAAGGACATTTCAGGCAGAGGGAACTTCATT
Organism: Aethalodelphis obliquidens; assembly: GCF_003676395.1. Classification (NCBI taxonomy): domain Eukaryota; kingdom Metazoa; phylum Chordata; class Mammalia; order Artiodactyla; family Delphinidae; genus Aethalodelphis; species Aethalodelphis obliquidens. The sequence continues at coordinate 16,625,977 of NW_020837956.1, read as the reverse complement.
GCAATAAAGCATCTCTGGAATGCTTCATGGAACTATTGGTGTGAAACATCTAAGGAATGTTAAAACTAGTTGGGTATAAAACATTTAAAGGATATTAGCTAGTTAGAGATGAAATATTTCAGGAATACTACCTAGATTGCTTTGACAGGAGTGAAGGGTACTTGTTAAGGTGCAGCTTGAGACGAGCTGATAGGCTACAGGCATGCATTTTAACTTCTGGCCAAAATGTTGAAATACGTTCATCTGAATAGTAAGTTACCACTGCCCCAAATTCCTTGTGTGGTCCTCCCACTGACAAACTGGCTGTCTTCCCTTTCCTTAAATATACCCCCAATCTAATGACTAAAGTGGTAATTGCTCAACACTGAAGGACCCTGCTCCAGGAATACTCCTGTTTGTTTCTGGTTGGTTCGTGCCTCAGCCTTGCTGGTTTTTAATATACTCCTGATGTGAAGTAATTGGAGTTAAAATGTAGGGAAGTCCAGATCATGAGGGCTTTGTATGCCATAGTAAGGTGTTTGGACTTTATATTGTAGATATTTGCAGAGAGGATAAAGGGGACCTATGATGCTTTTAGGTAATTGGCTATTGTGACAGAGGGCAAAATATATTCTGGAAGAATCCAGAATATTCTATTTTTTTCCATGAGATCCTTTTCTTTCCATCTAGGATAAACACCCTGGCATTTGGTACTCAGTCAGCTGGAAATCTCTAAAACCATGAAATTTCTCACATCTGCACTTTTAAAACTGATGTGTAAAACCAATATGAGACACTTGAGGGGAAAAAACCTGACTACTCACTTTTGTAGGATTTCTAGCACTCATGCCTGAGCATTATATGTAATTAAGGTTCAATACATATTTGTTGAATAATATTGATACACAGAAAGGATATAAGAAATCCTTCATCATCAAAAAACAAATTATGGTGAGTAGTATTTTAATGTCAGATACTTTGGGGGCAGGGAATTTGACTTTTTGAAAAATAGAAATCCTTTTATATTATATATTTAATAACATTCTTAACTTTAAAGTTAGATATTCTAGATTATAGAATTTCTGATTCTATCAGATTTTAATATAATATTCAAGAAAGAGAGACTACAGATATTTCTTTATGTGGTGATTGCATCTTACTAACTGTGTCCATCTCATCCCCATTATGTAGTCAGGAATCCAATCTATATAAACAGATGGGCTCATAAAATAAGGAAGTAGTATAAGCAGTTGGCATCAGAATCAATGATAGTCTCCCTTCAAATACACATGGAAATATTTTACTTAAGGCAAAATATAGGGAAGAAGCCTGTGGTGATAGGGAAATATATAAATGAACAAAAAAGAATGTTTCTATTTCCAGTAATTATTTCTTTGAATGTCAGATAACTAGATTTATCATTAATTTCAATACATTTCTACCCAAGGATAATCTCTAGATAATCTATCCTAATGGAGATTTTATAAAATGTAACAGTATTTTATAAATATCATTGTGCCTACTCACTACTTCTCTCTGATTATCTTCAGTTATTCTTTGAAAGATTTGGCTCCCTAGAGTCCAAGTGGCAGACATTTGGCCACAATGAATCAGCCTGGGAGGAGTAATTCATACAATTACTCCATTCCTTAGGGTTGGGTGAGTTAAAACAATGTGCTCAAGTATTTCATCAGAGGACAAACTTACATAGTCGGCTTGTGAAGAAAGTTACAAATGCATTTCCTCAAGAGGACCATGAAAAAGTTCTGGAAGACTTGTGAAGACTACTGCCAAAATCAAAACAAGGAAGCAAGATTCTCCTTCCAAATAAAGGGAAATCCAAATCAAGGGATGAAGCTAGAAGGAAATAGTTTAAGGACCTATAAAAATATAGGTCCTTATATAAATAGAAAAATAGAAATTTCTTTAGTAAATGTAGAAACTATAGAAATATAGTAAATATAGAAATACTCTGTAGCAGATACTTAACTGTAAGAATTGAGGGTGAGGAGAATCCTTTGATGATATTCAATGAAGAAAGCTTTTAGGAGAGACATTGAGACCTTAGGGAACATCTTGTTGCCCAGCATATTCCAAACCTTCCTCCCTGGTGGAAAGTGGTTGTATATCAAATTCAGCAGTCTTCTTCTGGAGGAGCAATAGTTGGAAGATTGATGCTGGCTATGGGTTGCAGATGGGGTTTCTTCACCTTCAGGAATCCATTTTACTTATTCCTCAGGGTGCAGTTTGTGGGGACACTGAATCAAATGCAGGAGACTACTAATCAACAAGAAGGTCAATTATTTATGCCTAGAAATAGAATTCTCTCTAGAGCGCCTTTCACATAGCACCCACTCAAACAGATTGGAAGATCTGATCCCTGTTAAGCAGAACAAGATATCTGATTCAATTTATCAGCACATACTCTTTCAATAAGGGAATCCAGTTACCAGTAAGCTAAGATTAGGGAGAAAAACAATAGTTTGAGAAACAAACTGATTTTAACTAACAGTGGGATCAGTTACTATAGCACAAGGTACTCTTCTTTCTTTAGTACTATAACCTGGTAAACAAGCCAGAAAATAGATATTAGTCAAGGGTCCTTTACCCTGGTTAGTGCTGGAGTAACACAGGCAACATTTTTACTACTCAATTTGTTTTTCAGTCATCCAAAATTGTTTTCATTACATGATGTTATGTTACAATTTCCAAAATAGTGCACTTTAATTCAGTCTTTATATTTTAGACTTTTAGGTTGCTTTTTCCTGACCTTATCCTCAGATTCCAGGTTTATGGCATTTTGATGCACTGATATCTGATGATCCAATGATATATCAAATGGGTACATCAAATGCCACCATGACTGTGGCTCACGAATGTGGCAATAAAAAAGTTATAAGAAAACATTTGGAAAGTTCTTGTGGAAAGACATTTAATATAGTGGAAAACATAGATGTTGGAGGTAAACAGACCTCAGGTTGAATCCCACTTCTGTTGCCACCTAGTTGTGTGATCCTGGGCAAATTATTCAACCACTGTAAGCTTTGATACACTCATCCTTAAAATGTAAATATTGCAAACTATTTTAGGATTTATGAGGTAAAAATAGCATTATATGTACCTAGAAAATGCTTGATACTTAGTAAAAATTCAAAAACAATGTAGTTCTAATATTAATATTATGATGACAGTGGTGATGATGGTGATGATGATGATGATGATTTGACTGTGGCTCTCTGGGTTGACAAGGTCATTACTTTATATACAGGGAGATGGGTAAAGGGTTTAACTTGAGCCAACATACCTATATTTGTCACTAACATGGGAGAGTAAAGGTATAGTCAAGTTCAGCTAAAGAAGGAATTGAAGCCAGAAGGATAAGATTCAGGGAAACCAGAAATTTAATACTCAAATATTTATTTTTCTTTAAGCATGTGAAAAAAGATCAATATAAACTCCCAAAGTGGATGAGGAATAAGATATGAATGTCTGGTAGCTAGATTAGATTATAATATTGAAGAAATCTGGCCTCAAGGTATAAAATTACTGTTGTTGTTTGCCTATTATGTGTCAGTTGGTTTGCTAGGCCCTTCTTCATACTTCTGTGTCTTAAACCTCATAATATACCTGTAAAATATGTATTTCTATTTCCACTTTATAGATAGGAAAACTGAAATTGTTTGAACCAACAGAAAGTAGACATAAAATGGCTTGTTAGATACCATGGAGAATCCCACACAGGGTGAAATGCTGATCAGCAGAAACCCAAATTCAGGAAAGCAGCCTATACAGAGGGATTCAGAGATCAGTGCTGATGTTACTTGGGAAGACTTTCCTCATGCCTAGACCAGATTAAGTCTTCTGCTCTTGCTGCCACAGCACTCTAGGTCCTCTGCTCTTACATTCACACTTTTCTAGAATTATCTGAAGTAATGACGTTACACTTGGTGTACATTTTCTCATGCACTAGATTTGACATTCTGCACATAGTAGGTGTCAGAGGCTTCTGTCATTAGATGTTAACAGATGGATGGATAGTGAGGAATGTGGGGCAGCTTGTTCTATTTGATTCTTCCTCACTCCCTTCCTGGAAGCAAGCCTTTGATAGGTGGGGAAAAATGAATGATTTCATTAGCAAAATGAGGAGAAGTTTCATTCTCTAAGAAGCAGCTAATATTAGCAGAATGGCTGGTTTGTTCTATAAATGCTTCACTCTAAGGAAACTCAGGGACCTAACAGTCCCCACAATCAGCGGTGGTCTCCACACCAGATCTGAGAGTAAAAAACATTCACTGGTTTAGGTGATGGTAGCAGTTGCTATGGCAGGGAAAAATCTCAGTGAATTAAAATGTAGAAACTTTTTTCATTTAAAGGTGAAGTGGTGATGCGGGAGAAGGGCTCTGTTCCACAGAGTCATTGAGAAATCTAGGCTGACAAGTACTCTATGAAATGAAGTCTGCCTGTGAGCCCAGGAGGAAAGGGAAAAGAGTTCCAGAATAGCAAGCTAGCTTTACCACATTAACCTAAAAAGAAGGGCATTCAAATGTTTAATGCAATTTTTTGTGGTTCTCTGAAGACTTCACTGTACAATTTGGCTTTTATTTTCTTTAAATAACTTTGTATTGGTGGAGTATTCTTTGCCTTAACACAGATGTAAATGTAGGAACTTTATTTTCTGATGCATAAATTGGTGCCAGCAATTAATCCATTAGCTATTCAATGAAAATATAATATATTATGTAACATGCACGTATGTGATGTATCAATATATATATGTGCATATAAACACTAGAGGCTACAAGGTAAAGATATGTGCTGCAGACAGTAGGTTTTGTAGGAGGACAGAGAGAATTTCTGGATGACTCATAACCACATTTTATTGTGAGTTCATCAGCCTGATTTCTGCAGAGAACACAGAGGGAAGGAATCCGATAGCGTGAGTTTATATATCTTCATTGTCTCTCATAAAAACTTTTAAAGACAGTTTCATAGCTTTACTAAAAATATGTATTTTTTATTTTGAAATAGTCATAAATTTACAGAAAAGTTTTAAGTACAGTATAAATATCTATTTTTCCCCTGAACCTTTTTCAGCTCAAGCTGGTGACTAGTTCCCAATCACCTCAGAATATTTTAGCTTAGTGTATGGAGTGATTTTTCACACAGACACATGACTGCAACATTATCTAATCCTCAGACGCATTCAAGTTTCAGCAGTTGTTCCCATATGTTCTTTATAGTAGGATCATCCAATTCAAAATCATGTGTTATATTTCATTGTCATTTCTCTTTATTCTCAGAAAGACTGTCTCAGAAAGTCTTCTCAGAAAGACTCTCTAGAACAGTCTTTCCTTGACTTTCATGACCTTAGTACTCTTGAAAATAGGCTACTTTTTTTAGTTAAATACCTCTCAATTTGGGTTTTTCATTATGACCAGATTCAGGTTATGCATCTTTGGCAAGAATATCACAGAAGTGACATATATTTTTTATATCCTATCAAAGGGTGCACAATTTTGACTTGTTCAAAATTACTGAAGCTAACTTTGATCATTTGATTCTGTAGGTGTCTGTCAGACTTTTCCACTTACCTTTTCCCTTTTGCAGGAAATAATAAGGCTGTAAGAAGCACTTTGAACTATGTAAATATAGTGTTCCTCATTAAACTTTCAAATTAGTCATTTATTTTTATCTGTAGAGACACATTAAACTTCTTTGTTTTATTTTATTTGAGTTATTATTCATTGTTGTCATTATTTATTTTGATGTTTAGTTTTCCCTAGTTTGACCAGGTAGTCCCTTTTTATCTGGTTTCTGTCTTTTCGACATATCTCTAACCTCTTTGAGTACTTTCTTCCTTCCTTATACAACAATATGTTCTCAATTTATGTGTACCCTGCCCCACACCTGAAATCAGCTATTTCTTCAAGGAGCTCTAATTCATTGTAGTGGAGAATTGTATTTAGAAGTCAAGATTTGGGTGCTAAATGTGCTTATTCATATTGAGGTGCCAGTGCTCCCAGGCCCTTGCAGTAGACAGCAGTAAGGAATCGAGATTACATATGTACACATGTGCATACATCAACATCTATATTGCTTTATCTGTCTCTCTATTTTAAAAAACATGAGTTTATATGGATACCTCTAATTTCACTCCAAAAGCACAGAATTTACTCTAGTTTTCCCCTTTCCACATTTGTAACTCCTTTCTCTGATAGTGAGAAACATAGATCCATTGCCTTTAATATATTTACTTACTTTGTTTATCCCCTGCATGTTAACCAATCTATCTCTGCCTACTCCCTCCTCAGATATTTCCCTCCTCAACCCCGTTGTGTACACTAGTCCATCACCCCAGGGCATATTTCTCTCCATCACAGACACACTTCTCAACCCTCTTTGTCTCTGACTCTCCATTCTAAGATGCATCCCAGGACGGATTATTTATGACTTTGCTTGTTCTCTAAAACCTTGTGCCGGGCCACCCCTAGGCATGGATGCCCTTTCACCATGGGTTCTGTTTCCCCACCCTCTTCATGCTTGAATTCTGACAATCTGCACCAGACTGGCTCCCCACTTCTCATGAATACCCACATCATCCACTCAGAATCTGACTCCCCTTACTGGGCTGCCTTCACTTCTGGAGGCTGCCTTCTTCATTTTACTTGAACTCTGACACCACATGCTGGTTCATCCCTCTGTTGAAATGCTACTTTTACCACTCTGGGCCATCCCTGTGTGTTGCTTTCCTCACCTTGCTTGGTCTAATCTCCTGCATGGGCACTGGCCTCACCTTGTTTGAACTTTGACACCCCACATCTAATAACAATCCACCCCTTTGATGTAGCCACCTTCTTCTCTACTCAGGGTCTCTCACATCTATTCTTACCATGACAGCTTCCCCATCCCACCCCCTCCAGTGTGGACAGCTACCTTGCCCTGTCCCACCTAATGACTTTAGAAGTGTACTTCTCAGGAAGAGTAGAAGAACAAGGACAATTACATTTCTTTTTTGAATAAAGATCATTAGGGGGTGTTGAGTTATTTAACTTATTAATTTAGTTATTAATTTATTCAGCAAATAAATGTAAGCAACTATTCATCAGGCATTGGTCTAAGTGCTAGAGTTACAGTGGTATACAAAATAGGCAATGCCCCTGGTCCCCATGGGTTTATAGTCTCATGGAGCTGGATACTAGTACCCAAGGTACTAATTTGATATTGATCTGCTCATATTAGGACACTGGGACATTACTCTGGTAAAGTGGCAAACAACCACTGCATCCTAGGCTGGGTGCCATGAAAGAAATTAAGCTGAGAATTTTTGTGCAGTAACTTAAGTAACCTCAAAGGGAAAGGTAACCTATCAGAGAAAAGCCCAAAGGAGAAAATTTCTAAGAATTAAATAATCCTGGAGACTTAGAAGGTCAAATACATTATAGAGAACTCAGATGGACTTCATGTCTAATTACCTGTATTTGGAGAAAGCTGTGAGGTACATTTGGGGATTAGAGAAGTAGTGGTCATTTCTGTGGTGCAAGATCTAGACTTCATTAGTCTTATCTAAAAAGATGTCCTAATCATGGTTAAAAGCTAAATTTTCCAGATAGTAACATTAGACTCAGGCAGTCTCCAGCCATCTTCCCCATTTTTGCCATGACTCATATCATCCTATGGAAGCTGAAGGCACTGGGGGACAACCTTGAGCTATTCCGGACAGGAGTCTAGTGGTCAGTGGAAAGTGATCTTCCTTGGACTGAGGCTGCCCTTTCTGGTCTGTTGGGATTAGGGCTGGCATATGACTCTGATGCTGCAATCTACAAAAGGGAAGATTTTCACTGTCTGAAATAAAATTTATGGGCTTCTGTTATGAAGAAGAGATCCACTACTAATGTAGACAAATCCCTTTCCAGCTTCCTGGTGAATTCCTCACTTTTTAATTAGTAACATTAAAAAAAATTAAATATAACTACATCTTTTTGTGAGGTTATTGTTAAGAAAATTAGAAGAGTGGAGAAACAATTTGCATTGAGTTCTACCAAATACATTTTCTAAATTTTCTGCTCAACTGTTAAGAAATAAAACCAGCCATGCTTGCTTTTTTACTGCTCATGTCTAGGTCTACACCTAAGTTCTCTTTAAGATACTATAAAATCAAACAATGTCACTCTCAGTTTAAAGGTTTGTGCAGTTTGGGATGGATCAGTAAAATGGCTATGTAGATTTATTTTGTCACCCAGAAGATGTGTAGTTTGCAGTGGCCTCAGTGGCTCATGCTAAGGAAACTATAAATTTGTTTTTATGAAATGATTAAAGAATGATTGTGGGGAAATACCTGATTCCCACTCTCCTTCAAATTTGGCAGAAAACTACCAAATTTAATCAAACAAATAAATGCTTTTAAGACAAGTTAGTAGGTACTAATACTGATTTCTCCACATACCTCAGACTTTTGTTTTTTGCCTCCAAAATGTACTAATGTGAAAATAATTGCCCTAATAACCTTAGAAATCATTGTCAACTGCAAAATATAAGTACAATTAACAGAGGAATGCTTGAACTCACAGTTGGACTCACAATACAACAAATGAACATAATTTCCTTGTTCAGTGACTTTATGTTTTTCACATCTGTATTTTCACATCTATACTAGTTTGATTCTCAAAGTACTTAGAGTTAAAATATTCACATTTTAAATACTTATATATTCTTTTACCTGCAACTAAAAACTTTTAAAATATATTGGAGACTTCTACTTCTTGTATGACTGACAAAGCTCCTACCAGATTGACCCTCTCATAGACAGCAACTATAAATTATGGGTAAAATTGGAAAACAAAAATGAAAACCACCTCAAGACACTAGAAAGTGAAATAAAAGCAAGTGTATTTTGGAGGAGTTGTATAGAAGAGGGGAAAAAAACATGATTGACTTTTCTACTTTTATAGGTTTTATCCTGGTTATAAGCAGTGGCCAGTGATCTGAGAGGCTGATAGAGGGGGCAGAAACAGAAAATTTTTCAGTCTTGAAGAACCAGAGGGTACAGTTTGGAACAACCATAGCTACCAGAAAATGGAAAAGGAATCCCAGGAAAGAAAAAATAAGAAATAGAAGCTCTAGATTCTGAGTAGAGAAACTTTGCCCAAATATCTGGCAGATGCTTGAACTATGTGTGATGGAACAGACTCTGGGCTCTAAAGCAGAGGTCAAAAGAACTGAACTGAGATTTGAACTATATCTTTTTTAAAAAAATTTATTTATTTAATTTATTTATTTTTGGTTGTGTTGGGTCTTTGTTGCTGCACATGGGCTTTCCCTAGTTGTGATGAATGGGGGCCACTCCTCTCTGTGGTGCACGGGCTTCTCATTATGGTGGCTTCTCTTGTTGTAGAGCATGGGCTCTAGGCGCATGAGCTTCAGTAGTTCTGGCACGTGGGCTCAGTAGTTGTGGCATACGGGCTTAGTTGCTCTACAGCATGTGGGATCGTCCCAAAACATGGCTCGAATCCGTGTCCCCTGCGTTGGCAGGAGGATTCCCAACCACTGTGCCACCAGGGAAGCCCCTGAACTATCTCTTAAAATACAGAGTTTACTGCTTGAGTCCAAACAAATGAATTACCTGTTAAAACTAACAAGGAACCAAGTCTCCACAACAATGTTCATAACACAATTCAAAATTATTTAACATTGAGAACCAGGAAGATGTGATCAATTCCGAAGAGAAAAGATAAGCAATGGAAACAATGAAGACTGACTGCAAGGTGACCAAAATGTTGGCATTAGACAAGTATTTTAAAGAAAGTTTTATGACTATCCTCAATAATGTAAAGGAAAATATGCTCATAATGTATGAAAAATTACAATATCTCAGAAGATAAATAGGAACTTTTAAAAGAGAACCAAATCATGTCTTATGAATAGCTCTTAACCCAGTATAGGTTGCAGAGTCATTTTTTAAATGTCTATTAAATTAAAAATTAACACTTTTCATTGTTTTCTTTTGACCTATTTGTCTTGAGTTGTACTCTTTATTCTTTTCACCTACTTATTTGTTTAAAATTAGGTTGTATCCTTTTAAATAGTTTCTAGGCCTAATATATTGATTTCTTCATTTGAACATTTATAGAGCAGTTGTTATGTGCCCGATGCTGTGTGGGGAAGAGTTTATTAATAAAAGAATAAGAAAGAGAAGAAGAAGAAAGGGAACAAGGAGAAGAGAAGGAAGAAAGATAAGTGCTTCATGAAGTCAGGAACATTTTCTGTATCCCTAGTACCTAATACAATGGCTGAGATATAGTCAATCACTCTAATCAATGATTACTAAATGAATAAATAAGTATATGATGAATGAAAATATATCATAAGAAGATTTATGCTTACTTTGTCTTTTATCTATATTTTGATCTTTTAAATTCTCCTAATCTTGAGCTACCAATTTCACTTGTGTATTTTTTTTCACTCTTTTTTCTTCATTTTTTTGGGTGCTCAGCATTTTCTCTTCATAGTGTGAATTTCACTATGTCTTTTCTGAAGCTCTTGCTGATCATGTCTTTCAGTATGGAGAGATGGAATTGAAAAATTGGCCATCATTTGTTTTTCTTCTTCAAACTTCATACAGTAAAACAAAAATATTAAATTGTAAGACCGTTCGATTTTGGTCATAGTTAGTCATCCTGCCTGTGAAAGATGCACGGTCTGCCTTCTAAGTTGCTACTTTTCATTTATAGGGCCATGATAATAGCTCCCTTCAATAGGATTATACATGTAGATATTTTACATCAGACTAACAGATTTCATAGAGTAAATGTATGTGGATTTAGGCTTCAGAAAATGATTCAACAGTGTTACCTTATTAATAATCATTAAAATATGACTGTTTCCATTGCAAGTAAGAGAAATCCAACTCAAACTAGCTCAAGCATAAAAAGGGAATTTGTTAACAGCCAATAAAACCTCTGGTTTAGACATCAAACCAGGTGATAGAGTGATTCAAATAATGTCACCAGGCACAGCATTGTGCTTACCATCTCTTCACTGTGATTCTCTCTTCAAGTTATCCCATTCTCAGGAAGGTACTCTTTACGGTGGGAAGATGACTGCCAGAAGCTGCAAACTTACACTTAACCTCTCTGCATCCTTCTTTGGGTGCTTCTCAACTGTCTGATTAGATAGCCTTTGGACACATGCTATTACAAAACCATTCATTATGTCCAGGGGCAATAAATACAGTAATTGACCAGACTTATTTCATGTGTCCACATGTAGTGGAGACTGCTGGTGCCCTGAAAAGATGCCCTTAGATCTACTTTACAGATCCTTTGAGACCATCCTTCATCTCTATGTCTTTGCTGCTATTGCCTTACAACTGCAGTATCCATAGGATTGCCCTGGGCTATCCTATGAATCCTAGCCAGAATTCAAATCCAGAAAACACCTAATAATCTCTCTTTTAAAGATGTACTACTTACGAGCTTCCCTGGTGGTGCGGTTGTTGAGAGTCCGCCTGCCGATGCAGGGGACGCGGGTTCGTGCCCCAGTCCGGGAGGATCCCACATGCCGCGGAGTGGCTGGGCCCCAGAGCCATGGCCGCTGAGCCTGCGCGTCCGGAGCCTGTGCTCCGCAACGGGAGAGGCCACAACAGCGAGAGGCTCGTGTACCGCAAAAAAAAAAAAAAAAAAAAAAAAAAAAATTCACCAAGGAATTCTAGGAAAATGGGACCTATCCATGTCTTTTTTACCCTCTCTTCCAATGCTAGTCATCCTTGTCTTATAGGTTAAAATGGCTTCTGGGGCAGCACATTCTTGGAGGCATATAATGCATGGGGTGCTGTGGAAACCCAGGTGGTGAGAACTGGTGTGGACCAGAACAACGACTGAATAGTAACACCTAATAGCTCAGGGACAAGGATTAGAACTCAGAAGGTCCCTGTAAGAGCTCGGCTAAATGATATGTGGGAGCCATACCAGCTACATAATTTGGGGACCTAGGGTAAAAGAGAAATACAGGAACTCCAGTTTAAAAATTAAGAATTTTTTTAGATGGTGATAGCAGAATATTAAACCAAATGTTGGGTCTTTTTAAGTTCATGGTTTTATGAGACTACACAGATCACACACCCATGAAGCTGGTCCTGGGTAGGAGTAGGTGTTAAGGAAAGGAGTGCATAAGCATCAACCTTATATGATTGTGTCAGACTCTCTAGTCCAAGAAGTCAAGGCACTGAACTGATGGGCTGTGTACTTCCATCCGTGAGGCTCAAGGAGTTTGAGGAGACTGAGGAGCAGAGAAACTTCCTCCTAAGATTATATCCAGGGACTGGCAGCCTGCATGCTACTATACCACTAGCCTGCAGGGTTTGGTTTCCTCATTTTATTCAGCTTTGACCTAGAGGCTCTATTAAATGTCATGAAAAGAAAAACATTAAGGAAGAAAAGAATTGATATAAACATTGAAAATATAACACTATTTAAAAAAATAATATTGTATACTAGAAAACATAAGATATTTTACAAAAATCTAAGATAAATTGGTAAGATAATTTGGTAAAGTGGTTCAGAATAAACATTCAAAAAGAGAATTTCAAAAATCATACTTACCCTATAGTATTATTTTTGCATCAATTAGGGAAGTGAAACTACTAAGAATATTATGGAAAAAGAAATTTATTACAGGATTTAAACATTTTTCAGTTCAGGGAGAGCTTGGAAAGTAAACGTCTCAAAAGGAGAGTCAAAAAAGCAGAGAAAAATGACTAACCAACTTCGTTGCAGATTTTTAGAAGCTTGCATACCTGGATAATAGTTGTGTCTGGTCTCTTTAGTTAGAACCGTGAAGGAGGCTGGTGTAGAAGTTCACTGGAGATTGCCAGTGGATGATTGTTGGCTCTTCATGGCCTCTGTCTCTAGGAGTTCATAGTGAAGTGTTGGTGTCAGGTGACTAGCTGCCAGTAGGACCAGTGGTCAGGAAGGAGAACCTGGGAAGAACAAATAGAGACTGAAAACTGCTTGTGCCTCTATTCAGAGCCTAATGGCTGATGCTTAATTTATGCCTCCAGAAATTCATGCAACTTCATTTTTGACCAACGCCAACCTGCATGTATACAAGGAAGGGGTTTTGGGGAAACATAGTGCCCAGAAAAGCCAAGTCTAAAATACAGCAATTGAGCTCAGTACCTAAAAAAAGGAATGAGATGAATAGTCTACTCTCAATAGCAAAATATCAACACATTATTTAGTAATAAATTTAACAAGAAAGGCATAAGACCTGCATGAAGGACATTGTAAAAGCTAAGGATATTAAACAAGATTTTGTCTTGCCTTAGAAGATTTAATACTATAAAAATATAAATTCTCCCATATTCAATATGTTTACAGTTAGGATCTCAATAGTTTTTTGTTTACTTAAGTAATCTTTAAGTTTATACATAAAGATGAATCTTCAAGAATGTCCAAGGGGAGGATAGTGGGAAGTGACTTGCCTTAGAGATTCAGAATATATTACTAAACAGAAAGCTTCTGCTCATAAATCATTATGGTATGGCCATAAGAATAGACAAAATGGAAAACATGGAAGGTTGATAGAATCCAAAAGTAGATCCTGATATATATAAGCAGTTAACATATGACAAGGGGAATATTTCAATATAGAAGAAAATGAAAGATTATTTAATACATGCATTATTCAGTAAATAAAGGCAAAGGATTATTTCATAAAGCATGACTAGCTGCCCACCAAGAAAAAATTAAAAGTGGGTCTTTTTCTCATCCCATATAATCTCCAGCTAGTTTAGATATTAAATGTAAATGTATTAAATAATAAAATAAATAAAAATAAAATAAAAATCTTGTTAGAAAATTCTTGAAAGCCATGTGAACATTCTAGAGGCAAGGGAAGGATTAGTAGTAGAGTTTATACTTAGAAGCTATGTAAGAAAAGTGAGAACTAATTAAGTGTATATAATTAAAAATTTTTCATATGGCAAAGATACTATAAATGAAGTAATAAACCAACAATAAATTTGAAGAAAAACTTGTAAATTCAAGGAAAAAGCTAATGTCTGTACTCTATAAAAGACTCAAAAATTGATGAGAAAGATGTAAATGATAGAAAAGTAGCAATGAGTATGAAAAAAATGTTTATAGCAGTGAAAATCTGCATAGTCAAAAATACATGAAAAGATGCATACACACATTAGTAGAAGGAAAAGATAAAGTAATAGATTTCATTTTTTAACTCTTCAGACTGGCAAATATTGAAATGAACAAAAATTCTGTTGCTGCCTGGGAGTGGGAAAAACGGCACGCTTATAAAATACTAAAACAAATATGAAAGCAATCCCTTTGGCATCTATAAAAAAGTACATATATGCTTGTGGCCCAGTAATCCCTTTCCTGATAATCTATTCTATATAAAGAAAACTTTAAGTCCATAAGGATTATCTACAAGTTTGTTTACATCAGCATTATTCAGAGTGGGGGAAGAAAATCCATCAATAATAAAAGGGATAGATAAATTATTGTGCTTCCAAATCACTGAAAACATTGAGAACTATACTAGGTATTTTGAAAGATTTCTGTGTAATTGCACAGGAAAACAATAGCTTTTTTACTGTAAAAAAAATGGAACAATTCCATTTTTGTAATGTATTGTTAAAGCTTATATATATATATATATATGTATGTATATACATACGCATGTATATATTATATGTGACTATGTACATATCTACATGAGCATGGAGCAAAAATACTAAGGAGACATTTAGATTGTTAACTTGGGGGGGAAGCAGGAAGGAAGATATGTGAGTAGAGTGGGGCACAAGGGGAGAAGCAAAAAAGTAAAGGATACATTAAAAATGAATTAAAAGGAAAGAATGATATGATCATATTTATTCAGGTATGTAAAATCAGAATTATATGATGATGCATATAAAAAGAAGTTTTAAAACTGTTTGAGCCAAACCCTTGGCTGGTCCTGAATGTATGGATCTCTTCCAGACCTTACCTTTTGTTTTGCCAAACTTTTCTAGGACCAAGAGGTCAATGAACTCCAGGACATTTACAGTTTGGGTGCATTTCCCACTGAATTACTTAAAACGAGGTGAATCATATCCTATTTCTTCTTGAGAAATATGTAGAATAAATGTGTGTGGGTGCTGATAAACAGAATTTAGGACCTGGGAGCCTGCAAGAATGAATGTATCATTAGCAGAAATAGGAAACACAGAAGGAGAGCTTCAGAGAAAAGGTCACAGATTTAGTTAGAACAGGCTGCACTTAGATGCTGGTCTCCACACTTAAGACTGGACTTTAGAGAATACAGCTGAAGGAGTGATTGGATGGTTGGGAGTGGGAAAAAAGACCTGTGGTGGGGACACAGATGCTGCTGTGATCACTGAGAGAATTTTGAGGTTGAAGGTCAGAATCTTGGGGAAATTACAACTTTAGAGAGGAGAGAGAGAGTAAGGTAGGAAAGGATGATGAAGGTCAATGCAGAGAAACAGTATAAGCTGAAGAAAAATGCCAGAGGAAGCAAAAAATGTTCATCTTCAGAGACAGGGTGCCTAACCATGCCAGTGCAATGGAACAAAGAAAATGTTCTAGGCCGAGAGAAGACTGCTAGATTTGGCAGTTCAGGGAGGCATTTCTAACCTTAAGGGGGTGTGAGTGAATAGAGTTAACAGCAAACATGTGGGGGGCTAATGTAGACCCTGTAGGGGTTCGCTGTTCACTAGAGGAGGAGAGTTCAGGATTTGAGGAATACGGGAATGGAGAAAATTTAAATCCACTTCAAGATATGTTTGTGAGTCATTTGAAATATCATTATTATTACTTTAAGAAGACAGTAGTAGAGTTTATCTGTGCCACCAAATTTAAAACAGCTGCTTAGAACTCAAGAATGGAAATTGGTCTGAAGTAGGCATCTTTACTCTATCCAGCCCCTCTTGGAACCACTTAATCGTCTCTATCACACCTCTTACTCCAGCTGCAGCTGCAGTGACCTGTTCTATGCTGGCTTTACCCAGCTTCATGCAGGAGCATCCTGACAGCACCCATCTCAGGTCTGACCAATGCATGCCTTTGGCTGCCTGACCTATAGCTTCTCTTTCACAAGGGTATGCAACATCCACAGGAACCCATTTGGCACTCACAAGTGTTGATCTTGAAGTGTGTGTGTGTGTGTGTGTGTGTGTGTGTGTGTGTGTGTGTGTGTGTTTATGGGAGAGTCCTTTGACCAATGAATAAGGACCAGTGGGTAAATGTCTCCCTTTTTTCCCTAGGCAGACACATGTCCTAAGATATATTTCATATGGCTTCTCATTTGATCCTTTCAATCATAGCACCATTTTCCCATAGCAGAGGCCAGCTCCATAATGCATTCTTGTATTTTCCCTTATTCCCTGTTTCAACTCCCTTATCCCTCATTCCTGACACCTCCGTCAAACTCCCCACTAAATTATTGCATGTAATCCTTTGTCCCTGGCTCTTTTCTTCTGGAGAAACTCAAGTTAAGGCAACTTCTGTTTAAAAAAACATAAATAGGAGCTGTGTGGTCCCTTTAAGGAATAGGGAAAGGAATTAATGCCTTTTTTTCACTAGGTGTGCTTCTGTATCCCTTTATTTCCTGCTTTTTAAAATGAGTTTAGGTCTTCAGTTATTTTGAAAATGTCTCTGATATGTTGATTTCCTCTGGGTGAACAACAATAGAAGAACCAAGTGTTCTGTGATGGATCTTCAGTTAATTGCAGAATATACAATGGAGGGTGAAAGAATTCAACTACTTTTGAATAAAATCCTCTTGTAATTAAAAATCTCTTAGGAAGAACAGTTCTAATTTTCCTTTATATGCCTTGAAAATTTGCCAGGAATTTAAAAGTTTTTCATCATTGCACATGGCTTCTGGACTTTAACAGTCCCTTAGCTCCTCAGTTAATTTTATGTCCTAAACCAAAATTGCTTCTTTAGGCTTTCTTTCCTTTTTTATGTCACCTAATTTAGTAAGATTTTTGGAGATGGTTATTCTGATTATGCTTTTGTTATTTAATTATGTGATCTACGGTAACGATTATGCTTTCTGAAAGCAGCTTCTAAATAGAAAGAAAACTCTTTTTGAGACCGATCTGGGAGCTTTCCAGTTGGATGCCCGTCTCTTTTGATCTCAAGGTTGTCCAAAGAATTACGTAGTGTTAATGGACATCAGAAAAAAGACCAGGACTTGAGCTTCCTTTCTCTATTGGATTCATTTAAGAGAGCTCATCCAATTACTACCTCTATTTGCTTAGAGGTTATCAGTTAGTGATAACAGTTTCTCCAAGGGCAGCATCCCAAACTCTTGTGGCTTCTTTGTGTTTCTGGCATTTCATTCTAGGCTAAATCTATTTGAACTTTCTGCAAACAGAGGAAGAATCTGTTAAAGGAAAACAACAAATTTGCACTGGGGTACATATTTGAATGTCAAGCACTTTATTTCTTGCAATTGAATTATACTTCTAATTTTGAACCTGTGGGATTGAGCAGAAATCTGGCAGAAATAAACTCTATCCATATAGGTCTGATCCCAGTTGCTCGCCCTGGCACCATTAAAATGGACATCAGGAAAATTATAGTGCTATGACAAAATATGTAAGCCCCTGGATGTTGATGCCAAATTATCTAAGGCCAATCCTGACTCTTACACTTATCACCTAAGTCTGACAAAAGTTACTTAATTTCTCTGAACTTCTGTGTTCTCGTCTATAAGCACAGGTAATAACCGCAACCACCTCAACAAATTGCTAGGCCCATAGGAAGCATTCAGTGATAACTATTATTCATTATACCAGCTAATGTAAACTACAGTTGATGACAATAACGGCCCACAATATCTGTGGGGTTTTTTAGATGATGAATGTGAATTGCCTTTTATATTTTTAGAAAGTTAGGAAGTGGCACAGAACAAGGAATCTTGGGATTGAATTTAAAATCAGTGCCTTTAGAAGCAACACTGTGTATTGGTTAATATCTTGGTATCTTGAACTTTAAAGTCGGGATTCAAATCCCAGCTCTGCCACTTATTAGATTTTAATAACATTTGAATGACCTACTTTTAACTCTGTGTGCCTGTTTCCTCATTCTGAAATGGGAGATAATTATAGTGCTAACCTCATATAATTGTTTTGAAACAGCCTGGCAGGGCTGGTTTCATGTCTCGTGACCTGGGCAGTTGATCAAGCCACCATGGTCAGACCAAACCCATGCTTGGTTTAATGTTATGCTGTCTTAAAATTCTTAATAATTTCTTATTATTCCTGATAATTTTAAGCATGCATGAGAGCAGAAGAGATACACATAATATGCATGATCTCTCTGTTCCTTGCTGCTGCATAAGCATATAACATTTGCATTGCCCCATGAGCAAGAATCCTAGTGGACCCAAATACATGGGAAAAAACAGCCGAATTATTTTTGTGCAATGCTTTCTTTGTTCTAGCAAGAAAGAAGTACATATGCACATGTGACCTGTGAGAGGTATGAATTTTTGTAATTTTGATGATTGTGTAGATGAGATAAGTGCTCTTATATTTTCATTTAAAGCTGGCATTGTACTATATAAAGATGGACAATAAAATTAATGCTAAAATTTTTAAAAATTAATTTTCTTTACTTAGAATGACATTAAGTAGCAAATGAAAAACACCACAAGTGAAGAGAGACCATGAAAGAAAAGAAAAATCTGTATATTTTAATACCTTTTATAGCATTTCTTCCTTGATTTTTGAACAAAGGACTCTGCATTTTCATTTTGCACAGGGTCCTACAAGGTTATATAGCTGGGCCCATTGCCTGGAACATCAAATGTACTATATATTTATATCTATATCTGTATGCCTTACAAAAGAATCAGTGGTAGTTGTAGAGTGTTGTATTCTTAAAAGGAAAATCCAGAATTTCTATCCATGGAATAAAATTATTCAGACAAGGACAGATAACTTACTCAGTATCTGAACCTGTCCCTGTGAATTTTACATTCTTCCTGGGGCAGATACACCCATTGCTCCTAGATTGGAAGGTTTTTCTTCTATACCACAGATGGTCCCAAATAGCTAGATGTGCAAGGTCCATAGTACACACTTAGTATGTTTCTTTTGCCATCTTTTCAGCACTTTTCAGTGTTCCTCAAAAGGACTCTATAGCTTTCAAATATATTATTTCATCTGAACCCCAAAACCTTTGTGAATTAGGCAGTGGAGAAGTTAAAAAATAATATGTATGACTGGCCAGTTACCATCAGTCCCTGGACAGGCATCACCTGCTGAGATAATCACATTCCAGGGTCTGACCCCTCAGTCTCACAGATTCAGAAAACAGACAGTGTCAGTCTCTCAGAGCTTTATTGGATTTAGGCATGCTGATTCACATCAACTAAGTCCACAGGAGAATGAAGTATGAAATACAGAATGCCAATGCTGTAATTTATAGAGAGAAATGTAACTTTCTGGCACACCAGAACATTCTCTCCCTGTAGAAAAACATCCTGGGAGGCAAGATGATCAGAAGGTAGCTTGTGAACATGAAATCAGAACAAGGAGAGTTGGCTGGGTAACTCGTATGTTTAAGGGCATCAGGCTCCAATGGTCTGATAGATCTCTCTCGACAATAAGGAGAACTGGGCATGTTTGCATCGTTTTATCTTCCTAGACACGTTGTTCCCCAGTCAGTGCTGGAGGTATAGTGGTAATTCATGGCCTTCCTTTCTCTCATACTCCTTACTGACTGATTCATTTTTTCATGACCTCATTTCTTTTTTGAGATATGGTGTTTTTTTTTTTTTTTTTTTTTTTTTTTTTTTTGAGATACGTGATTTTTAACAATACAGTAACAGCCGGATTCTTTTCCCTTCTGCTTCTGGCATAGGGAATACTTTTTCTTCCTTAAGGTGCTTTTCATATAAAAGGGATTTCATATAACTGTGCCGGTTTTAAGGTTTAGCTCTTGGCTTTTAGGACTGTATTTTTTTCATCCCTGACTTCAGGCAGTTCTGTCTTCCTTTCACAAAACAGAAGACAGGCTCAAGGAATGTTAATAACTTGGGAAGAAGGAATCCACATGTTTACTTCTCTTCAGCATTTTTGTTTATTTGTTTGGATGCAAGTATAACGTTCTTCTTCCTACTATGTTATACTCTACCACATCTGCCTTATTGAATCGCAAACATTTTATAATTTTAAGGCAGCATAATAGTAATTTCCTGCCAAACTCCTTAACCTGACCTATAAAATACTACAGAATCTGCCTCTTAGCTCTCTTTCTGACTTCATTTTCTCTTTCTCTCCCACTCACTCCTCTTTAGCTACACTCACGTGTTCTGGCCTCAGGGACTGTATATGTGCTTTTCCCTTTGCCTGGAATGTTCTCCCCTCGGATCTGCCCTGTGTTTTGCTCCTTCACTTCATTCAGACCTCCACTCAAATAAAATCCCCTATCTAAAATTACACCACTCTCATCCCCATCCCAGTACCACACTTTACTTTTCCTCATGACACTTCACACTAAGTTATTATATCTCACTTAAATTTTACGTACTTATTTTGTTTATTTTATTGTCTGACTCTCCCACTGGAACATAAGCTTCAAAGAAGCTTTCTTTGTTTTATTCACTGCTATATCCTCAGTCTTTTGAACAATCTCTATCACATTGGAATACTGTGGAATAAAAAAGTGCGTATAGGGCACTTAGCATCACTTCTGGTCTTTAGTAAGTGGGTGATAAATATTACTTTGTTGTCTAACATCCATGCACTCATTGGTTCATTTATTAAGCAGGTTTCTCTTGCGTGGTTATTCTGGGTACAGAGTAAGTGTTTATTAAATACATGTTGAGTGAAGAAATAGATAAATGAATAATGAACTACTATGGAAGTTGAGAGGAGGAAAAAGTCACTTCCAATTGGATCAGATATCAGGAGAGGATTCCTGGAGAAGGTAGCATTTATACTAGGTCTTGAGGGGTGAGTTTGATTCATTTCTGTGGCATGGAGATAAAAGACATTCAATATACATTTATTTTTATTTATTTATTTTGCAGTACGCGGGCCTCTCACTGTTGTGGCCTCTCCTGTTGCGGAGCACAGGCTCCGGACGCGCAGGCTGAGAGGCCATGGCTCACGGGCCTAGCCGCTCCGTGGCATGTGGGATATTCCCGGACCGGGGCACGAACCCGTGTCCCCTGCATCGGCAGGCGGACTCTCAACCACTGCGCCACCAGGGAAGCCCTCAATATACATTTATTATATGTTCTATAGCACTCTCTATTCTTCAATTTAAGAACATAGAACCATCCTAGGAAGTAGGCTCCATGAGGTCAGAGACTGTTTCTATATAGTTCGCCTTGATTTATATAATCTAGTATTTTGATGTATCTAGCGTGTGTGTGCACGCGCGCATGTGTGTATGTCTGTGTGTGTCAAGTTATACGTATGTGTGTATATATATATTTTTTATTCATTATATTACAGTTGATTCTTGAACAGCATGAGAGTCAGGTGTGCTGACCCTTCGTGTAAATACGAGTATCACTTATAGTCAGCCCTCCCTGTACGTGGTTCCTCTCTATCCAAGGATCCACATCCATGAATTCAACCAATTGTGGATCGTGTAATACTGTAGTATTTACTATTGAAAAATCTGCATATAAGTGTCCTCGTGAAGTTCAAACCTGTGTTATTCAAGGGTCAACTGTATATATAATGAATGAATAGATACAAACAAAAAATAAAGTGTTACAAAATTTACAAAAGATGAGATTTTGATAAATGTGACACTAAAGATTCTAAGTGAAGAGGTAAAAGAGAACTGAGGCGTATTTTATGATTTTGCCTATGAGTTAGTATTAGGGTTGTCAATGAGATTAAAATCTTATTTGTCAATTTTCGAAGACCCTTTTTTCTCTATAGGGGAAAGCTGGAGTGATTAATATGTACACAATTTAGAATGAGTTTCAAATTAGCATAAAGGTTTATTATGGAATGTTGATGTTAGTACACTTACCTCATAATCAATTTTTAAAATTAGAGTTTCAAAAAAATCAGTGGTTAAAATGGCTCAGAAAGTTTGAATAATTCCCTTAATGTTGTGATGAGACCTTATTTGTCTTATGATGTATTTAGTAGTTAAGCTCTGAACCACTATATTACCTTAGGATAATTTAAAATCATATATCTTTATGATAGGAAATCCCTCCCTTGGGAATACTTCATAGCAGTATATTCCTATACAATAGACACTGGTATTTCTTATATCTACATTAGTCATATGTACAACACAGGATTTAAGCATTCTTTATTTTAATGGCCGAGTCACTCAGCTAGTATGTGGCTGAAGAGGAACTTATAGTCATATGTTATGAATCTAAATATGATTCTTATTTCACCTCACCACAGCACCCATGGCAAAGGAAAAGTGTCTACATTTTCCATGGGAGATTTTTTTCCTCTCCTTACCTGGGCATCAAGTTACCAAAGAGCAGATTTGCAAACCCTTGCCTTGGGGATGAATAACTGTAATGGTTATTTCAGCACAACTAAAAGGGTAGATTTGCCAGTTCTAAACACTTCTTTGTTATCAGTTTACCTGGCAGAGCATGAAATGCAGTGAATGTTTAACTATTTTTTTCAGGTTAATTGTTCCCTTCTATCTTCTGAACTTTAAAAACAACATATGGTAATGCTTGGTTTTACAACCATATTACAGCTAGCATGAAATGTTTATTAATTGTGCCTGATAAACTATAATTTTCCAAGCCTAGTTGAGTCAGAAAGCATGGTATAGTTAATTATTTACACAACTCAGCCAGTGATGTTGTGTTAGATAGAAATTTATAGCAATAGAAGGATTGGACATCACAAAATTCTATTTACTTTCTCTCCAAGCCAATGATATTTATGAGAATATTGTAAGACACATGGGATTTTATTGGGCTTTTTTAAGATTTTAATTCCCCCATGTTCTAATCTGAGGTAGATTATCTTTTGCAGGATAATTGTGTGTTGTTCATTTAAGTTGTGGATGTGATGCTGAAAACAAGTGGTGGCCAATAAATTAGGGAAATTCTGGATGTACCTTGAAGGCCAGTGAAGGGGGACACCAAAGAGGGCCAGCATCAGGTTAGATGGTGACTTCAGAGCCTGACAAGAAAGCAAAGAAAGGAAAAGCCAGGTGTTCTCTATGGTCTATCATGGCTATTTTGACAGCAGTCCTTTGAATATCCATACTGTTACCTTTTGGATGTTTCCTCTCAGTTTTGATATTTACAGATTTATTCAGGAAGGTGAAATTTACGATGAAGCCATATTATTCTAGATGCATTTCTAATTTCCATCCACTTATTAAACAAACTTTTTTTATGCCTTTATTCTTACAAAATCTTATAGACGTGGGTTGAGGGAGATGAAAAAGTCATTATTCTTCAATGAACTTTCTATCTAAGTAGATCTGGATAGTAACTCTCTGTGATGGTTAATTTTATGTGTCAACTTGACTAGGCCATGGTACCCAGATATTTGACCAAAAACTGGCCTGGGCTTTCCTGTGAACGTATTTTTAAAATGAGATTAACATTTAAATCAGTAGACTTTGAGTAAAGCAGATTACCCTCCATAATGTGTGGGGGCCTCACCCAATCAGTTGAAGACCTTAACAGGAAACAGTTGACCTTCATGGAAAGAGGAATTATGCCAGCAAGCTGTCTTTGGACTTGGACTGCAACTCTTTTTGGGTCTTCAGCCTGCTGGCCTACCCTGCAGATTTTGACTTAACAGTTTCCACAATCATGTGAGCCAGTTCCTTAAAAGAAATACCTCTCTGTGTACACACACACACACACACACACACACACACACACACACACACACACA